>NW_027526361.1:48311199-48705199 GCF_048455015.1 Haemaphysalis longicornis | reverse complement strand
AATTATAGCTTTTCATTTGTAACATCCCAAACGGACAGATCGCAGCCAAATGCTTACCTTCATTGTATGTTGTGTGGGTCCTACTTACAATAAATTTCGCCAACACAATTAGCCATTGGTTCCGCTGAATGACGATCATACTGTGTATACGCACTTTTTACAGATATTCTGAGGCCCCTCATCCCGCGGCGCACAAAAAAGCAAAAAAAAAAAAAACGACCTAGTTTGGAAAACTGCAGACCCTTCCTTTGCGTTTTCTGTGCTTGGGGTTATGTAATTGCAAGTGACAACGCGCTTTTGCCTGAACATGGGAGTGACTGGTACGCACAATTCATACACGCTTTAGCAGAATTTAAGAGAGATAGAAGCTGAAGCTGTCTTCAAAAAGGCCCATTCTTCTTCCACGATGATATTCTAAACTTTTTAAGGAAAACCTGCCGACCACAGTGTTTGCAAGTTTGTTTTATAGGGTCACAGCGCTGTCCACATGAAACACTTAATCAGATTTTCTGCATTTTCGGGGGGCAACAGAATGTTTGTAAAGCTTGTTTCTTGCGATAGTGGGAGTGTGCCTTTTATTTGGAGAAAATTATTTGCAAAATGCGTCGTAAACATTGGCTCATTTCCTAGCTGATGTTCTTATAGCGTTTTGCCGTTGTATAAACTATTTCTGTAGTAAGCAGGGCGCGATTAATCGGCGCCATCTGCACTCACGGGGGATACGGCCCGTTCGTCGCATGGCGTTTCGTGATAGGCCGCTTGGTAATAGGCGGGTTCGTAACAGGGGAACATTCGTCATAGGCCCGTTCGACAAATGGGAAAGTTCATCATAGGTGTGGCAAAATAAATGTCCACTTGCTTTTTTTTAGGCGCATACGGGCTTCAATACAGTAGGTAAGGGTGGTTAACGGCTCAGTAAATGGAAGCGAGGAAGGATGCAGCTCAATAAGGAAAACATTGGAGGGGGTAGGGGATAGGGGGGAGGGGCAATGAATAACCCGCGCCTCTTTCGTTACTGTTGCGGTCGCCTTGTATGTCATGTCCCACACGTGTACGAAAAAAAAAAAAATAGTACCGACTTTTTAACACTACAGGCTACCCAGAAAGGATTGTGAGAATCACATGGCTTCAACTTTACCATGTTTTTTTTTTGTCTTTTTTCATCCTTTCGGTTGTACATCAGGGTCACATGAGCAATGAATGCCATGGTCGAAGGGTAATGCGGTTCGAACCAAATCGACAGAAAAGTGAAGCAGCGACGTAACACAACGACAACAAAAAAATATTTTGGAAGAGGGGCGGGGAATAACCCGCAGCCCCATTTAATACAGTGGAGCGGCAAGCTTGTGCGTCTTTGAGCGTTGCCTTGAACCCCACAGAGCGTCCCGGGATTCCAAAGAAAATGTTTTCTTCGTTCCCTTTCGGGTCCCCTCAGCAGTGAATGCCAATCAGAGTGGACAAGGATGTTAATTTTGTTGAAGCCTAAAATACTTTCTTTCTTTCGCCCATCGTTTGCTTCTTCAGGTATAGACACCAGGAATTTTGCTTTTTTAATTGTAAAAACATAGACTTATAAATGTTTTTCCGGTGCAACCACGATCAGTTTCGTTGTCATGCGTTATGGGCTTATTACCAGTGTTGTGCCACTGTTGAATCTAATAACGGAGGGTGCAAATTAGTTATAATTAGAAGCTTTCTTACGCAGAAACCATTACGCAGCAAGAAATGGTCCCGGAAAAAATGGTCCCAAAGCCAAGGTAGGAAAAAATGGTCCCCGAAAAAATGGTCCCAAAGCCAAGCTTTCCGGGAAACGAATTATCTTGTGTTTACTTGTTTTAAACAGTCATTCTATATTTCCGCTTAACTTGGGTTATGGAGCCCAATAATCTACTGCAGTACTTGCACATTAACATTGATGCCATTTTTATTGGCGCCACTTATTTGAGTAAATTGAGCATTTCAATGTTTCTGTTTATACCTTGTTCAGGAAACATTTATTACGCAGCAAACTAATTAAATCCTTTCGCAGGCCCTTTTATTTACTACAGCACTTTATAATGTAGATTCGCTCTTTTTTGCCGCATGCACATCAGCTAAGGAAATCAGTCGATGTTTACGATGTATGTTGCAAGTAATTTTCTCTAAATAAATGGCACACTCCCACTATCGCAAGACAGCACCTTTACAAACATTCGGTTGCTCCCAAAATGCAGAAAATATGAAGTGTTTCATGCAGGCAGAGCTGTGACGCTAAAATAAACTTGCAAATACTATTGTCGGCAGCTTTTTCTTACAGAGACTAGAATATCGTCATGAAGAAAGAATGGGCCTTTTTGAAGACAGCTGCAGCTTCTATCTCTCTTAAATCTTTCTAAATCGTGTTTGGACGGTTCCAGGCCTCGCAGTTGTTTGTGCGGTTTTAATCCAATTACTTCCATTAAAATCTTTAATCCGTGCTCAGCCCTACCATCCATCCATTCATCCATCCATCAAACCATCCTTCCATCCGTCTGTCTTTCTACCCAATTTTCTTTGTTAGATTTTGATTTTAGCCTCAAAGGCGTTCATTTCGGCCCCTTATAGGAATATTAAAGCATTCCATCTCTTTCTGAACCCCTTAGCTAAAACGCAGAGGGGCAAAATAAAACCGCAAAAAAGTTCACATCCAACTAACTTGAAGAGAAACACGTTGACTGGGCCATGGGACCATTTTTTCCTAGATGGTTACTGGGACCATTTTTTACGGAACCATTTTCTCTGGGACCATTTTTTCCGGGACCAGTGACAAACTGGCCTCTGATGAAAGAACCTATATGACCAAGACGAACATTCTTATTTATTACTTCTCTCTCTATCTTTCGGTAATTGATTCTTGTAATATTTTTCTTATTTCGGTTTCCCACGTTTTGATGGTTTGTGAGTCTGGCCGTGTTCCAGGAAGCCGCACCTGTCGCGAGACGCCGCTAGTAAGCGAGGGGGGTGACAGTGTCGAGACATGCGGACGTCTGGTCTGATAGCAAGCATCGGCTGGTGAAGCCAGGCTGTCGCGACGGTCAGCACTGTGAAGTTCGGGCTCCTCATTTAATTAATGAAAGCCGCCGGTGGCTCATGTATCGGCGTCGCCTCCGCTTGGCTGCCACGCTGCATTTATTTCATGCAGCCGCAAGACGCGAAGTTGGGGGTCGCCGAGTGCATGCTTTGTGCTCCTTCCTTTTGTGTGGCAAAAGACGGGTGCTTAGCCAGAGTACCTCTGTTGGTATGCGGTCGTTCGGTGACGAGCTGACGGGAAGCGAAAGGGTGCCGTCCACCCATGTAGAAAAGATCTCCGGACAGAGAATTGCGCGCATAGCTTTTGAGGATTTGCGAAGCCGGCGTCGGCGCTGTTCGTTGATGGTCATTCGCATCAGGAATTCGCCTCCGGTTGAAGGAGCTCTTCTCGGTAGTCGGGCGGGCGGCGGCTTAGTCTGGGAAGGAATTAGCCACGACTCGCGCGGCTACAAAGGCAGGGCGGGAAGGCGACGACACTGAGTCGCGCGAAGACCGCTTTAAGCGTTCGGCTTTGGCTTTTGAGCAGATGCCACCCGCTAGTAAAGTATTGCCGATTTTCGGAGAAAAACGAGTTTCTAAACTGCAAGCTGCAAAATTATCGGGGTGCAAAATCTTGATTAGTGTTGCTTCGCTTGATTCGAACTGCAGGGGTGGACCACGAAACAACCCGAACGCGTGTTGCCTGTCGCAAAATCCCAGTCTCACAATAAACTGGTTATTTCACCTCGTGCTCAAAATCCCTCTTCTCATATGCACATGTCAGCAGTTGCCCCCTCTCCTGTCCCCTCTCGACTTTCTCCCTCTCCTCAGCGAAAACGAAGGTTAGGTCGGCTTTTGTTGCCCCCAAGACGAACAAAGGGGCAGTGGCTGCCACGGCGTGCAGAATGTTACAATGCGTGCGCGGGGATGTACAATGAGTGCTCCCCTGCTATACTGGTAAGGGGGATCGCTTTCACTGATAAGGCGTCCCTGTCTTTCCTTCATCTTAAGCCGCGCTAAAAATGGAAACACAGGTGTCAGAGTGCCGTGCAGGTAAAAAGCAGAAGGGACGAAATATTACCAACAATTGTATCGAAAGAAAGGCGGAGTAATAACAGATCATACCACACCATTGCAACATTAAGGATGCAATGCCGCAATTTTTATTTATTTATTTACCTTCCCTCTTCACCCGCCCCCACTTAGGTTATTAAAGTCGTATTTATTTATTTATTTATTTATTTATTTATTTATTTATTTATTTATTTATTTATTTACTTATTTATTTATTTATTTATTTAGTTAAAGTTCTCGACAACACCGCAAGGGCCTCCCCGAGGAATGCACTGTGTACATGAATAAAAGGCATACAAAAGACAACATATAGGAAGGGAAATAGTAATTCAAAAAGGGTAAAAATAAATGTGTAGATATATATCAGACAGGCTAGTGATCAAGGAAGGCAAAACATTTTCTGAACAACAAGAGCTCGGAGGTCGTAGGGAGAGTATGCAGTAATGTTTCTTCTTTTTCACTTGGCGCAGAAACAGAAGAACAGAGGGAGAAGTGCATGTGCGACGTCCCTAGTGCATTCAAAAAGTCGAGTTTTCAAGGACGGTTTAAGAAGACCCATGTCATTGCAAAAACTTTCGATGCAAGATAAAAACAGACTGTTACAGGCATGTTGGCATCGGCCAGCTGGCGCCTGGCTCAGTGCTCTGTCAACATGAAAGCAGCCGTGCAGCCGCAGTGGTCGGCTTGGAACTCGCAGGTGAACAGGGCTTACAAGGCAAGGGCAGTCAAACTTGGAATGAATGCAGTCAAAAAGAAAAACTGGGTCACGCCTGGAACGCCTAATACGTAGCTCATCAAGATTCAGGAGCTTGAGAAGCCCCCCGTGCAGATAATAACTCACTGGTGAGTAAAGGTAAAATACGGTTTTAGTGAAGCGCTTCTGAATCCTCTCTAGATGAAGAGACGACGAAGGGCTTAGACAATTCCAAATGGCACTGGTAAGTCGAGCTTCGGTAAAATTATGGTGCGGTAGAGGGAGACAAAGCATGAACGGTCGGTGAATTCACTGGTGGCCTGGGAAATTACGCCAAGAGTTCAGACACAGGCGTTGGTCAGGTGGTTCACGTATGGGTTGAAAAGTAGTTTTGCGTCCAATATTACACCCAAATCACGCACTAAAGTAACGCGTCTTGCGGGTACACCAAGCAGGGAGTGTGGGAAAATGAGCGGGGCAGTCTTGCGAGTATACGTTATCAAGATAGTTTTGGAGAGATTGAGCTTCAAATAGTTGCTGTCGCACCATGCCCAAACTGCGTTGATGTTATTTTGCAGCAGGACGTGATCGTACAGTGAAGAAACAGCGCGATAGAGCTTCATATCAGAGGCATACTGAGAGAGCGTACAGTGCCTAATTGCAGGGTGGATGTCATTAACAAAAATTTTAAAGAATAGAGGGCCCAGTGTCAAACCTTGAGGTACCGCTGATATCATCGCCAAAGGCCGGGAGGTGACGCCTTCATAACAGACACAATTGAACCTGCCTTTTAAATAACTGCCGAACCAATGAAAACTCGCTGGATAGACCGTATGCGGATAATTTGTGAACCCCGCCGCGGTGGCTCAGTGGCTAATGCGTTGCGCTGCTGAGCACGAGGTCACGGGTTCGATTCCCGGCCGCAGCGGCCGCTTTTCTGATGGTGGCGAAAAGCAAAAACGCCCGTGTGTACGAGATTTCAGCGCACGTTAAAGATCCCCAGGTGGTCAAAATTAATCCGGAGCCCGGCACGGCGCACCTCATCGCCTGCGTTGCGTCGGCGCGTTAAACCCTACAATCAATCAATCCATCAATGAATAGGACAATTTGCGAAGCAGTAATATGGGGCAGTCACAGGAATGACTTGAACGGAAAAGGACTCGCTCTAAAGGTGTCACCGGCGCCATGAGCATTATTGACTGATAGATGTTTTTATTCGAGCAAGGATAGGGCGTGTGCTGTACGGTGGGGAGAGGGGATGCAAGCAAGAGGATTGAAGAATGTGAAAAAAAGTTGTCTAAGCAAGCTTTGCTCATCAGAGAAACATAAAACGCGTGGAGGAAAAATAAATTGCTACCAGACATTTTGTGAAATAAACAAACTCGCTGGGTAGACAAGCTTTCCCTTTACAGAAACATGCTATTGCAGGGTGAAAAAAAAGAAACCTTATTGCAAATTTTATTAACATAAAAGTATGGGAGAAGCTTTTTCTATACATATTCATAGTGGTGAAACAGCGCGCAAAAAACAAGGACAAAAGGAAGAGGACAACGACACGAGCGCTGACTAACAACTTAAATATTTATTACACAGTGAAAACGTATACAAGAGCGTGCGTGATCATAACAATCTTGACGTATGTCTCACATGTGCACAGAACAGCCACTCATTCAACAACTGTCCAGATAGGCTACTTCGCAATCCAGTAGCGATATGGACGGGCAACTAATACAGTCATCTGAATAATTTTTCACATAAAAGGCTTCAGCTATCTCCCTTGTTCTCCTATCTTTGCGAGTCATTAAAGCAGTAGTAGCATTAAACAAGGGATAGCATCCGCAACTGATAAATGTGACGTGGGCGTGCCCTTGAGGGAATTTCGATGTTCGCGGTCGTGTACTGCATTCCTTTGAAGTGCAAAAGAAAGTACAACGGGCGAACGGGGCGATGCCTGAATGAGCGTTTGCGCGAACATCGAAACTCCCTCAAGGGCACGCCCACGTCACATTTGTCATCGCAGTGTAAGAGTTGCGGATGCTATCCCTTGTTTAATGCTACTACTGCTTTAATGACTCACAAATATAGGAGAACAAGAGAGATAGCTGAAGCCTTTTATGTTAAAAATTATTCAGATGACTGTGTTAGTTGCCCGTCCATATCGCTACTGGATTGCGAAGTAGCCTATCTGGACAGTTGTTGAACGAGTGGCTGTTCTGCGCACATGTGATACATACGTCAAGATTGTTATGATCACGCACGCTCTTGTAGACTTTTTCACGGTGTAATAAATATTTCAGTTGTTAGTCAGCGCTCGTGTTGTTGTCCTCTTCCTTTTGTCCTTGTTTTTTGCGCGCTGTTTCACCAATATGAATATGTACCAACTGGCCCAGTTCACGACACTTTTGAATTTTTTCTTTACAACGGCTTTAGATGAACTGTCCGGACTACCTAGGGGTTTTAAGTTAATCCGTACCTCGACCAGGAACTGTTTCCGAGCATAACGTCCTTACATTTTAAAATAGATCGTGGACACATTCAACAAAGACCGAAGTTATTTAATACTACGAAGAGAGTAAAGGTATTTAAGCTTGAATAATCCGAATTTTTCAGGTGACTTCGAATGGCAGTTCTCGTTAAACAGCTTCAAATCATTATAGAAAGGCTGACGAAGAGAGGTCTAGGACATTTCGGTGCAGGACATTTCGGTAAAGGACGTTTCGGTGCGGAATCTTTGGTGATCGGGTGTTTCGGTGCACAGACAGTTCGGTGTACGGTGCGCAAACTTTTAGGCGACCGATATATCCGGTGATTCCCTGTTTGAGACAGCCGTTATATTTTTATTTCGCTTAACGTGGGTGTGGACAACAATCTGGAGCAGTACTTTTATTTTTTCAGTGATGCCATGTTTGATCTTTGCCAGGTAATTTAAAAAATTCAATATTTATATATTTTTGTTTAACATCTTGTCTTGGGGACACCTGTTATGCAGCCAACTGATTGAATTCTTTAGCACACGTTTTTTTCTTTCATTTACGACAGGTTGTTTATTTATATTCGCCTTTTTTTGTAGCATGCAAGTCAGATAAGACAATTGACTGGTGTTTACGATGGTCTAACGCCTTCTTTATGTATTTTTTTAATTACATACAATAAAAATTACATAAATTACATGCACACTCTCAATATCCAAAACATAACAAGCATACGGTAGCCCCCCAAAATGCAGCAAATCTTATGAAGAGTATTACGGGGGCTCTGGTATTACGTAGGCTGGGCTGTCATGCTAAAAAGAATTAGCGAACACTGTTTCCTCCAGTCTTTTTTTTTTTTTTTTTTTTTTACGGACACGTCTAGGATATTCTCGTGGAGGAAGAACGGGCCTTTTTGAAAACATATTTGCAAACATATTTGCAAGTTAACGGGGGAAAGAACAGGGTAAAAATTAACGACGTACACAATAAGCATTTCGAATTTTTTAACTGAAGTGAGCACGCAGACGGGCTACATATAGAAAGGGTTTACAAATTGTTGCAAATGAGATTTTCCACAATTTCCTGCATGCGCGTCTTGGGGAAATTTTTGTCACGATGGGTGGGCGTTCGTTCTACTTCCGGAACTGCTGTGTTGCTTGCTTCCGTGTTCTCCTCAGTTAATCCATAGAAATGCAGTCGCTTATGACTCTCAGGATAGCTTTTTTCTAGGCATGTTGGACAGTCACTGGCCTGCCATGCGGCCACATGTGCCTCAGGACCTAGCAATGAGCCCGGATTTAGTACGGGTCATCGACGTGTAGGTTCCATGCTCGACTGCAGTGTTTAACGCGCCGACGCAACGCATATGCTGAGACGCGCCGTAGTGGAGGGCTCCGGATTAATTTTGACCGCCTGAGGACCTTTAACGTGCGCCGAAATCTCGTACTTCATTTTGATGAGTGATTGTGTGCGGTTAAAAATCTTTCGTTGCTGTTGCCATTTGACTTGGAATGCCGCTAGTGGTTCCGCGGGCGACCGCTTTTGTGGTTTCCTGGGCGTATTCTTCATAAAACCAAACATGTATGTATTTTCAATAACGGAACAATGCAAATATTTGTTATGCATTGATGCTTTGCCTCAAATATGAGTAATGTTTTGTTTTGGCTCAACAATACTGACAAGCATTGACATTGCCACCCTACTTAGATGTTTATAAATGGCTGTGGGTATACATATAAACGTACTGTTCAACATCTGCTTTAACTTTAGCCGGGCGGCTCAATCGAGGGACAGACGTACCAAAATTCCCGCATTTATTGAGTCCAAGAAGGACTATCGTCTCTAAAAATGGAGAGCTGCAGGTGCAATTGATCTCTGATATATGCATAAAACCCCACCAAATTATGGTAAGTATAATTCCCGGCAGAACGCTGAAAATCACGTGGGAACAGTCGTTGCAAAAAATATATATATATGCATGTAGCAGAAAAATTGCAGGCAGCTTGGAATATTATGCAAGGGCCTTTCCAGCTCTTCCAATTCACAAACACAGTAAACCCAGCATAGTAACCGATAACGACGATAAGGCTGGGACGGAAGCGTGCGACAAGGTACAACAGGTGCCTTCAGTAATGCATTGATAATGACGCGGTGTGTGCAGCGCCCACAAATACAGAATGCCAAAGTATTGCAAGATCTTCGCCATTACGTTAGAAAGACACAGGTTCATTTGCCCCTGCGGTGGCGCTTAATTACGCAGCTGTTATTGTAGTTCCTGGAAAGTGAAAAAAAATAGTTACCGTCGCTGAATTTTGATAAAAAAAACGAGAGAAAAGACATGATGATACTGCCGCTGATCTATTTTATAAAATACTGGTGATGGTGGGTCGCTAAAGAAACGAAGTAATGAAGAAGCAATACATTTTCTGGCTGTTGTTACGAGCGCTCCCCAACAGTTCTAAACTTCTAGACCTCTTTTGTTTCTGTACTCGCTTATGTTGTACGAAAAGATGAAATAAACTTGAGCTTGAACATCTATGTTCAATTAAAAGGACACTCCCACTACCAGTTATGTGTTGATGTATTGTCTCAAATATAACTAATACTTTCTTTTTTCTCAACAATATTGAGAAATATGAGGTGTGTTTACAGATTGAGTAGTTTGAAAAAGGTTTTGCTTATATAAAATTCTGGTTCAAGAAAAAAAAAATAGATAGCAATTTTTTGGCAAGGCCGCATAAATTTTTACTGTCCTAAAATAACGCACAAATGCGAGCAACAACAGTTGTAATAAACAGGTTCGATTTGCGTGCTTGCAACTCCGATGTTAATAATCCGCGTGAATTTTGCTGCCTCAAACACTCGCCCGAATTCGTTATTGCACCGAACCAACCTGTACCGAACCGCCCTGCACGGAAATGTCCAGTACCGAAACGCCCGTGTCCAGAAACGCCCTGTATCGAAAAGACCTACCCCTTGCAACCGGGAGTAGGTTTTGCCATGTGCACATCGGATATGCGACTAAAACTCTGGCAAGAAAAAAATTCTCACTCTATCTGCTCCAGTTTCGTTTTGACTGGACATTGTCCGCATAAGAGGTTATCTTCGTTTCTTATCTGTCTTAACCATTCCTGGAAGCCTGAAGGTCCTAGGTCAGCTAAGGTGTTGGCCAAATTCGTTGCGTACATGTTCCAGCGTTCGCTAACCACATCAAACAACGAGGAGAGCAGCAAATAAAAAAAGAGGAATGCATAATTGTTTACTTGCTGGAGGGGGAAATGCTAACTTGCAGTTCGCGTTTTTGCTGAGAACACAGAGCCTCAGATACATAAGGTGGGTATCTGGGTAGCGAAAACCAAAAGCTGGTGAACAACATTTGGGATACATGGAAAAGAGGCGGTACAAAAAAAAAAAAAGCAAGAAACGAAACACCAAAAGAAAGACCTCCTCAAAAAACGCGAAGTACGAACAGAAAAAAAAAAAAAAAAATTAAGCGGATGCATTCACCGGTACAAGACACTCGCGCAGTTCAGGTTGACAAGAAAAAAAAAAAAAACATTATGAAACGGAAACATGCGGTTTAGGTCTACGAAAAGGTAAATAAAGCGCCTGTAAAAACAGTTAACAGAATACGCTGTTTGATGAACCGGCCATCTCCTCAGCGAATCGGTGATCGATAGTAAGAATAAAAAAATAATTAACTTTCTTTTTAATTCAGACGCATTCAGCTAGTGGCCAGCGTACAAAACACGCAGAAAAGAGATACCACAACGTTTGCCGACAACTTCCCAAACACATGAAAAAATAATGTTTTTTTTGACAACTGCGTTGTTTAAAATAAAATATTATTGAGGCATGAAAAAAAGGTAAGGATAATTCTTCCCGTGTTGGAACTTGCAGAAGACGACGAAGCGCCAGCCCAAGCGCGAGCGCGTGTCATCGAAGTTGACTTTTCCGCCCACGGTCATCAAGAAAGGCTTGATGACCGCGGACAAGATTCGTGCACGGCGAGTTGAGGGGAGGATATCGTGTTCGAGATTTTGCGACTACGGAGATTACCTAAAGTCACTGGAATGCATTACGTAACAAAATCTGGAGGCTGAACTACTTTGTCGCTAAATTAATTTTTTTTAGCAAATTAAGCGTTATTTCTCAATTGGTTTGACCGTTTCTGTCGGTGGCGTCATATGAAGATTCTCCCATAAAAGACTTCTCTGAGATCAAATACTGGCAACGATAGGTTGTCTAGCTTGACAATATCGTCAATAAAGAGAAATTACACGAAGATAAATTTTGACGTTCTCACAAAAAAAATCAGGAATAAAAAGACGCCGAGAACAAACAGGTCCATTTTGGCTTTCATTCAACAAACCATGGTTTATTCAATTGCTTCATTTGAAACAGTAGCCTTTCGCTCTTTTGTTTCTTTCTTTTTTATTTTAGATGTCACGGCAAGTTTCTTGTCTATTACGTTTGCAGATTTGGCGCGTCCAAAGTTAAAACTCTAATCATGCCACTTTTAATTGCTATCAAACAAACAATTACCGGTAGTAATCTAGTGGTACTGGCAGGCGATCTCTTTGTGGTCAATACCACCAAACAGCTATAAAACAGCTTTTAGATGCCTGTTGCCGTTATTCATTTATCCAGAGCATCAAACCTTTTCCCCAGAAAACCTGTTTTGTGCCGCCACTTTGTACGTTTTATTTTCAAGATGCTCACCTTGATAAAAAAAATTACGATTAATCACAAAAATCCGGTGTTCGTGATATGCAGTTGGCTTCTGGGGTGCTCTAAATCAGGCTTATTTAAGAACAGGGCTTGTTACCTTGTTCATTCCTTTTCCGGTATATTGTTAATTATTCATAAATAACACACGTCAGCTGTCATCTCGCAACTTCATTTCTCGTCGCACGTGGCATGTGTGCTTGTATTTTGTCGTACCTGTGAGGGTGGTGGGAAATTTTTCTGGGCTCCAGGTGCAAGTTTAGCCAGCAACGTACTACTCTTAATTTCAGTAAGAAAAGGCCACAGGTGAATCATTGCTGCCAGATTTATTGTTCCAAAGCGCACACAGTAGTAAGCAATACAGCAGTGGAGAAAAATTCCTACCCACGCTTTTATTCAGCTGACGTGCACAAATCAACACAAGCAATTCAACAGACGTCTTGGTCTCTGCCTCAGCGACGCCGCGTTGACGGATGTCAGCGTCAGATTTTTGGGATCTTGCGGTACATTATATCGTTCGCCTCGGTGCACGCCAAAGGAACGCCGTCGTCCAACGCCAGCAACATGCGGCACCTCGAGTGTGCTTCACCTAGGTTCATATCTTGCGGTCGCCTGGGTGCCCTCCGACGGATTTCGGAGCTCCTTGGAGAGCTAGAGAACGAAACAAGAATCACTGCGATCAACTTCACCCACAATCGCTGGCATGCTTTGCGGTCGCCTGGGGCCCGGGTGCCCTCCGACGAAAAGGAATTGCGCGCGGCACCTCGACAAGACCAAAAAACAAAAACTAGAAGTACCGTAACCACACAATCTATTTTATTTTCTGCAAGTTTACATACCTTGAAATTGCTGGGGCACATTTTTTGCAGGGTCATAATTTAGATTGCCACAATCGATTTCACGTTCCGATGCAGCTGAAAAAGAATAAACGCCGAAAATGAGCCTCGCAGATTATAAAAGATTTTCTCCGACAAGTATACACACCTTGAAATTGATGAGCATTTTCTGCAGGATCTTAATTTCAATCCGACGGGCCGGGCGACGACAATGCCACAATGGATTTCACGTTCCGATGCAGCTGAAAAAAAGGATTAAAAGGATTATGATTTCATTTCGACGGTGACGACAAAATTTTTCCGTGGACGCGCCAAAAAAAGGAGCCAGCGATGCGCCGCAACCGCGAATTTCATTCCGACGGCGACGAGCGACGACAAAATTTTTCCGTGGACGCATACCTTGAAATTGATGAGCATTTTCTGCAGGATCGTAATTTCATTCCGACGGCGACGACAAAATTTTTCCGTGAACGCGCCAAAATCCGTGAACAATGGATTTCACGTTCCGATGCAGCTGAAAAAAAAAAAAATGTCGAAAATGAGCAAAAAAACGTTTTCTCCGACAAGTATACATACCTTGAAATTGATGAGCATTTTCTGCACGATCCGACGGCGACGACAAATTTTTTCCGTGGACGCGCCAAAATCCGTGAACAATGGATTTCACGTTCCGATGCAGCTGAAAAAGAAAAAAAATGTCGAAAATGAGCAAAAAAGGTTTTCTCCGACAAGTATACATACCTTGAAATTGATGAGCATTTTCTGCACGATCCGACGGCGACGACAAAATTTTTCCGTGGACGCGCCAAAATCCGTGAACAATGGATTTCACGTTCCGATGCAGCTGAAAAAGAAAAAAAATGTCGAAAATGAGCAAAAAAGGTTTTCTCCGACAAGTATACATACCTTGAAATTGATGAGCATTTTCTGCACGATCCGACGGCGACGACAAAATTTTTCCGTGGACGCGCCAAAATCCGTGAACAATGGATTTCACGTTCCGATGCAGCTGAAAAAGAAAAAAAATGTCGGAAATGAGCAAAAAAGGTTTTCTCCGACAAGTATACATACCTTGAAATTGATGAGCATTTTCTGCACGATCCGACGGCGACGACAAAATTTTTCCGTGGGCGCGCCAAAATCCCTGAACGCGCCAAAAAAAAAGGAGCCAGCGATGCGCCGCAACCGCGCGCCACGAGGAGCTAGCGATGCGCCGCAACCGCGCGGCACGAGCATCCGTGCCGAAATGAGCCACCAACGCCGCCGACGCCGTCGTCCAGGCCGGCAGGTAACTAGGGGCCTTTTCAGATCCCCAGATATCCTAGGGAGACACATCGTGGCGTCATTTCCGGTTTTGGGGGGGAAAAAAAGTTTCGAGCGACGATTTCTGGCAACCAATCAGCGCTTCCAGCCGTTACTCCCCTTATACGTAGTAGACCGCAATGGGACAGTGGTGCGGCGGTCTGCGAAACAACGCTCTCTGATACACTCGTCGTTCTGAACTGGCCGTGTGTCCACTCTCGTGGAAAAAAAATGCCTGTTAAACAAGTTACCGACGACGCTCGTTTCCAGGCAGAATTATCGAATGCCGGGGCTAGTCTTGTAATCGTCGACTTCACAGCAAGCTGGTAAGAACTCAGTTTGTTTCCTCGTTTGGATGCCGGATCGTTGCACCACCTCATTCAAAATGCTGACATCATTCACGCAATGTCGTGCTACTGTAAAGATATTTGCTTCGTAATTTAAATTTAGCAGCTTCTGTGCGAAAAACTGCAAATTCGGGAGTTAAAAACGTATACCTACTTCTTATTATGGGCGTTTCGGGGGTACCTTTTGGGAAGGCGTGTGTGCCGGCTAGAGGTGTAAACTCGATGGTGTCAGTAGTGTCAGCTGTAGTGACGTCGATCCAATTTTGTCACGTCATAGTTTGAGCTGTTGGAAAAATTTAGCCTTTCCCGCACGTTTTTTTGTCGAACAAAAATGAATATTTGGTTTCTTTTTTTCCATTTGTGGGAACAAGAGTCGCTGCCGCCTGTGTTGCAACTGGGAACCACCAATCCATCCTAGCCCGCTGTCTACGCAATATCGTTACGTCTTCTTTTTTTTTTTTCGGCTAGGTGCGGGCCCTGTCAGCGGATGGCGCCGGTGTTCGACTCCCTGAGCAACAAGTACACACAGGCGGTGTTTCTGAAAGTGGACTTCGACCAGTGTCAAGACATCGCCGCTGCCCACGGCGTGACCGCCGTGCCGACCTTCATCTTCTTCCGGGCCAAAGCGAAACTGGCCACATTACGAGGAGCCGATCCGGCCAGCCTCGAAGCGAAGATCCAGGAACTGGTGGGCCAAGAACCCGAGGGAGCTTCGTCGGAGAAGGTGCAGGGCCATGTAGGTATCGAGGCAACGTTTCTTGAGCATAGCACTCACTCAGTTGGTGAAGTCTGGCAACACCAACACCACTGCGTATTGATAGATATTACTTAAAGAGTAATACAGTTACAGCTAATTGATACAATCATCATCATCGGCAGCATCAGCAACAGCCTATCTATGCCTACTGCATGGCCTCTCCCATAGATCTCCAATTATCCCGGTCCTGTGCTAACTGCGACCGATTTGTCCCTGCAGACTTCTTGATCTCATCTACCCATCTAACTTTCTGCCGCCCCTGCCACGCTTGCCTTCTCTAGAGATCCACTCTGTTAGCCTTAATGACCAATGGTTATCTTGTATTCGCATTGCAGATACAATCAGTACAGATACTATCAGTGTATCTTGATACAATCAAGATATGTTGAAATGTGTACAACGGAGTACGTGGCTTTGAGCACACGCTGTGTATCCTGAAGTGCCAATCATCTAACTCCGTCGTGCACCGCTTCATCCTACGCAGTGAAGAAGGTCGATAACAGTAGCACGAACCGACTCTAAGGTTGGGCACGAACTCCCGTAACTTCCCCCTGCTGCGCATGCATGACCCTTTGCCAGGATGCTCAGCATTTACTAAAAGCTGTGTGCTTCGTTGTTTGTATTTCAGTGTATCTTGATGGTACGCGCACAACTAATCTGATACCTGAATATTTGTACAAAAAAGTGGCTTGTTTCAAGCTGGCGGCATGGTTTAACTGTTTGCGTTCAGCTTCAAGATTGCAAAAGAGTTTGCGCTGCAGTTTTTCTGAATTTGTTTCCTTTCAGGTTGACATGTCGGTGTTCTTCGATCGGAGTGCCCAAGAGTGCTTAAATGAGTCTGATGACCACCCACTCGCCGGCTGCCTGACTTCGGGGGACGGTTTCCTGGAGTCTGACTGTGATGAGCAGGTACGGCTAACACCCACTTGAACTGAATGCGTTGCGCTACACGTCGGACTACGTTATGAAGTTGTGCTGCTTGTGTTTGGGATGAACAATGTAACATAGTCGTACTGCATCTGCCCACTGACTGTCGCCTTTGCTTTTTAGGTGAGCTTCAGTGTGAATTGGTTAAATCCTAAAAGGGGCATCGGTAGTTGAGGCATATTCTGATATGCATGCGTGCAGTATTTGCCTTGGTCAATATATAAAGGGTCCATTGGAGTGTGTCATTTGTAAGTGTGCAAGTTTAACAATTAAAGCTTTTTATGTTTCATTGCTAACATGCAAGTCTGGAATGAATGTTTCTAATGCAGTACTTATAGCTGCTAGGAATTATCTATGAAGTGAGGGTGTAGAGCCAAAGGAATGTGTCCGTACCATTATCGGCATGGAGTTTTACATGAAATTCCCTAGCCTCTAATTTCTGCATGACTTACCGTCTCCTTGCAGCTCATCATTTCCCTGGGATTTACCCAGCCTGTGAAGCTGCATTCCATCAAGTTCCAAGCGCCGAGTGGTAAAGGATCAGCTTCTTTTTTCTTTCTCACGAAACCTCATAAGCCGCTTTGTTCGATGGTGCCTTTTAGTAGAGTTGCTTCCCTGCTTTTTGTCTCTGCGGGGCTCAGTACAAACACCACTGTTATACCCGTGCCACAAATGACATTAAGTGTTTAAAGGGACACTGAAGTGAATTTGTCAAGCTCCCGTTTTTGCTTGCACTGCGTAGACTGGCTCAAATTAGCACACTTTTCATCGTTTATACGGTTGACAAATCGGTAATTATTTTACAAAGCGCGAAAGAAGAAAAACTACCATGCGCGGTTTGCGGCGGCCGCACCAACTAAGGCTGTGACGTTGAGAGGAGGGGCGCCGTGATTGGACGATGCCCAAGGTTAGCAATCACACAAGTTTCGGTTTCGGTTTCGGTTCTGTAAAACATAACCAATGGCTTTGTTGGATGGGCATTCTCAATATCTCAGTAATCATCGTACCGCGCTTCTGCCATGTTGTCGGCTGTAAAATGCACAAGATAAGCCTCCCAGGACGGCTTGTAGTCGTAGCATTCACTAGCCGAGACCTACGCAGTGCATGAACGCCCTCCGCGTACCCGCAGACGCCCAAATGTCATGCGCTTTTCCCCCATATTTGGAGCTTGCCTCCCTCATGCCTGTATCGTAAAAAGCGTGTTCGCACCAGGCCAAGGGTCTGTTCATTCTGGCCTGTGTCCACTGCCTGCAAGCAGTCGGTGCTTATGGCAACAGCACGCCAACGAGAACTCGCTAGCGCGCCAGTGCCAGCCTGCGCGCGTTTTGTGAACTAGTTCGTGTAGCCATGAACGTTGCGGCCCCCAAAAAGGTGAACTCAACATAGAAAACATCGGCGGAAAACAAAAAAGTTACTTACAAAAAAAAAAAAAAAAAGCACGTACCCGCCGGGATTCGAACTCGTGACTCGCAAAACATTTGCAATGAATTCCTAGCGCCTCAGACTGCTAGGCTACGGAGCGGGACGCGAAGGCCTTGCTAATATAGGGTATATATTGTACAACCAGTTTACACTTTTATTTAGTTTTGGCATTTCAAGCCGCTTAGGTGACTATTTGTTGTACTGCGATCGTGCAGTAAGCGTCGCCCGAGTTTCCACAGTAGCTCACGTCTAGCAATTGCATTTCGTAGACGGAAAAGCGTTCGCAGATGCGTAGTCGTGCTGCTGACCGCTGTGCTTGTTCGCCCAGCGCAAAAACGTGCTTCCCGCACCCTAGTTTTACGCTGTACGGTAAAAATATCAGTTGATTTTATTTGCTTAGTACCTATATTGACTTCGCTGACTCTTGTCCCGCCTTCAAGAGGCCTTATATTTTCCTCCTGGCGTACCAGTCAGCGAAGCGTCGCATGTGCAGCGCTTGTGTGAAGCGACCTTGACTTGGAGCTAGATACAGTGTACAAACAAACCAAGTAAAGAAAGGCACATTCTTCCATTCACAAACGTGTCCTGGCTTCGTTTCAACTAAGCGAACGAATTGCGACCAAGCAATTTTTTTTAACCTCCTTGATTGCGACGACCCGCCGGCGGCCGGCGGACGAAACGCTGGGCCGACTGGCTCTGTCGGCCGGGGAGCCGTGCAGTAGCGCAGCCGTGGCGCAGCCAATTGCCAGCTCATCCCTTCCTGACGTCACACGAAAACGCCACAGAAAATGGGCGAGCGTAAAGAGAGGAGGACAGCGTTTTCGAATTAGTTTTTCTACTAAATAAAATCGCGTAAACGCGCCTAGAGTGGTCGAAACATGGCCTGGGGACTCCGGACTACAATTTGCGCAAGTAATCCCGCAATGTTTACATATCACTTCAGTGTCCCTTTAAGGCTTTAAGATACCGAATGAAATTATTTGGACGGACTGTGCTACACGCGGAAATGCAAAGGCAATAAATGTGTTAGGCGTGATGGTGATAATTACCAAAAAGAGAAATACACTCGTATTTTCAAAGTTTTTAACGTAGAGGAAAAATCATGCAAGGGTTAAAAATGTTTGTTGTGAAAGAATATGTTATGAGAAATAATGGTGACAGCCGTTTCTAAAAGTGGCTTCAGCAGCTGCCGTAGCCTGCCACCGGTAGCCAAATCCGAAAAACTCAGAACGACAAGCCACACGATGCTTTGCCTTTTGCCGCTGTTTGTGAACTTCGTCTTTTTCAGAACTTCGCCACCAAGAGTGCTCAAAAAATTTTCTCATTTCGAGGTTCAGCTACGATTCCATGTTAACACTCTGGTGCTGAGAGTTTCATTGGTTTCATTTGGTGCTCATCGCGTTCGAGAGTAGGCAGATTTAAGGCGTTTGTGAAGGAGAATGAGTTGTGCAGACCTCCTTAAACCAATAATGACTTTAGAGCAAATGGAATTAGATTTTTGCGTGTAGCAGAAAATTAATAGCATTAAAACTTAAAGCATTACGCACTTAATGTCATTTTTCATGTACGCGTGATATGAGTAATAGAGGGATTGTATAGTTTGTGACTGTGTACTGAGGGTCATGAGGAGTTGCCATATCGAATTTCTTTTTTATAAACAACAATAATTCACTTGTGTTCCAACCTACCCCAGTACTAAGGGTTTGAGACTGCATCTCAATACTGGGTTGATTGAACCCTGGTCAGTTTTGCGTGAATTAGCCTATGCGTGTAGCTGCTTCTCAGCATTCATACTCAACCAAGAAAAAAGCAAAGAATGTGAGCCCTGCAAGGCACTGAGATGGATTTCTTGAACTCTTATTTGTAAAGATGTTTTGTAGTTCTGCTCGTGTAATCTATAATTTTATTGTTTCAGCAGAGCATAGAGCCTTAGTGTATTTTCAGTGCTCTAAAGAAGCGACAACACCAGGTGTTCTCATCAGTTGGGTCACGACTACCGAAATAATGTCTTGCTGGTTTGCAGTGTTCATTTGATCGTGAATTAACTTTCAAAATTTTCGTGCCTGCTTGTCATGAAGTTAACACCATCTTTGTGTTTGCCTAGGCAGAGTTTGTTTATGGCAAACGTTTCTGTAATCTATTAAATTCTGCCAAATGGCGGGTGAGTCTGTCGTCGCATTCAATGTCACTAAATCAGCAGTGGCCACAGCACGAGGGAAAGCCACTTTTAAATGCATTTTTTTCCTGAAAAAGTTGCTGCAAACACAGTGTGCCGAAACGACATTAAGCTACCAGCACTGCACAAACTTGGATAATATATACAAATCTTCTTTCACTGTTTTAGAAATCATGCAATCGTAGTTTAAGGCCCTTTCCAAGGCATGCTTTTCTTTGTTCAGACATTGCAAAACATTATCGGAACATTATTCACTGCAAACATTGTCTATTAGTGGCCTACCTAAAGTTTTGGCCATAGAAAAATTGCATCAAATCCGGGAGGTTTGTTTGCACTGCGGTGTGTGAAGTTTTCAAGTGGAAAAACCACTTTAATTGTGCTGTCGCTGTAACGCTGCAGGCCAGGGGCCCAAAACTGTAAAGTTGTTCATCAACCAGCCGAGGACACTGGGATTCGACCAGGCAGTGGGAATGGAGCCAGTCCAGACGCTTACGTGAGTTTACCCTGCCGTCTTTGAGCAACTAAAGTGAGCCTTGAATTGTCTAAATATTTGTATTTAGTGTGTAGGCTATGGGATGTACTATTTTACCCGCTCGAATCTTTAAGCCGCATGTCATTCATTTTTTTCTTTTGGATCACCATATACCGGGTGCACGAGGTATTTGAGAACAGAACGCTTCCGTCAGGCACAACAGTGTATCTCCAGCAAAATCAGACATGTTTTCACCAAACTTTGCGAAGTACTTCTCCCATGATTTATTTCCATAACTACTCAATTAATCTGCCATTGGCCGCAATAAGCGATTCGATTTGGTTTCGCAAACGGCTGCATGCACGGATCAGGTGCAATTAAGAGATGTTGGCCATTGAGTGAGAAATGGCAGCCTTCAACGAGTCTTTTGTATTATGCAGGCTTTTGATGGCCTCTCCCTCAAAGACGCCCCAGACATAATAGTCGAGCGGATTTAAATCTGGAGAACTAGGAGGCCACAAGTTGGGGGTGACAGGGTCGCAGAAGTTTCAGCCATGCCACTATTGGGGGATGCAGGCGGTGCGGACAAGAGCCGAATCTTGCTAAAAGGTCAATGGTCTTCCTTTAGAAGCATTCTCTATCCATGGCTTTACATGGGGGCAAGCACATCCACGTTACTGGCAGCATTAACCCTGAGTCCTGTAAAAAAAGTGTGGCGGCATGACATGCCCCTCATTGCGAACAATGAATAACACCATCGCCGGGGGTAAGGGGTTATGGCGATGTCTGACTGCTGACTGAGCTTTTTCCTTTTCGTCACAGATGCCACGTGACCGCCATAACACACTACTTCTGTCCACACCTTGTAAACGAAAAACTTCGCTACATTCAGAAAGGTGGCAATTCCAAAGTCGCTGGGGTACGCGGCCACAGCGACGACTACATGGCGTTTTATTTCCTGCTTCAACTCATACACTTCCATCTTTGAACAGACTGCGCAGTATGAATGATAAGGGGTAGACGAACAAGAAGCCGTACGCCTAGATATATATGATGAGGCTGCTGGTGTGTATGGCGATAAGTAAAAGTGTTCTCAAATACCTCGCACACCCGGTAACTCAAGCCTATGTCAGTTTTTTGTTGCTGTTGTTGTTGTTGTTGTTGTTTGCACTGTTTACGACTTGGTGAGGAAAGGATCTGCTAACTGTGATGACTGAAATATCTTATTCCCACATGACAGTCATGGTTATTATTAGCTCTGAGCTTTACAACAACGCCAAAATAACGGGAGTCACGGTAGGTTATGACTAGAGGCCAGATTTTTAGGCGCTAAAAAAAGAGCATCTTAGGAGCCAAAAACAGGCAGGCAAAATAGCGTTTTAGGTTTGCAATGGTGTAAATATACGCACCATAAGCATTTACATAACTGCAAATAATTTCAAACAAAGATGTGCGTGACCTGTATTTAAGACAGGAAAACCAAAAATGTCATTGTTTTTGATGGCACAAGGCGCCAACATTTGAACATAGCCGTTCAGTTGTCCCATAAAACTGCCAGACTAATGGTGATCCGTCGGTTTAATTCAATAAGCTCACATTTATGGCCACTATCGCATGCTCGAGCGGCGCATATAGTGAAACAGGCATGAAAAAGAATACATGAGAGCTGGGAATACTGATTAAAGAAAGCGCCTGACACAATATAATTACAACACAAAATAATAAATGCAAGAAAGGCGACGATTTATTGAGGAATCAACATGCCCTTGCCCTTGACATGAGGACTGTTTATGTGAAGACTGTTTACAACCCCAGCAATTTTCTCATATACAGTAGAATCTTGTTAATAAGAGAAGCAGTTTTTTGATGCACCGCCGCTTGGAACTAATTTTACAGCTCATTAAACTTAGGTGTCTGGAGTGGGCACTCAAAATGGTTCCTTGCCACTGGTGTCATCAAGGTTTAATGAGCTGTAAAATTAGTCCCAAGCGGTGCATCAAAAAACCGGTTCTATTATTGCATTCACCAGGGTTCATAGTATATTGGAATATAGAAAGATTACAGTTTTATGACTAACACTGTTTTATCTCTAATGATCTTGGGAACTAATTGACTGACTCAGAAAATAATGCCATATTTGAAATCAGTGGGAAAGAAGCAGCAAGACTGGCAAGTTTCACAGGGTTTACCTAAAAATTAAATGAAGTGGTTTTAAGAGCCCTGTCCTCCCTGAAATATATTTTTTTTTTAATTGAAGGGTTTGTTCTGTGTGGTCTACTTATTCTCTTGCTGTTATGTAGTGAAATTAACTTCTCAAATGCACCCCCACCCTCTCAGAAAAAAAAAAAAAAAAAAAAAAAACCTTTGTACAGGTGAGCATATCATATGAGTTGCTCATTTATGAACCGAAAAGTGCTTGCAGTTTGTTTTTTATGCACATGTGCGCAACTGTGCGCAGGGTGTAACTAAAGTAATAATATTTGCATTAGCTTTCACGTACACTTTGCATAAACCTTGCCTGTGATTAAGTAATGACACTCAGGCAATTTTAAAATTATAGTAATTGCTCATTGTATCTCTGTATTTAGGTCCCTGTAGCTGTAGTTTCTGTAGCTGCTTTTATAGCTTAATTTATTCAGAAAGCCAGTGAGAGGGAGGAAAACAAAAGAATTGGTACAACATTACAACTGGCAGTGATGATTAAACTGGGACAGTAGCTGTCACACCACTTTGGCAACCTACCTGAACCTTGCTAATGCTTCATACCCGCTGCGGTGGCTCAGTGGCTAAGAGCGTTGTGCTGCTGAGCACGTGGATGCGGGTTCGATTCCCAGCCACGGTGGCTGATTTTCTGATGGAGGTGAAAAGCGAAAATGCCCATGTGTTCGAGATTTAGGCACATGCAAAAGATCCCCAGGTGGTCGAAATGAATTTGGAGCCCCCCACTACAGCGCGACTCATCCCCTGCGTTGTGTCGGCGCGTTTAAACCTCTTATTCAACCAATTAACCAATGCTTTGTGAAGACCCAGTACACTCCCCATATTGTCGATAAGCTGCATTCCAACATGTTGTCCTCTGTTCAGAATGTTTTGGGTGTACGTCGACTTTTGCGAATCCTAGATAACCGTTATAAGCAGCTAGCACACAGGCAAGTGGCAACGCAGGCAAGTCGGTATGCTTAAAAAAACAGTAGCCCTCATATTTATGAAAAGAAAAGAAAAGAAATAATAGTGAAACAAAATCCAGCATTGTAACACACCACCATAACGTTTTCTGCGGAATATGTACCATTTGCTGAATTCGGTGCTGACAAAACGGTATGGGAAGCTGTTTGCATTGTATTTGCTGTGAGGAGGGTAGAACATTGCTTTGGGTGAAGTCTACTGTTACTCCCCAAAAGACCGCAGAAATTGCTGCCAGGGACTTGCCTGCAGCTGTTTGCAAGGTCATGTTTATTGTCTTTGTTTGTGTTTTTTTTCGCCACTTGAATTACTCTTGTTGCAAGAAATAAAAGGCAGAATCCAGCATGTAGTAATTAGGTTTTGCAAATTCATGTCAGATTCACTGCACTGTTAACCCAGTTAAATAGTTTGTTGTTAGCTAGTGGTTGAACCACTGTGTAGTCATTCTGTGTGCAAGTTTGCTCATTGCTTTTATGCAGGCTCACTGGCAAGGACCTTGATGAGGGAGCAGTGGTGCCGCTGCGTTTCGTCAAGTTCCAGAATGTCCAGAATCTGCAGGCAAGTCTTATTTCTACCACCGGCACTTGCTGCAGGTTTGAGAGCACAAATGCGCCTTGCTTTTCGTTACTCTGAGCACGAGGACGCGAGTTCAATTCCCGGCTGCGGCGGCCGCTTTTCTGATGGAGGCAAAAAGCAAAACCGCCCATTTGTACAAGATGTTGGCCCATGTTAAAGATCCCCAGGTGGTCAAAATTAATCCGAAGCCCTCCACTATGGTGTGCCTCATTGCCTGCGTTGCATCGGCACATTAAATGTATAATCAATCAGTCAAGCTCGTCATTACTCCAGGAACAAAGCCTCGTTGTAGAGTTGATAATGCAATTTGTCTTGATGGGAAAATGTCGGGCCAAAATAGTGTGAGCATAGTCTGAGCACAGAATGCAGTAACCTCCTTGTTTCCCTTCCGAAACCTGTTGGGAGCAGTCGCACACGAATGTCAAGACTGCGTGTACTTAAATAATGCTTACCCCTCACACTTACTGTTCAAGGTACAGGGGGGATCAAAAGAAATGTGAACAACGGAGCGCACAGCCTCCGACTCATGCTGCACCATCTGGCTGCACTGCCAGTAAACTGCACGCATGCGCAGTTCTGTCAGACCGTTTGAGAGCGTGGCCTACTGTTAGTGGAAATGCTTGATCAAGAAGCGACGCCGGCCGTTTATTTCGAGGTGCCTTTTCACGCTGCGTCGCCACTGAACAGGATGATTGTTGAAGGGCCTCATGCTAGCTGTAATCAACTTATGGCCGCTTGGCTCCCGAATTTAGTAGATAACAAGATGCTCAGTGGCAACAGCGTAAAAAGATGCCTCAAAATAAATGACCGGCGTCGCTTCTTTATCAAGCATTTCCCCTAACAGTAGGCCACGCTCTCAAACGATCTGACAGAACTGTGCATGCGTGCAGTTTACTGACAGTGCAGCACGACGGTGCGGCATGCGTCGGAGGCTTTGTGCTCCGTTGTTCGTACTTCTTTTAATCCCCTCTGTACTTGGATTTTATTTAAATATTTGGCAATAGCATGTTTATTACATTGTAAGGGGGTTAAATTATAAATTGAGGCAGCAATTGGAGGGTCCAAGAAGTAACAAAAAGTATTCATGCTTATAGAAGGGGGAAAAAGTGACCCAAAAGTTTAATTCTTTCGTGGTTGTCTGCACCATCCAGAGAGAGTTAGAAATACACCCCTTCTTGAATGATGCTGCCACCATTGCTACGAAGACAGTACTCCAAGCATCAGCCATTTACTTAAAACGGTGACGGTGACAGCCGCTTTAGATGCTCCGATAATGTTTAACACCAATTGTGCAACCATTTGGTTATTGAATGTCTGTTCAGACAAAAAAAATTGTACCATCCTTTCCTGAAGAAAGCTGAGAAAAGCACAAAAGCTAGAAGTGCGTCCAAATTTCGTTGAAAGTGCGTCCCGTCTATCGTCAAACCTTGAGAGATCCAAGTTTCAAACGGTGAATGAGCCCCATGTGACGATTTTTCGTGCACAAAGTAAACACATTTACAAACCATCTAAATGTGTACCGCTACGTGGTTTATGAGATAAAGGTATACTATTGTACTCCTTGTTCATAATTTTCGAGAAACCATTTTGACACGATGGAAGCCTCATTTCACGCATGCGCCATGTGTCCAGAGATCCTGTCAGAGCTTTTCAGTCGACCAACTGGTCTATGGGGAAAATTATTCATCTTTTGATAGAAGCCATCGCTCCCATTACGTAACCTTTCACTTTAAAGGTCCATGCACCCCTTATTTTCAATTGGAAAAACACAGCAAGACACAATGTCACATCTTGGTCATTTCCTTAGACAGCCGCTATCTTGTAAAGCCGTCCCTATAAACTTTTGTCAGCAGGCCTATTATTCGATCCTCTTAGTTGAGGGGCAAGGGTGAACCTTGTGAACAGTGACAGCTAATATGTACTCGTATGGACCAACAAAGATAACTCCTCGCATAGAGGCATCTTGTTTCCAAGTCAGTGGAGGCCGGGCACTTCCTGCAACACCTAGCGTCGTCTAACACTGCCGCAATCTTCTTGATCAGCTTGTAAAATGTTACCCACTACCCGCAATGCTTCCTCCCGCCAGGCCTCTGGGGTCTGGAGATTTCGGTGCACATTAAAGAGGCCATGCAGACAAAGCACGAGTTTGTTTTATTCAATAGATTTGGTGTTTTATAGTGCCCCCAGTGCCTGTCCAGTAGCAAACGAGGCTTTATTCACTAAGAAATTAATCAATTTAGGTTAAAATTTTGATTCTTCGCCAAGTCCTGTGTTTCGTGAACTTGTCTGTGATGACGTCACAACAGCAGGCCTTGAAGTGACCGCGAACATGGCACTAGGAATTCAGCAAACTACAGAGCACGTCAGTCTTCCCAAATGGCGCCACCATACAATGGCAGACCTTTGCCCGCCTTTGCTTTGCTTTTGACCGTATTTGCGCCTAGCTTGTTTTTATTTCAGTAGAAAGTACTCGTGTTGTGAAACATGGGTTAGATTCGACAAACAGGGTCATGTAAGACAATGTCGTTTACGCCAATCGCCCAGTGTCGTGTGAGACTACCCCAAAGCGCCAGACTGCTGTGCAGCTATAACAAGCATAGTGCGCGCAGTACCAACAGCAGCGCACTCTGGTACTTCAATGTTTACTTGTACTTTCGTAACTTCCATGCTTACCCCACCATTCTTACTTCTATAAAATGAATATATGCATTGGATTTAAGTAAAAATAACTCGGGCTGCAAGATTATAAGCCCTGCCTAATTTGCGTTTGCTTTTGCCGGCCTCAACTACTGGCAGAGCCGGCACGTATGACATCCGAGGTTCTGTTGCAGGAAATGAGCTAGCAGGTCGCATGGCCATTTCCCTTTTTTCCCAATTATATAGCTTATTTGAGTGAAGTGTGCCTTAAAAGTGGTGTCAGTATGATTCTAACGATGCAATCTATAGAATGAACCGAACTTGTGTTTGGCCTGCATGGCCCCTTTAAAGACCCCAAGGTGGTCGAAATTAATCCGGAGCCCTCCACTACGGCGCACCTCATCCCCTGTGTAGCATCGGCGTGTTAAACCTCATAATCAATCAATCAATCTCTGTGGCTAGGCAGGTGGCACTGCGGCTTCTAATGCTTACATCCTTGGTTCGATGCTCAACAATTCTGCCTTTTTTTAATTGGGAAAATGCTCCCTTCGATCGGTTCTACCTGTTATTTATGTAAAAAGGGTGGTTTAGTACCTTTTAGGCTAGTTTAGGTGGGGAGAGGAGCTTATTACCACGTTTAATAAAAGTTCCACATCGCACCAGAAATGCTGAAGTGGATAAGAAATAAAACAGTTTCACTACAAATGCAACTACAGAATAAGTAAAATTAGCTTTCTCTGCAAACAAGGGCATTTTTTTGCTTCACTGACTAAAGTTCTGAATTTAGCCTGACTTTTTGTTATGAATTTAGCGTGGCTATAGATTTTTTTTTTCACTCAAATTCCCGACCTTAGTGATTATAGTAGTCCTGTGCTACATCTTGCAGCCATTTTTGCAGATAGCATAAACATGTAGTAGAGCACAGATATGTTGAAGGCCAGGTAAATTCTAGTGTTACCAATTTTTGTAAACCTTTTTAGAAATAATTCTCCATGGTCTAAGGGTAGTCCACGAAAGAAATGATTTCAATTTCATGGATACAAATCTGACCAGTGGTCCGGACACTGGGTCTGTCATTCGGGCAAGTGCTTGACCACCCGCAAATTGACCTCTGTATATTATTCTCTGTCTTAGGGAGTTCAAAATATGCCGCAATAGAATCTTTTAGTATCAATTATATTGTAATAACCACTGACATGTTGGGGAGTTATTTGCTAGTGCTGCTTTTTGACCTCTCTGAAAAAGTTTTGTAGGTTAGTGTTTTTTGTAAATAATTAGCATGAGCTGCTCAGTTTTGTAAATCCCATTTAGAATGGAAGGTGGAAAACTGTTGACTGTACAAAAAGTTCGTCTTGAGCCAATTTTTTTCTCATTGGGCAGTTTTAAAGGAAGCAAAAGCTCCAAAATTTATCAGGACCAAGTTTGTCTTAAACTTTTCCCGCTGCACAACGTGTACAAATCGTACATGTAGTTACCAGTGTACATAAAACTCGCAAAATGTGCAGATTTTTGTCAAGGACAACCAGGCCAACACGGAAACCACGCGGATCAACTACCTTGTGATCTACGGCAGCCCCATCAACATGACCAACATGGGAGACTTCAAACGGGTGAGATTGGAAGCACTTCTCCTTCCCCTATGTGTGTTTCATCTGCTTGGGAGTGCACTGCAAAATTTAGCTGTTGCGTCCGCTGGAGGCAGAATTTGTCTTCTCTAGATCTCCAGAGATCTAAAATCACACTTTTGGAAAAATTTTACAAAAGGAAAGAAACATGCTCAGGCAGTTTTGTCGTGTCCTTATCTATAACTAAAAATGATGGCTTTGCGGCAGAACGTAACCAGAGTACCGAAATGAAAGCAGATATTGGCCGCGTGTGGGAATGTGATTGAGCAGAATGTGAATGTGGGAATTTGATTGAGCAGATTCATGACCGTCCCTGCACTTTGCTTTTTGCTGGCTTGGCAGCATTTCTGTGCTTGGAAACTCCACTCCCCAGCACAACGCACTTGACAAATGTTCTGGTCTTTCCGTGTGAGGGGTGGGTGGGTGTCTGTATTTATCTCTACAAGCTTTGCAGGTTTAAATTGGGTGGCATATCTTGAGAAATAATAATTTGAAGTATTTCAGAACAGTTCCTGCTCAGCATTTCCGCATTGGCCTAGAGACAGGTCCTGGAAAGTACATTCTGCAAAAAAATTAACTCCTCGAGCGAATTCCGATTTTCTTCTGCATAACTTTTTTGGGAGAATAAAAACACCTTTTATTGAGACCTGTTTTTATAGCTTGTCAATAGGAAAACTGGCTTTCATCATGTTGCTGAAGGCATTCATGTGAGAAGTTGTGGTTGAATGTTAGTGTTGTGCAGGAAGTTTGTGGAGCTGCAAAGGGTTAGAGGTGCAGGAGCTTGTTTCCCACTGTGTTAGGTATTTCTCAAAAGTATTTAGGCTGTTATTTCCGTGGATAACATGTAGAAGCTCTGTGACACCTTCTATGCTCGGCGTACATATGCCGCTCTATTAGGCTCAGTAACAGTTGTTGCAGTTCACGGTCAACAAAAAAAGCCGGTATCGGCTGCACATTTGAATGTGCATGTTGCTCGCAGTGCGAGAAGACGTGAACCCCGTTTCTTTTTTGGTAGCTGTCTCCAATTTGTGCCCTGGTCTGGCACCTCTATCATTATTTCAACCCAAATTGAAAGTATTATCAACACACATGATGTCACTATGAGTGTCTTTTGTTCCTTCTTTGTCCTGTGACTGTTTAACAAGTTCATACATCCTGGCTCAAGGCTTGCACTTCCCATCTCGTTCTGGCCCTCTTTCGTTACTGCGGGAAATTGACCAATTTTAGTGCTTAGCACTTAGGCGCTTGGTACCGTAGTTTTGGCGGCGGCGATGTCCATGTAACCGAGCGAGCGAACGTAACACTGATGGCAGAAAAGAAACGAGGAAGAACGTGGCAAAAGTGTGGGGGGGAGGGCGGCATGTACTGGTATGGCGTCACTTCTCTCGCTGCCTCCCCCTCACACTTTCGCCATGTGTCGCTGCAGAAGAGACCCTCCCTCACACTTTCGCCAGATGCTGCTCCTCCCTTCGTGGCTCATCCAAACCACGTGACATTTGTGCAGGAGGTTCAAGTGCAGTTTGCAGCAACACGCTCGGTGGCGGCGGCGGCACACTGCGAGTTAGCGGCAAAGCAGTGCGCACCGCTGTGCATTCGTTGATCACGCGATCACTTGGATGCAGCAGCTATGCACCGTGCCCAAGAAGACTGCAGTTTGCGCTGCACATAAATTTCACAATCAGGAGTATAGTAATCATCAGCTGCTTTCTTAGGTGTTTAAGAAAACATTTTTGTGCTAAATATATTGGTTAGGCGCATATTGCAGTGACATAAAATGCAGATGTGCCTTTTCCAACAACACCAGTTTTAATTACGTTTTCATTAATAATTGCTGAAAAAAAAATTGTCGAATCAATATTTCTGTCCAGACGTCGAAGAAAATGAAAAAAAGTGTATAAGAAATTACCGGCAGGAGAAAAAATTTAAAATATACATTTTGTAGGTATACATTTGAAAAACTCACCTTAGAAAAAAAAACTGAGTTGCACGGAACAATTTGTCAGGTATTAAAAAAAAGTTAGCACGTGTGGTGCCTGTGCCTTGTGGTGAAGCCCAAACTCTATTTTAAGATCTGCAATTTTGGATGGTTCTCTGGGAGAAATCCAGTGGTTTGGCATTATTAGAGGCACCAGTTAGTCTCTACATGATGTAAAAATATGTGGTCAATGACTACACCCAGCACAAGATTCAGGGCAAGCAAGTGGTGCGAAGAAATCCGCTTGGAGTTGAAAACCAACCTCAGTGGTGGATGGTTGCTGATGTTCTGATCATCAATTATTTGCCAGAACCTTTACTTGCAGTTTATTATCATCTTCTGACTCTGTGTAGTGGCCCTGCTTGCAGGAATAAGGCGCGATGCGCTAAAATTGTGACCAGCAAGGTTTCACCAAGCAGCCGTCGCACGACGAAAAGAGTTCACCACTACGAGCCTCCTACATTGCAGCGCCACCTAACATTTTTGGAAAGAAACAATACCAATTTTGTTGGAGACTGTCAGAATAGACAGTTTTTCTAAGACGCGACACTAGACCTCCAGAAATACTGTTGTATGGAAACGAAACTGGCCGGTGAAAGCTGGCGGTGTTCAAAGCTGATTGGAAGCGCTCTCCTTGTCTGAACTGCTGTCCGAAGGCTTGGTGTTATCTTTCGACTTTCAGCTGGAGCTGCTATTGTAGAAGGCGTGGGTGAAGTGAAATCACGAGCGGCATGCTTTTTTCGAGGAACAGTAGCGGATGACGGAGGCGCCATGGCAAATCAGCTTGGAGTTGGGTTACTGCGTAGTAGCGCCAAATATGCGGGGGACCTTCAGAAATAAGCATCGGCAGAAAAAAAGCTACCCTTTCTTCATACCAAAGCTCACTAGTGAATAGTGTCATTTTCAGGCACTTATCACCTCTCAACGCTGCAGCATTACAAAGCTGACAACATAATTTTTGCCTTGCTTGGGAGCCTTTTGATCAAGAAAATTTGATGGTAACACAGCATAACCACGAGTGGCATACTTTTTTTCTCGAGCGCAGCAGCCACTCCCCCTTTCGCTAGAACACACGCACCTCAGCTCACAAAAATGCCGTCAAAAATTTTAATGTCGCCGAAGGGGGAAATTTTTAACTGTATTCTTAAAGTGCAGTGCCTAGACTAACCACTGCGGTGCATTAGATGTGCTGGGATGCATTAGGTGCGTGAGAAACGACCACAGACTGCCGAAATGGGCAATATAAAGCATCGATCAATGGTGAACTATTTGAATAGGCATGATAACGAAAGAGTTAAAGGAGTACTAACACTAAATTTTTGTGTTACGTTTTTTTCGCTGCTATGCGTGCCTACCAACCCACTAATCATAAATTGGCACATTAGACGATCGATCGCAGCATAAACAATCATTTACAGCATCGTTTATTCGTGTCAGTTTCGGTTTCGGCAGAACGAACGCCAAGCTGCCGCCATGACAGGAGGGCACCTGTAATGTCACCATTCTTGTCGCACCGCTGCCGGTCTGGACGCGTGCACGAGCGAGCGCATGCGCACGCCCACACCGGCCGAGGTTTTCACCAACCCCACGTGCCCGGGCTGCATATCAGTCCCAAAACCATGACGTGATACAAATGGTGTTGCAGCATGCGCCAACCGCAGCCAGCGCGTCGGCTACGTCACAGGAGCCCTGACGTTGGCAGTTTGGGGCAAGGAGCAGATATGTCATGCTGGCTTACTCTGGGCTTTCTCGTGCGGGCAAAGATAAAATGGATTTAAATTATGTTATACTGAACGGTTACGGTTTAAATTTGCCGGGGGGGATATCTCCTGATAAAAAGAAAGCATTTTACATAGTGATCTCAACTTTGAAATTTTGCGTATCTGAAAACGGGCAGTGGAAGTGAAAGGCTCCGTGCTTTTTATCCACATTGCCATTGCCTCTTAAAAGTCTTATTTGTGGCTGCATTGTGCAGTTTTTAATCCATGTAAACTGTTATCTATTTACTGGAAGTCTAGAGACTTGGCTTATCTGTAATGGGCAGAAGATTGGAATCGTCGCATGCCATGTGCAGCTGCTGCACCAACCACCCTAATGACGTCGCCCTGGTTTCCAATGTGTTTTGAAACAATTGGGATGCTTCCTATGTGCAGATGAAAGGTGGCTTTTCTGGTGCAGTTTAGGAACTGAGGTGCTAAGAGTGATCTGTGGTCTTGTCCATTGCAGGTGGCTGGGAAAAAGGGTGAAAGCCACTAGGAAGCAACGTACAGACGCCTTACTCTGGAGTGGCCTTCTGCTTTTCCTAGGTATGCAATCCGAAAAGAAGATACCTTGCGAGTACCAGCGCACCAGCCAAGGTTTTGATCTGGCACATGCTAATAATAAACAGGGGTGCATTGGACGGAAAAAAAGGAGCACTTCTTTTTTATGCAGATGTACATTTCAGGCCTAAATAAATTGTTTTTCAAAACCTGTAACTTTCTGGCATCCTTTATTCAGTCCCTTGATGTTTTCGTGGACATGAAAGAAGATAGTGCTTGTGAAGGGTTTGCACAAACATGGGTATATTTCAACTACACGGTTATTGCTGCTAACAGAGCAGTCCAGCAGTATTCCCCGATATGTCTCTAGCATGAACGAGTTAAGTTCACTACCACACATGGGCGTTGGTGGTCGCCTTTTTTTTTTTTTTTTGCATTGAGATAAGGCTGTGGTTTAGATCATTTTGAACGTGCAGGCAAGGTTTGAGAATAAAAACTAACTGACGTTCAAGAAAACTTATTTACAAACTAGACGTATGTTTTTTTGTTCCTGGACTAGTGCCACTATAGGGACCACCCGGGCAGCTGGACGGGTAGCGCCACCACTTGGCGCTCTCCTCGTTAGTGGAATGAGCCGGTGCATTGGACTACGCAGCCTTTCGTTGGTTTTGTCATGTTTGCTTCGGTGCTTTGAATGTTTTGGTGGTGTTGCAAGCGGATATGGGCAGTGAAACTAAGTGTGGACAGATGTGTGGGTTTTTGGATGTAACAACGGCTACGGATAACTTGTCGGACGCTTCTAAAGTTGGGTGTGGGCTACAATGACATGAGCGCTTTTTGCGGTGATCTACACTTGGCTCCACCCAACCTGAGTGCGAATAAAACTACTACGTATTATTAGCATTCGTTTCTTCTTAAATGCACTAACAGCTACAAGGTTGGGAATGGGCTGCATAGACATAAGCACTTTTTGCAGTGCTCTGCGCCTGGCTCAGCGTGACCCGAGTAAGAATAAAACTATTACTATTAGTATTCATTTCTACCACTTTAAATTATCTTCACTGGTTTCAATGACTATGGTTTCCACGCCAGGCTTAACAGTGGGATACCTCGATACGTGTGCTTTGAAGAGAAAGGCACTTACATACGGGATAGATTATTGTGTGGCCGTGAAAAATGTAGTGGCAGTTTACACTTTCTGTAACCAGTGAGCTTTGTGCCTTCTGTTTTCGTGAGTGGCAGCAGGCACATAGCCAGAGGGGCGTTTGGGGGTTCAAACCCCCTCCGAAATTTTTTGTAGGCAGTGCATATGCGAGACTTACTGTTCCTTTTCGCAAAACTCAGCCCTTCCTATAACTCAAAACCCCCTTCGAAATAAAAATGTCAGCTACGGCCCTGAGTGACAGCATGGGAGCCTGAGGGCTGAAGCAGAACTCCCACGTTTGTAGTGGCCATTTTATCGAGCCAAAGTTATTCAACCACCCAACAGCCCACGCTACAAACCATCCCCCCTACCCTTCCCATTTTACCACCTGCGTGGAATAAAGGCTGCACCGATAGTTTAAAAATGTGGCAGTGTTAATTGCACTTCCAGCTTGGTGCATAGAGCGCCGTCTGCTATTTGTAATTACTGTTTATGGGCGTAGATCGCACACAACATGCCTCATAAAGGACGCCTCTACTTTTAAAGGAGTACTGAGATGAAATTTTCGTGTTACGTTTTTTTTGCTGCTATGCGAGCCCGCTAATCATAGAATGACAGATTAGACGGTCGAGCGCAGCGTATACATTCATTTACGACGTCATTTATTCATGTCAGTTTCGGTTTCGACAAAATGGACGGCGAGCGGCCGCCATGACTGGAGGTATCACTTGACGTCACGATTCTTGCCGTATCGCTGCCGCTCTGGAAGCGTGCGCGAGTGAGTGCACACGCGCGCCTAGACCGCCCGAGGTCTTCGCCGTCCCCACAGGCCCGGGCAGCATGACGTCAGTCCCAAAACCATGACGTGTACACACGCCCGAGCAGCGCGCGCCAACCACAGCCAGCGCGTCGGCTTCGTCACGGGAGCCCCGACGTCGGCAGTTTGGGGCAAGTAGCAGATGATGTCATGTCGGTCCACTCTGGGCTTTCTCGTGTGGGCGAAGATTAAAATGGACTTAAAATATGTTACACCGAACGGTTGTTGTTGAAACTTGCTGGGAGATATCTCCTGATAAAAAGGAAGCGTTTTACATAGTTATCTCAGCTTTGAAATTTCGTGTCAGTACTCCTTTAAGATTTACCGATCTAAAAAAAGTCCTTGTGATTATCTATGCTTTGCAAGCCACACCGCAGCAGAATGACAGAAAGCCATGCACAACTACACTGTGCTGACCACCACTGGAATTTCACTGACGAGCGGTTCGCCATGGGCGGTGCTGTTTGCCGAAGCGACATACAGCAGCCGCCCGGTCCCTATACAACGAAACGGGGGTCGCCACGGGTGCGAGGCTGGCGTTGCTGCGACACGTAGTCAGCTTGGTACGTGTGCACTGTTCTTTTACAATGATGCGCCAGTGGTGAGGTGATACGTGTTGGTGCTTTTCTCCCTACCTGTGCACAACTGAGCGATTATAAGGTTATCTAGGCTGTTCATTGTTGAATGAGGTAGATTTTTGTCCCGTGTGAAAAAGGAGCTGCATTTTCTAAGTTCGCGGTGCTCGTTCCCAAGCGTACATTTCGTGGCTCCTGCAGCACAGTTTTGATGGCTGGATGCTTTCCTAAGCGGCGCGTATGACCTTTTACAGTGCACTTTTCACCCAAATTATCAACTTTTTTTTTCCCGCATTAACATCGTTTTCCCCCTCATGTTGCATTTCAATGAGCGGTTAGAAGCACTCGGCGGAGAAGCATCGTGCGGGTGGTCTCCGCGGCTGCAACAGTGTGCCTGTGGCTCGTGAGGCGCGTTTTTGCGTGCAGAAAATGCCGCATGCAATTCACGCTGATGCCCGCGCACACTATTAACCTCAGACAGAAACAGAAACAGCGCGCCAGCCGCGTATGTGTGCCACGTTTTCGTTTGCAGGAACCGCTTCATGTGGTTAACACTTCATTTTAACCGCAAATTTCAATGTAGCGAAATTTCAATGTAACGAAGTAAATTACAAGTAACTTCGTTACATCGAGGCTTAACTGTAGAGGGGAAACTTCACTGCCAAAAATTATTTTTCAGGGTATCATAGTTCAGGGCATCATACAGTTAAACCTGGATGTAACGAACCTCCATGTAATGAATTCCTGGATTTAACGAAGTTTTTTATTTCCCCTTTTTCACCTCCATTGCAGCCCATGGGTTTGCGACCTCCATGTCACGAAAGAGTTGCAACAGTTAACCTTGATGTAACGAATTCTCTACGCTGATGAGCCATTGTTTCTTGCACTTTTTATAAAAAATCAGTTTCTGAAATGCACCACTTTAGCTAATTTTGCCCGCACCGCAATGTTCCGTGCGTTTCCACCTGCAAGTACGGTGTCGGTTAGGCGATTGTCCTGCGTGTCGGCGTGTAGTCACGCGTCTCCACCAATATCTGTGGTGTCGGTTCTTCGGTAACGAGTTCTGCTGCCGGAAAAGAAAAATTTTCTGTCTTTTCAAGCCAAGCTCGATATCCTAGAGGCCGTCTCCACCGGCGGGGAAGAACATCACCGCCGGTACGGTGTCCCAGCTGACATTCCCTCAACAATTTTGAGTGTGGAAAAGAGCATCAATTTCGTGAAAAGGCGCCATTTCAGCGTAAGTTTGGTTGTTGAAATGCGTTAAGGCACCGAAAAGCATCAAAAAGAATAATTGATGCCTAAGTTACTTTTGTGAATACGGGGGCCGTGTAGTAGCACCAAGTGCAAATCACACAGTTTTTCAGTGTGAAATATATCCTGGAACAAGGGCGAGTTCAGTATCACTGATGTCTAGCATATTGGTTTCGTTTTGGCTTCATTCACGCGAGCTTGAACTCGAAACCTGCATGTAACGAAAAAATGCTAATTTTTGTCAACTTCATTACATGCAGGTTTGACTGTATTCACATGCCTCCAATTTAAACCTCAAACGCACAACTGTTTCTGTAGTTTCCCTTTACCATAAATACAAAACACCGTGCCTAGGAATTAAACTTGTGCCTCAGTACAGCATCTTAGCTACTACGCCATGGTGTAGTGTTGGCTACAATGAAGAGTTCTGCAATCATGCAACCATACCATTCTTGGGGCAAGCTAGAACACAGAAGTGTTCCTAAACATTTCAAGGCTTAGGCTGTCAAATTGACCGCCTATAAATATGATAGGTGGTGAGGCAGTGGAAGTGATGAGAATATGTCTACTTAGGCCAAGTTGTGACCCCAGATTCCAACCATGAGACAGTGATAATTAGAAGGATAAAAATAGGGTGGAGTGCACTCTGCAGGCATTTTCAGATAATGAATGGCAGCCTACCATTGTCCCTGAAGAAGAAGGTATGACAGCTGAATATTACCGGTACTCACCTACGGGGCAGAAACTTGGAGGCTCACTAAAAGGGTTCGACTTACACTGAGGACGACTCAGCGAGCAATGGAACGGAAGATGATAGTGTAACATTAAGGGACAATAAGAGAGTGGAGGGGATCAGGGAACAAACGTGTGTTAAGGACATATTAGTAGAAATTAAGAAATGGGCCTAGGCAGGGCATGTAATGCAAAGGCAAGATAACCGCTGGTCATTAAGGGTAACAGAGTGGATCCCTAGAGAAGGCAAGCGTTGCAGGGGGCGGCAGAAAGTTAGATGGGCAGATGAGATCAAGAAGTTTGCGGGGATAAATTGGTCAGATTTAGCACAGGACCGGGATAATTTGAGATCTATGGGAGATGCCTTTGCCCTGCAGTGGGCGTAGATAGGCTGATGATGATGATGAATATGTTGCAATGAGTACCTTAGAGTACGCAAGTTTAGTTACCCCGATCTTGCATGACCAAACAAAACAATCACACATACGTACTTATCAAGTTTATTACGCAAGGTTTACACAAATAGCATGATAGGCTTGAGGCGTGTGTGGGCGCTGAATATGTCCGTGCGTGGTGAAAAAAGCAAATGCATTTCGATTTCAAAAGCGCGATTCCCCTAAAAGCAGGCACAATTCTTCTCACCATTACATCGTCCGTCTCATGGTAACAGCTGATCAACACAAAAACGGCAGGAAGCTACACCAGAGGATGCAACAAAAATCATCAGAGGTGCAACAAAGGTGAAACACAATGCACTTATATACAGCTTACTTAAAAACAAGGCTGCCTGCAAAAAATAATGATGTATAGCGAACTAAAACAGAAGAAAAAAAGAACAATCAGAACTGCAATTTCATTAAGCATGTCCGAGCCCTCAGCAGAAGTTTCCAACCCTGAGAGGGCAGGTATCCAAGTTAATTAATTGCTAAACAGATAACTGTTGTGATACGTGCGTATCACTTAACTCATGACAGAGAGGGCATGCATACTTGAGTGACAGAGAGTTTCGTGCTCGAAGCACTCAACTCTTGTGTCCACGTTGATGATCATTTCATTCTGAAGCTTCTCTTTTCATACTTTGGCTTAAGAGGCAGAATGCCTTGGAGGGAATTAAGTGGTCATGTCATGTCACCACAGAATAATGTGCAACCCAGTTTGTGGGTTATTTGGTTATTTGCCTGGCTACTCCACCAGTCCACATAAATGCGCACATTAGCCTGTACGTAGATTCCATGCGCAACACCTCAAGACAACTCTAAAATGTGGCTTCCAAAACACACTAGTAAACAAAAATTGAGGGCAGTGAATCGTACTACAGCAGACAGTTCTTTAAAAGCTCCTCTGCACTTAAAAAAATATAAAAAAAGGCCACCCCAACTGCACGTTGCCTTGTCACATGGCAAACAAAGCAGGAACAGCAAAGTCACAACTTCTCTTTTCTTTGCAATAAACACAGCAGCAAAGAGGGAAGCAAGTACAAATGACAGGGGAAAAAAAATGAAAAACACCGGTCTGTTCTTGCAAGTGACGAAATTACAACATGCAACACAAATCACACGCAATGAATGTTGATGTGAATAATGTACAATCTGCGTAGATCTACGCGAGTTTGCGGGCAGCACATCTAAACTAGGGCAGGAAAAATATAAGGCATAATCGCTGCATTCTTGCCAAACTCACTCACTCCTCTGCAGCAACTGCCCAAAATCAGTAGAGCACTCCTAGTTATAGAGTTTAAAAATGAGGACTGTGGCATCGATGAATCCTTAATTCGGGAAGAAAAAAAAATAGCATAAAAGAAAACCATGCCACCATTCGCTCTTAAATTTGTTGCCTACGGCAGATAAACACTGAAACACATGATCACGAAAGAAGAAATCGGATCTCCCCTAAACCCTGTGTATTTGGCTTTAAACTTCTCAGCACCCCACCATTCTAAAAGCACCCACTTTATTTTTTTTTAAACACCATCACACTTCTCCAGCTCTTTGATTCTGAGCTCCCGACCTCAGTCTCAGCACTCAAGGCTGAAATGAAAGGGATGCTCAGATATATGCAAACTGCTCTTTCACGGAAGCCTCTGCTACCACAAACTTTGCTGACACAGGCGTTAAAAATACCCTTGGCATGTAGCTCAAAGTGCAAAAAAAAAATGAACACTCGGGGTCAGGCCGCAGCGACGCCGGTTGAAAACACCCATCTCTGCAGCACGTGAGCGCACACACGATCTTCCCTTGGCATTAGTGAGCACGTGAGCGACAGATCCCGTTCGAAATGCTGCAATGCTACCTCCTCGGCTGCAGTCATTAAAAAACGAACCTCACCAACCACTGTACCCCCCAAAAAACAGCAGGGCAGTGAGTCGCACCAGTCACACCCGTATTGTCACCCTTTCGCAAACATTATCAGGCCTTGTAGGGAGGGACAGGTAAGGGGGAAAAAATGCACCAAGGGGTCTTCAATGCCGGCAATCGCCTGTACACTCGGCGTCACAATCAAAGGGCAGCGGAACAAGAAGGTTCAACACACAGTTGCACAAAAAAAGAAAAAGAATGCACTCCCAGCAGGCTGGAGCACAGTCTTGCTCGTCTCTTTGCCTCTTCTAGGATATATAAAGTTTACAAAGAAAAATATATAAATCAGGAAGGGACAGGAGGGCTTGGACGAAGATGCTCGTGCTTAGGTGCTGCCCGAAGCCGTGCGCTTCAACCGCACTGAAACGAGAGGGGAAAAACACACACGCACTTGCTGTAATGCTCATCAGGTTAATTGGTTCACACCTCCACTCACGAAGCATTTTTAGGAGTGAACAGTTTCATGAAGTCGCACGCTGCTTGGCCATATCATGCCAGAGTGAAGGGCTCACACCCCACATGGATAGCATCGTCTAGCATCAAGGAAGAGCTGCTTCGAAGAAATTTGGTTGCATTCAAAACAAAGTTCTAATAAAATGTGCAGCGTAGGAAGAACCTTAAAACAGCCACATTAAAACAAGAAAAGTTTTGGAGGCTAGCCTCGCATCACATCTCAAGAACCACAATAGCTGTTACCCGCCATGGTGGCGCAGTGGCTAAGGTGTTGTGCTGCTGAGCACGAGGACGCGGGTTCGATTCCCAGCCGTGGCGGCCGCTTCTCTGATGGAGGCGAAAAGCAAAAATGCCCATGTGTTCGAGATTTTGGCGCACGTTAAAGATCCCCACGTGGTCAAAATTAATCCGGAGCCCTCCACTACGGCGCGCCTCATCACCTGTGTTGCGTCAGCACGTTAAACGCTACAATCAATCAATCACAATAGCTGCAAAATTACTCTAGGTTTAACAAGAGTTTTTACATGACAAAAACATTTCTTGAACTACAGCGCACATCTAACTGGTTCTGCTCATGTGGGCTCTCCGATGTACCAAGCACAAAATTCTGGAGCAGGATACAACACGAAACAGTAAATGTGAGCGTTCAATGCTATAAATGGGGAAAGCTGCAGTAACTGGATAACTACCGAGTGCCAGTTCCTAAAACATGATATTGTGATGTCAGGGAATTTAAACTACCACAATTTTCAGCACATCACTAAAGAAAAAGAATCGTAGCCTAATTCAAAAACTACTACGCATGACACCGATGTGGATGGCGGTGTTGTCTGTCACGTAGAACAAAGTAAGTAATGATGGATAAGCTAAAGCGCACTTGCTAACAGTGCTTTAATAAGGGGCCATGAAGACAAAAGGCAACTCAGTTTATTTTGAAAGAACTAGCCTTTGGTAACTAACTCAGCTCCATTTCAGCCATGAAAGATGTTTTTCAACCGCAAGAAACGTACTGTATTTGCACGTAAATTACGCGACCTTGAATATAACGCAAGGGGGCACTTCTGGCCCTTCCGAAAATGAAAAAAAAATATATACATATTACGATCATAACGCGAAGTAATGCGAAGATGTCACGAGGCACACCGGCTTCACGTGCAAGCTCTCTGGCTTTGAGTTGCACAAGCTCAACGTTTACAGGCAAAAACTGGCTGTGACATTTGCAGACGAATTCTGCCAGGTCATTCTCGAGTTTACAGTAGTGGCCATTCTTGGATCCACGGAACGCTTTACGAGTCGGTGCAGCTTGAAAGATGCGATCACGACACTTCCTCCAACGTCGAATGGTTGCCTTGCTTAGTCCGAGATGCTGTGCCGCAGTTGAATTTCCCAGCTCTTCGGACAGGAGGATCGCCCGTTTCCTAAATGCGGCAGTGTACTGATTTTGCCTGTTCACTGCAGCGGCTCAGAAGGCAGAAGCAAGTATGAACAACAACAAAGTACAAAGAGGAGCCCGTGCGCGTTAGCTCTTGCCTTCAGACCAGACCGCCTGGTCATGTGACCACTACCAACGTAGCCAATGGTGTTCTCGGGACAAGCCAGCGCCGAAGTTGACGCCGACAGCAGCGAACTCTCGACAACAAAAATCAAGCGGGTGGAGCAGTGGGTTCACAGCTCATGTTACAGGCATAATATACTACGAGGTGCGTGCCAAGGACAAAGGTATACAGTTGAACCTCGATATAACGAACCTCGATTTAACGAAATTCGCGATATAACGAATTTTTTCCAGTTTTCTACCAAAATTTTGCTAAATCCATGTATTTTTATCTCGATTTTACGAATTATTTTTGTGCGGCGCGTTCGATTTAACGAAGTCACGGCGAGAAAGGAAGAACGAAATTCCGGTCGAGGCACGTTTTATTTTGCCTCTCAGAGCATGCATTGAAAACATTAAGTACTCACATTTACTGATAAAAGGCTAAAATGAAAGAAAAGCGGTGAATTATGCGGTTGACAACAATTAAAAGCGATAAAAGCTGCTGCTCAAAAACCGCTAGCGGTCATGGACGGTTTAATAGTGCCGCCACCATTTTGACGTCTCCATCGTTGCCTACGCCAGCGCCCTCTATGCTTAGGCTGCCGAAGCCTACTTCAAGTGTTTTTTTTTTTTTTTTTTCTACGCGTCTTTGCTCACGGTGCTGCTGCTCTAGGTTGTGCACGCTGATAACCATATTAATATTTTGTTCGTCCATCATTAGATGAGACTTATAAGCAGCATGAGCACTCCAAGGGAAAGAAAAGTGTTCCGAACAAGAGCCTGTAGAAGTGTCAGTGAAACCGACGGTAGACCGACGGCCACCGAAGTGATGGATGCCATCGACGTTCTGCGGAGGCACGCAGGCGCACGCGAATGTTTAAAGGAGCCATGAAGAGAAAACACAAGTTTGGTTCATTCAAAAGATTGTCTCGTTAGAATCATACTGACACCACTTTTAACGTAAACTTCGCTCAAATAAGCTACATAATTAGGAAAAACGGGAATGGTCATGCGACCCACCAGCTCATTTCCCGCAACAGAACCTGTGATGTCACATGGGCTAAGCTCTGCGATTGGCGGAGGCTGGCAGAAGCAGACGCAAATTAGGTAGAGCTTACAAACTAGACGAACGAGCGATTTGCGCTTAAATTTAGGGCGCATTCTTTACAAAGCAATAGGAATGATGGGACAAACAGTGGAAGTTACGAAAGCACATGTAAACATAGAAGTACTGATGCGTTCTGCTGTTCGTACTGCGCACAGCATGCTTTGGTTTAGCTGCACAGCACTATGGGGCTTGGGGTTGTCTCAGACGACACTGGCCGATTGACGCAAGCAACGGTGTCTTACGTGACCCCATTTGTCGAGCGAGCACTGTTTCAGGGAACGAATATTTTCTCCCAGAACAAAAACAAGCCAGGTTTAAATGCGGGCAAAAACAAACCAAACCCTTGCCACGGTATGGTAGCGCCATCTAGGTTACGGAACGTAAAGAAACGCGGGAACAAACCAACACCGCTACAGGGTGGAGACAACCTTTGAACGGTCCCGTGCCGCCGCAATTGGGCCAACGGGCTCAACGTGTTATTCTTTTCGTTTCCCACGAGACCTAGCAACGCGAAACAGACAATATGATTCAAACTTCTTCAGTAAACCGCGTTGCGGCGATAATTTTAGCGCGGTTTTGACACAATGACTTGCTTCGGCAGCGAGCGAGGAACCGAACATGGCGGCGCCAGCGTTACGTGTCTCTACCCTGTACGGCGGATGCGTGAATGAAGGTACTCTAGGCTGCAGAGCGGTCGGTTCCCGTGATGTCACTTGGGACCACGAAAACGCACGATTGAGCGGGAAAATCAAAAATTTAACCTAAATTGTTTAATTTCTCAGTGAATAAAGCACCGTTTGTATCCGGAGAAGCGCTGGGGGCACTATAAAACACGAAATCTTTCGAATAAAACCAACTTGCATTTTCTCTTCATGGCTCCTTTAAGAGCAAGCCTTGTTTTGTTAGCGCTGTCAGCATACGAGCGTCACGTAAAGCCCACCCTGGTCAAGAAACGCCAAGCACTGCTTACGGACTTCTTCACTACGGCTTGAACATCGAGTGCTGGTGGCAATAAATTGCTCTCCGAACGTGGTCAAAACGTGTTCATTAGACAGCTGCGATTCGGAGAAATCGGTTTCTTTAGGGCTCGGCAGGCATTCAAGTAATTGCTTAATCAAATTTGGCCAGAAGATATTTAATGTAAGCTTTCCACTTTAGCGGGAGCACGTAAGCGCTGCTCCACAAAGTGAAGCGGTCCGTGTGTACTCCGCTCAATTCTCAATCATGGCTTTATCTCGAGTGTCGTGGTTGCATCACGCGCCCATACTGCAGAGCCTTTGTGCATGAAAAGAGTCTTTAGAAAGCTTCCGCTGTTGGCCCGCCGCACCCCTCAACGCCGCGGCTAAGCCTACTACTCAACGGACGAAAAGAGGCGTAACTTTGAACCAGCACCTCGCCGGGGTGAAGTTCACGGGGCACGGACGCGGGTTCAATGGACTAACAGCGGCGTTTAGTAGTGACAGAAATGAAAAAAAGAAAAAGTGAAAACCTCGTCTGCTATCATATTTAATGAGGCTTTGCGGAAAAAGCGCCGGTTTTACGACGACACGAACTACGGTCGGCTATCCGAATTCCATTGCCTAAGTGTTGAGGCTCTTAATTCACACAATTTTCGCGGCCAGTTTTAGTACAAATTTCGCTTTAAGTGGAGAGGGAACTACATAGCAGTTGTTTCTGAGCGATGGGCAAGGTTTTGAAACCTCAATAACTGGTTAAATTAACTGTAAAATCGAAACCTCGATTTTACGAAATTCTCGATTGAACGAAATTTTCGCCCGCAAGTACGACTTCGTTATATCGAGGTTTAACTGTATAAGAAAGGCGAGAGAAAAGCTTGCGCTATATTCAAGCCCGAATTAAACGCGAAGGGCATTTCGGAGGCACAAATCACATGAAAAAAATTTGCGTGATATTCGTGCAAATACGGTAATACGGGCAGGAAGGACATATTACCGGCCAGCACTAAATACACCTTTATCAGTGTTTTAACTACATGTGAATGTGAATATTCGAGTGATACTATCAAATGGAACTAGAGGCCTCATTACAACCGCCCTGTCACGTTTCCTGGTGGCGGTTAAAGTCCACGTCAGCCAATTGGCCTCATGCAAAACCTGCTTCCCTCTCGCCGCCACCAAGTTCAAGGGTAGAACCGAAAAGCGGGGCAGCTAACTGCAGAGAGTGTTGGGCAATCTGGCATATGCTGATGATCCAGGATGCCTACATGATGCTCAAGGGAGAAAGGAAAGAACTCTAGAAGTCAAAGTACTATTGTTCATTGTGACATCACAGGTGCCGCAACGATTGTAGACGTTGCCACTTTCTCTTATATGCGTGCCGCGTGCGCAGCAAATCGTATCTGTTTAACGTTCATTCATGCAACAACGACAAATTATATCCTCGTGATTTGAAAGGTGTTACGAAAGAAGAACTGCCTGCTTATCTCAAATGGGCCAGTTACTTCGTAATAACGCAGCGGCGATTGCGGGCTATTACTGCGGTGATCGACGCGAATGAGATTGAGGCTATAAAATGATTTAAAGCGAATACTAAATGGAATGGCAACGTACAGGTGTCTAATGCTGATACGTCGGCGTTCGGTGTTTGAAATTATATCATCTTTTGGAAGGCAGAAATGCCAACTGACGTTTGATTGTAGAGACTGCCACCGCTGCGTTTACGCACATGCTTTGTGAGCTCAAGGCAAACTCAGCTGCTACAATTCGTGGCCTGATGTTCTTCACGTACTGTTTGCAAGAATCAGTGTTTTCACGTGTCCACGATGAAGAGAGAAGTTTTGTACGCGATGCAAATGCTCTCTGTTTGCACCAATTGGTATCTGGAAAGAGCTCGAGCGTTCGCATGAACGAACTCCGCACCGATCTCCAACCACTGCTTGATCTGCGATTGGTTTTGCCATGAATGACGATTATCTGGCGGGCGTAATTAAACAGCCAGGGCACACAAATTGCTCCGAGCACATAAAAATAAATGCTGCGCTAAGATGCCCTAAAGTGAAAAAGAGGACATGAGAAAAGGCACAATCTGGGAAATTTATATGCAGGTAAGATAGCAATGCGGTTAGCGTAATAAATGGTTTTTGAATGTTTTCGGTGCAGGGTTGAAGAGGTAGCGCAAAATGAAGGAGGTGGGGAGGGGGTAAGGGGGGCTGTTTCTTTGACTGTTGTTTCGTGTGGTGACCACTGTCATACTCCGTTTCATTTTATAAAAATTCCTCTTCACAAACATCGATGTATGAACCTATCATATTGTATTTGCAATTACAACGTAGCACAAATTTTCAGTAAGGAAAATTTGCGCTTCATGAGAAAAATTTGTGAAAATTTGTAAGGAAAATAAAGAGACTAGTTTTTCTTTTTTTGCCCCTCCTAAGCAATCATCACGTCAGCTCATTTTTGCAAGAGTCATTCCACTGCGCTCCTGACCACGAACAAGCACTTAACTCTTTCATTACCGCCGGAAAATGACCAATTTTGAGGGGTCTAACAAAAAAATTTTTCTGTGCTATACATATTGGTTAGGCACACATTGCAGTGAAATAAAATGCAGATAATTCCACGCCCTGTCCAACGACACCAGTTTTAATAATGTTTTCATAAAAAATGATAGCGAAAAAAATTATCGAATTCAAAAGTTTTGTCCAGGTATCGAGGAAAATAAAAAAAAAAGTAAGTTGTGTATAATAAACCAACAGCAGTAGAAAAAATTTAGAATATACATTTTGTAGGTAAAAATTTAAAAAACCCATCCCAGAAAAAAAATTGAGTGGCGCGGCACGACTTCTCAGGTACAAAAGAAAAGGTTAGCCCGCATAGTGCCCGTGCCTTCTGGTGAAGCCCAACCTCTACTTCAAATTTTCCTATTTTGGTGGTTCTCTAGAAGAAAACTGGTGGTTTGACATTATTAAAGGCCCCAATTAGCCTCCAGGCGATGTAAAAGCACCTTGTCAATGATTATGAACAGCACAATATTTAAGTCAAGCAAGCGATGCGAAAAAATCCGCTTGGAGTTGAAAACCAAACTCTTTGGTGGATGCTTGTTGACGTTCAGATGATCACTTATCAGTCAGAACTTTCATTTGTGGTTTATTATCATGTTCTGACTCGCTGACCCTGCTTGCCGGAAGAAGATACGATGCGCTAGAATCGTGCCCAGCAAGCTTTCACCTAGCCGCCGTCGTGCTATGAAGCGAGTTCAGCACTACAAGCCTACTACTATGCAGTGCCACCTAACAATTTTGAAAAGAAGCAAATACAAGGCTGTTGGAGACGTTGTCGTCAGAATAGACAGTTCTAATAAGACGCGACACTAGACTTCCGGAAATACCCTCGTATGAAACCGAAACTAGCCGGTGAACAGCTGGCGGTGTTCAAAGCCAATTGGAAGTGTTCTCCTCGTCTGAACTGATACGTGACGACTTGGTGTTAAATTTTGACGTTCAACGGAAGCTTTTATCGCCAAAAAGTGGAAGCATGAGCGGCATGCTTGTTTTGAGGAACAGCAGCAGGCAACGGAGGCACCATGGCAAATGAGCTTGTAGTTGCGTAACTGCGTAGTAGCGCCAAAAACGAAACCGAAACTGCTGGCAACTGGCTGAAAACGCCAGGCACACTTGGTAGACATGCGGGGGACCATCAGAAATAAGCTTTGGCTGAATAAAGCTACCCTTTCTCCGAAACGAAGATCACTAGTGAATAGCTGGTGTCATTTTCAAGTAATTATCACCACTCAACGCTCTCAGATTACAAAGATGACAACATTATTTGGTACTTGACTTGTCAGGAACCTTTTGACAAAAAATATGGTAATGCAGCCTAAACACAATCTGCATCCTTTTTTGTCGAGTGCAGCAGCCACGCCCCCTTTCTCAAAAACACACGCACCTCAGATTGCAAAAAACGCCTTCAAAAATCTCGATGTCGCCGGAGCAGGAAAATTTAAACTGATTCTAAAGTGCAGTGCCTAGGCTAACCACAGGCCTCATTAGGTGTACGAGAAACGACTACAACATGTCGAAATAGGCGATCTAAATCATCGATCACCGGTAATCGATTTGAATAGGCGTGGTATTGAAAGAGTTAAGGCATGGCTGAGTGCCATGCTTTACGTAAACAAACAGCCTGAGTTTGTTCACAGCACTTCACCGAAGATGATTTCTTCGATTCGGTGGCAAACTTGTAACTCCGCCCTTGGTGCCACTGTGATTGTGTTTCGGATGCATAATACGTCTCCGCGAAGCCGTACGGGAACCGGGGGGCACCACAGACAAGTCCCCACACCATTCATCAGCCATTATGTGCAATCAAACAGCACGAAGCAGGCAGCAAGTCAGCACAACACGAAAAAACGCACGTGTAGCACGAGTATCGGCGACCGGCGTTACCCTTAAAATGGCGTCGAAAGGAGGGTTCACTTTCTCTCCGACAGAGGGCAGCACTTTTGCATAAGGCCTATAGCACTAACCAGATTTTGCAACATCGTAGAGAAATCGCCGGAAACTGGCTGGAGAGCACCACTGCCGTATCAGTTTTCATTAATACAGTGTAGACCGCTTATAATGTATGTCATGGGAGCTGCAAAAATCCGCACTATAAGCGGTACTGCACTACAAACAAAACATGCGTGAACCCAACCACATCACATTCAATCATTCTTTGTTTATCATCACTCAAACGAAGGCCTCTCAAAAACAGCAGCGCGGTCTTTATTTCATCTTTTTTTTTTCTGCATCAGACGCTACTGCAGAGTTTACAAGCTGCTGCAAGGTCTTACAAACTGCGAGCGCGGCTTTAACTTCTTTGTGTTTCTGTTTTCAGGGAACACGTCTGTTTCTTTGTGTCTACGAACCCGCGGGACAACGTGATAAGAACGCAAGTGTGATTTTCTCTTCGTTTTTAATTCTTTTTTTCCCACTCCAGCTCGCGTTTGCCATGCCTAAGGCGGTTGCATTGCTTATCAGCACACCGTACAGGCAGGGAAAACCTTCGGCATCGCGGCTCGCTATCTCCAGATGTTCGAAAAGGAAAAGGGCGGCTGCTTCGCTGCACAACGTTATAATAAAAACAACTTACCGTGCGAGGTGGGGTGGGGAATGGGGGGAAAAAGAGGGGCTCACTATCTTCCGAGGTGCATCAAGCAAGGACAGTTGTGGTTACCACGTGCGTGCAAACGAAACACGCGAACTAAAGGGTGCCTATTTTTATTAGAGGAGTGCAGGGAGCACGCGCTGCGTTGGATGGCCGATTCAGTCTTTTTCATTCTTTCTCGCAACCCTAAAACGCTGCGCCGGTCATTCAGCGGACCCGCCAAGAAACCACACTATAAACAGTATTGTGCTTCGGGCAACCGCATTATAAGCGGTGAGCTTATGTGCGGACTTCCTCAGAGGCCTACCGGTGGCCAGGAAAACCCAAGTTATGTCTGTCCCGCACTATAAGTGGCTACATTATAAATGGTCTACACTGTATCTGGTCCTTTTTTTTTTTTTTTTTTGAAGTTTGTGATAAAATTGGTGTCAATGTTTTTACGACAAAGCAACCTTTCTAATGGACCAATCTTGCATTTTGTCTGTATGGCCCCTTTGACACCTGCCACTGCGGCAGGCACAAGCCACAACAACAGGGCCCTGGTTTCCACTAGCAATGCAAGGAGGACTCACAGCGGTCGTAGTTGTTCTGCAGATGCTGAGTGACCCTCATGCGCGCGTCGGGAACGTCGAACGAGATGCCCAGCCGCAGCAGGTGCCGGTTCTTCTCCACCAGTCGGGCAATCTCCATCTCGATCTTGTTCCCCAGGATGCTGGGCCTCTGCAGAGAGTAGGCAAGGCAGTGCACAATCCAACCGCTTTCATGCGCAACCAAACACGCGACAGACACCACACACTGCGTTTTCTCCAATAGCATAAAAATTGGCTACCTTTTTGGTGTCTTGCTTATATGCATTTAAAAATCTGATAGCTGGTCTTAAAACAACTTCTTTTAATTTTCAAGTAAACTTTGTGAAACCTGTCAGACTTGCTGCTTTTCCCCCGCTGATTTCGAATATGCCATTACTTTTCAGTTTGTCAATTAGTTCCCAAGATAATTAGAGATAATTAGCCATTTTTGGTCAAACAATAGACAAAACAGTGTTGGTCACAAAAACGTCAGCTTTATATTTTCCATTACTATGAACCCTGGTGAACGCAATAATCGAGGCAGTTTTTTTGATGCATTGCTTAGAACTCATTTTACAGCTCATGAAACTTCAGCATTTAAAATGGGCACTCAAAATGGTTCCTTGCCCCTGGTGCCATCAAGGTTTAATGAGCGGTAAAATTATTTTTAAGAGAAGCATCAAAAACTGCTTCTATTATTGCATTCACCAGGGTTCATAATATTGGAAAATATAAAGATTACAGTTTTGTGACTAACACTGTTTTGTCTATTGTTTGATCAAAAATGGCTAATTATCTCTAATTATCTTGGGAACTAATTGACCAACTGAAAAGTAATGGCATATTCGAAATCAGTGGGGGGGAAAGCAGCAAGGCTGACAAGTTTGACAAAGTTTATTGAAAATTAAAGGAAGTTGTTTTAACTCTTTCGCTACCGCGCCTATCAAAATCGATCAATTTGATCGATACTTTTGGGAGCCCCTTTTCATACCGTTCTAGGCGTTTCTCAAACAAGTAAAGTTGTTCGGAGTTAGATCAGAAAATGGCCTTTCAAAATCAGTTTTGTTTTCATTTTTGCTACGGAAACCGGATTTTTGACACTCTTTTGAAACACCTGGGTGTGGAAAAGAGGTGTGGTCATCGCGCGTCACTGCTACCAACGAAGAATGCGTGCAACTCGTAATTACTCTGCACCAGCGCTTGTTTTTTGCTATCAGGGCGTGAATGGGGAACTAGCAAACGATTTTCAATCGTCAGGTCATCGCGCGTCACTGCTACCAACGAAGAATGCGTGCAACTCGTAATTACTCTGCACCAGCGCTTGTTTTTTGCTATCAGGGCGTGAATGGGGAACTAGCAAACTATTTTCAATCGTCAGGTTCGCACTCTGACAGTAATAATCCCAGAAATCGGCTGAAAATGTCAAGCAGTGCCTGGTTGCAAAGCTACTTCATGATTTTAGGCAGTTTTATTTCCTTTGCGCACGTTGTTCTAAGTACTGTGGTAGTTCTACTTACCCCAGGACCACTCGCAAACAGTTAAGAACAGTTTCGGTTTCGTTTCTGCATCGCGAAATTCATATTTAGCACTACTACGCAGTTACCCAACTTCAAGGCTACCTGCCATGGCCACTGGAGCGTCCGCGACTGATCCTCGAACAAAGCACGGCGCTCCTGATTTCCCCCACCCTAACCCGATTTCTGCGATAAGAACTTCAGATGCAAGTCAAAAGATCACACCCAGTCGCCAGATATCTGTTCCGCCGAGGACAGCACTTCAAACCGGCCTTACACTGCCAGCTGTTCGACTTCCAGTTTCGTTTCCATGCGAGGGTATATCCGGGTGTCTAATGTTGCTGCTTAGTTGAACTGTCTATTCGGACGGAGCCTCCGATTAGTTTTTGTAATGTTTCATTTGCAAAAAGGTTAGGTGGCGCTGCAATAGAGGAGGCTCGTTGTGCTGATCTTTTTCATCGCGCAACTGCTACTCAGCCAAAGATCGCAGGGCACGATTCCAGCTCATCGTACCTCATTTTTGCGAGCAAGGCTACAATTGCGAGTAAGAAGATGATAATAAAGCTCAGCTTTATGTTTTGAGAGATAACTGACCGTGAACGACAACAAGCATCAGCCACGGCGTTCCGTTTTCAACTCCATGCATGTTTTTTTCCGCATCGCGTGCTAGTCCCAAATATTGTGCTCGCTGTAAATGAAAAGTCAGCCATTGACATGATGTTTTTACGTTATGTGGGGGCGAATTGGTGCCTCTGATAATGACAAACAGCCAGGTTTATTCCAGGAAACCACCTGACATTGCACATTTTGAATTGGAGGTTGGGCTTCACCGCATGACATGAGCACCGTGCATGCAAACATTTTTTTTTTATATCTGACCAACTGTTCTGCGCAAGTCGATATTTTTTCTAGGGCGTGTTTTTGAAATGTTTCCCTACAAAATGTATATTCTAATTTTTTTCTACTACCGGTGGTTTGATAAACACAACTCCTTTTTTATCATTTTTTTCGACAACTTGACAAAAATTTTGATTTTGATATTTTTTTTTACAACTATGATATATAAAACCTTTAAAAAACTGGTGTTATTGGAAAGGCCGTTAAATAATCTGCATTTTGTGTTCCTGCAATTAGTGCCTAACCAATTTTTTAGCAGGAGAAAAAAATGTTTTCTTGGACCCTTAAAATTAGTCAATTTTCCGGTGGTAGCGAAAGAGTTAAGAACCTGGAAGCGGTGGTGGTGTACCATTTTCCCTGCTGTAGCGGTACACTGACAAACCACATCCTCTACGATAGTGCCTTCTGGCAAAATTTTTAGCAATGAAAGCAAACATTCTTGCCATTCCATAAGCACAGCTTCAGTTTTGTAGCATAGGGCAGTGGCAGAGTGCAAGAGTCTTGCAGGTTGGAGGGCTCAAGTTTGAACATCGAGGAGTTCTTTTTTTTTTTTTCAATTAATTCTTACAAGCCTTGATACCATATATATTTACATAGCATAACATGCACCTAATGTGCATTTTCTCCAGACACGACCATATGGCATCTTTTAAGCTGGTCCAAGCATGCATGGAACACCAGTACACAAATGTGCAGGGTTCTTTCTCTAAATAGATTTTTGTGCAGTTCTACGTCACACATACATAGCATAACATACACTTTATATGTGATGTCTGGCCTAGCACCGCAGTTTTGTAGGGTCGATAATGCGCATGCGAGCGTGACAAATAAGAGGCCTGCGCCAGCCCCCTAGGTTTGATCTCGAAAGGCCACACTCAGACAAACATGTGGCAATAAACCACGGTTGCCCCTGCAAACTTGCCTGCTCCTTTGCACGAACCACATAACCCGACAATTGGAGACGAAGGAGGGACCTGAAGGCATTGTTCTTCAGTTTGGAAGGCAAGTGTTTCCGAAGTTCGCGTGGGGAAGAAGACTGCTTTTGCAAAGTGCAAAGCCAGTGGACTGTCATCATGAATGGAGCCAAGGCAGTTGGGATAAACTTCGTTGGGCGACTGGCCCAGCTGGAACCTTTCGACGAGTACACCAATGATTGGACTTGGTACGAAGAGCTGCCTACGTCGTTCCCGATTGTCAACTGTGTACCAGGCAGCAGCAAGGTACTACACATTATCTTAAAAGCATTATCGGTCCCAAGACCCACGACAGTTGAAGTCATTAACAGCCACGGAACTGTCTTCTACGGAGAGTTTCGAAGTCCCCAGGAAAGTTTTAAGCAAGCATTTATCCCCAAAGCCGTCCGTCATTGGAAAGTGGGCTAAGTCCGTGTCAACAAGAAGGCGAGTCCTTGTCGAGTTATGTTGCTGAGCTTTGTAAACTGTCACAAACGTGCGAGTTTGGAATTGCCCTTGACGAGTGCCTTGTTCGAGACGGCTTCGTGTGTGGCTTGGTATGAGAAGACATTCAGCAAGTGCTTTTCCCAGAAGCTAGCAAGCCGACGTTCCAGAAAGCAGTGGAGCGGGCTCTTGCCACGAAAGCGGCTCAGCAGAGTGCTGCTGAAGCAAAGGGGAAGCGACAGTCGGCGACGTGCCCAAGGTGCAAGCTGAGTCGCAGAAAGCAGGCAAAAGCTGTTCTCGCTGTGGTTCGCCAAAGCACAGAAGTCAAGCGTGCCGCACTTTGATGCAATATGGTTCAACTGTGACAACAAAGGTCATATCCAGAGAGCCTGCCAAAGCAGTGGTGAGACTCTTTCCAAGAAAAATATGGTGAAAAAGAACATGAAGATGCTGACGGTTGTGTCGTGGAAAGCATCGACCCTCAGACTAAACGGCGTGTCGGCAGCTCTGCATGACCCTGTCACCGCACAGACGACCATCAACAGCGTGAACATCGAGCTGGACTTGGGAGCTGGCGTTCCTGTCATGCCAACAACACAGTTCCATCAGCTTTTTCCTACAGCTGTTCTAGAGCCCACTACAGTTAAACTTCATACCTACACAGGAGCACTGGTACGCCCCCAGGGTATCTTTTCGGCCTACGTACAGCATGGTGACCAATCTACAAGTCTTCCGCTGTACGTCGTAGACCACGAGACCTCCTTTAGTGTGCCAGAACTAGCTTTGGTCCTCTGGTGGCCATGTGCTTGTATGGGATACGACTTCACAAAATGAATTGCCAGCCACACAACCAGCCATATCTGTGCCAGCTTTGCATTCACATGCCACTTGTGCATGAGCCATTTCCTTTGTACAGAGGGCATGGGTTTTGCCTGTAAGTGCACTCTGTTACACCGCATTTCAACACAGGGCTAAAGTAGATTAACCCCATTCTGTGAATTATTATACTGACTGAGACAACAATAACCCTTGAAACCTTAAACCTGGTCCTTCCCTACCACCTCTGCACTCCACATACACACCACTCGACATCCCCTGTTGCTAGTAGCCATGAATGCTGCTCCAGCATCACAAAGCTCCGCATAAGCAGGCTGACTGGTGATGCTCCCCACAGAACATTGTTGAATAAGATCAACCTACCTGTGCTCCCCAAAACACAAATGGTCACCACTGCTCAGCCCTACAAGCATTTTTCCCAACGACAATAGGGACTCAAACTCATCGAACCACTAAGCCCACATCGAACGTAGAACCTTTTAAAACTTCCCAAGCTCAGCAAGCCTGCCACCCACTTGGATGGCCTAAGCAGACAAATTCCCACCATTGGCAACTGCAAAAATTTCAATGCTTCTCTCCTCTCTGTCCCTGCGGGCAAATAGTGAGCAGCTTGGCCCTGGCAGCCATGAAGGCACTCTTTTGAAAAGTGTTCAGCCTGTGAGGGACGGCCCACCTGGTTGCATGCCCTGAGCTCCTCGAGAGATTGCTGCGCATTGGTGGCCTCCACAAGGTCCTTGAGGGTGGGCCCGCTGATGTAGTTGGACTCCACGTTAAGGGACTTCAGCGTCTTGTTCTGCCGGATGGCTTCAATGAGGCGCTGCACAACACACGGCAGGAGGGCACTTTTAAAACTCCGGGGAAAAAAAAAGAACAAATGCTTCCTCTTTTGCAATCTTTTTCACTCTATTGCGAGTTAACCCCACAGCGCCAAGCGTATCAAATTTGATACGCGGTATTTGAGACGCCTGAAAGCGATGATAAATTGCATTAAGCTAAGACCAAAGCCCGGAGTATTGTTTTTGATACCCTGACAAAGTTTCCTCATGTGAGTAGTTAGAAAAGCGCTGGCGAAGGCCTGCTGGAAGCTCGAGAAAAATGACCACACCTGGGAGCTCGCACAATGGCATCCCACCGGCATCATTTTACTCGAAAAACAGTGAGTATTTTATTCTTTCGTCCTAAATTTTTGACCATTTTCATCTTCAAGGCCTTTCAATCACACACCATTCCTTCAGGTGCTCCACTGCCATTTGTCACTCATTTTCTCGTTCTGGTATTTCCTATTCTGGAGTTTCAGGTTCTGTAAACCTGTCCTTGAACTCCAACGGAAAGTGCCGTCAGTGTGTCATGTTAGTTCTGTTTTCTTTATTATGGCTTTGAATGTGGTTGACACTGCACATTTGTAAGCTGCGCTTGGGAGTAGCAGAGTGCTGCTGCTTAGTATTCCAGAGAGATGGCGAACCTTTCGCCAAAGACTGGGAACTCGGGTTTATGCGAGGGCGAGGCAAGCCAGGGAAGGGGAAATTGGCTGTGCTCAGCTCTTTTGCAGCAGAGCCTATTGAAATTCAGTATACAATTTGAAGAATCAGTGCACAATTTCTGACTGACAATTTCAATAGAAAATTTCGTTGCGTTCAAGGTGCTCAATACAAGTAATGCTATCCAGTGTTCAGCTTAGGAAATGCTGTTTCGAAAGCAGTTGTCATTTTTGCAGCAAGAACATGATTTCTTAAGAAAATTTGCACACCATGAAGTGTAAAAATAAGGTGTGGCAGCCGCTAGCTGCTGCTTTGGCAAAACAAGAAAAAATAGCATTTCACTTTTGTGATTATGGCACCAACAGTGAATGCGGACATGGCATTCAATCGCTGTATTTATGCTCGACAACATAACAGTTAACAAAGACAATGGTAGTCAGCCAAACATAGCAGCTGTCTGCTGGTCCAGTTTTACTTTGGCTTCAAGGGGATTAATGAGCCATTGCATGCACTGCCAGAGGGCTCATTCTCGTCCTAATACTATTGGGCCAATTTTTACAGAAATAATACGTTTCAATTTCGTTTTTGTAGTGCAAATTTGATATTTGGCCCTGCTACTCAGTCACCTAACTGTAAGCTGCTTGATCATGAGACTCACAACTCTTAACGTGCCAGCATTTTATTTCTCTTATATTGGACCTAGCTTCGAAGTCAGCAGCTTAACAGCCAGTTGTCGCATAGCAGTTCAGACAGTGAGATAACCAATCATTTCATATTGGTTTGGAACGCCAGCACTTCTTCCCTGCCAATTATTTTAACAGCAGAGCTGTTTAAGCTCTTAATTGTGCCGTCAGTGAACAGAAAAAATACCAAGAAACTAACTAGCACATGTGAACATGCGTCTTCATGAGGGCGCCCGGCAGCATGTACCCACTTGGGGGATTGGCCCAGAATCGGGAGTCGGGAGGGCTAATGCGCCCGCTACACAAAACCGTAAAGTAGAAACTTAAAAGCATTTCAATGAAGAAAGAGCATATATAATCACAAGTGATAATTGGTAAAAAAATTCGGAAGTAAATATTGGAACGAAACAATGAGCTTTGCGTCTTGTGAGAGCTCACGGCAGCACATACCCATATGGGGGATTGGCCAGGAATCGGGAGTAAGAAGGGCTAATACGCCTGCCGACAAAATGACTATTGTCTGCTCCCAACATCCCTTGCTCTGCGTTGCTAGGGGCAACCACATGCGCTCATAAAACTTTCATTCGCCGTGGTGACGGCGGCAGAACTTTCTCCGACTGTGCCGTGTACATGGGGGGTGGATGGGGCAACCAAAGAAGATTGAGACCGCTTGAAGAAGACGCGGCTCATCAGGAAGTGCGCCACGCTGGCAGGCAAAAATGCAATCGCCCAGAAGAAGAAGAAGAAGAAGTAGTGCAGGTCTTCAACAGCGCGGGAGTGTTTGATGAACACTCTGCGGCGGCGGACGATGAAGTATATGAAGGTTTTTGAAACGCTTACATACTATACTTTGCATTTGATTTGATCTAATGCTGATGAGCGCCACGGTTCTCAGCGACTTATATGACACCCATCGAGTTTAGCTCAGTGAGACGAGCACAGCTCTGCTGAGGCATCAGGCTTGCACCGTTGTGCAAGCTGGCTTTGATTTTTTTTTTTTCAGCTCCATTCCCTCACGAGCATTTCTGGAAGTCCAGTAGAAGTTGTAAGTACAGCATTTCATTCTCATAAAGTTCAAAACAGCTTCATTGTTGCTGCTTTGGAAAGAACCTATTCACCAAACCATCTTTACAGAGATTCAGCTTATTGGTAAAATTGTGCAGGCCTTGGCTCTAAACACACCAGAACCTAATTTCTGCACTGGGGGCTCTAAGAGAGGGTAACAAATAGACCAGACATCTACACATAGCAGATCAGCATGCAACATGCACTGCTAGCTGCAAGCACCTGTGCCTCCAACAATGGTGCTGGAACAATACATAGCGTAATATAGCTAGTCCTTCACAGCTTTTAAGGCAATGTGTCGTGAAACCTTTCTCTTAAAAGAGAGCGAAACAGAAAAATGCGCGACTAGGGGTTACTCACCTTGACTAAGCTGTCAGTGAGATCAACATTTGCTAGGGAAAGGGTCTCGAGGTGCGTATTCTTCTTGAGGCCTTCAAAGAGCTTCTTGAAATCATCTCGCCGAATATTCTGAAAAAGGCAGACCAAGTGCTCACGATCCCGGTATCAGTCAAGACAAACCCTGTACCGCAAGCCTGCCAGAGACGTGCATGGAAGAAAAGAATTTCAGACGTGACGCAACCTTATTAGGACTCGTGAAACAATCTTGCATCAACCGACATCGTATTTGGTTGCACAGTGCATTATTGATGCATAATACTACATAATTTACCTGCAATAATACACGCACATAACAGCAATACCACTACAGCACATTAAAGGGGCCCTGAAACGCTTTTCTGAATGAAGTAAGCTTGTGCAATCTTGAAGCTGCATCACACAGACATTTAAACGAAATGTTACTTTTTTTGCAAACAGCAGAAAGCTCTAATGATTGATTCTGCAAGGTTTACCACCCCGTTCCTGCATTTATTTAGATCACAGCCACCTTTTTCCACAATTATGCGTTATCGCTGCATTTACACATCACGAGGCAGAGATCCTTGCTATTGGTCACCATCTGCCGCACACTTTCAGTAGAGCACAAGCATTGTCCTAACATTGTCTGCTCTTTGTCAATGCCAACACATTTCCTTATCAGCATTGCCCACAAGATGCCTCCATCTTCTTATGTGAATGAAAGTTTATCCCCCTTTTTTAAGGACATCTCATCATACAACATCTATCTGCACATCCAAACACATATCAGAAAAACTTCATGTGCTGACTCCACCGATGGATGTTTTGAAGGCTAAAGCCATACTGGATGGAATGCAACGAACAACAAGACCACTGAAATTAAACCCAAGTGCTCATCAGCACAGCACATGCTGGTTTTTGTCTAGGCCTCTTTAATTAAAAAAAAACTTGCTGAAATTGTTCGCACATGAGGCCACAATAACATTGACTTGTGAAAGCAATCAATTCTTTGCTCTTGTCTTCCGTCTACCCCATTTGAGGTCAGAACTGGCGTGTTGGTGTTGGCCTTCAGTAAGAAGTGACGAGGAGGGGGGGTCTGACGACGAGCTGGGGGCCGCATAATACTGCCCCACGAACGCATGCTGCAGACCCCTGCTTTAGAGTGTGGGGTTAGGGCATTCCCCACAACCCCTGACAGCTAGCTCCCCCACGCAGATGCTTTTTCACAACTGCAAGTTCACATCCATGAGTTGAGCAACTCAGTTCACTCCCAAACCTGGGCTGAATGAGTTGCACTACACAAATGACATCCACTAACACAGTTCAGCACAAAGGCTCTAAAGGCTACACACACGCTACTGGCCAAGCAGTTAGCCGTTTCTCTTTATTGATCATAGGCCAGTCTGGACCATACTGGACATCATCTGGCTGCTGTTCAGGGTCAAAGAACGCACAATCAAGTCTAATTAGCCACTTGATTTTTTTATTGCCATTGTGAAGTGCCTTGCCTAAGACTGCTAGAGAGCAATTCAATGTCAAAAGCCAATTAAAAACAGTCTTGATTCACAGGACTGCCAGCTCGTGAGAATGGTTCATAACGTTAAATCACAGCATACGCCTGACATCACTGTCACTAGCCTGCTTGTCTCATCTCCAGGCAAGGCAGCAGCCAGTTGGGGTCCACTCTGGCATGCAAAATGTTTTTTTTATTTTAATCTGCTACAAGGTATCACAAGGACAAGCACACGACCTCAATGTTCCATCACACCAGCCAGCAAGCTGCTCTAGTTCCTTTAAACACAATGTTAAAAGACGTGCGCCTCACCTTAATGTTGTTCCAGTTGAGTGTAGTGAGAGACGGATCGTCGTTTGCTACTTTTTCAGCAGTCTGATGGGTGTTGGTGTCATTGTCTGGCTCCATCGGCATGGGCTTTGGCATGGATGCCTTCACAAGGGCTGCAAGGAATCATCACAGACAGGCGCAAAAATAGTGTTTAGTCTTGTTATTTTGAAGTCAACTGCAAGCTACGCAGCATGGTTCTGCCTTTTGGACAGTCGAAGTCTTGCTAGCTACTACGCAGCAGAAATCCTCAACAGCTATTTTCGCATCCTGCACTTGGTGACAGTCAACGCAGCATTTCTTTATGTGAGACATGAGCATTGTCACTGCTTCCGTCTTATTTTAACCTTATTTTAAAAATATAAGCATTTATGAATTTGAAATTGGAATAACATCAGTTAATAAGAGGTGACAACATGCATTTTAGGCACAAGCATAGCTTTAGGATAAAGTGTTCGACAAACATCTGTAACGGCTCATGACTTGAACAAGCAACACTGAAAATGGGTAGTGCGGTAAATAACAAAAATTCTCACAATCGAATTTAGATCCGGGTCGCTGTCTTCGGTTGGTCACAGAATTGTGATACTGGTCCTGACTAAGCATACTGTGCAGACCAAGAATGGCTGGAAGAAGAAGGAGAAACAGAGTGGCACGACATCAGGACGGCATCAATAGAGTGCAAGAAACTCTGCAAAAGACCTCTAGGGTGCAATGTCCAGGTCTTTAAGCACAGTTTCCCTCCCTCAGTTAGTCTTCTCTTGCCGAGGACGAAAGTATCGCCAAAAAAGTTGCCGTTCCGTTCCACTCAACGTGAAAGCTGTCAGAAGTGCAGATCAGTGATTCGTTGTAATGCGCTGTAGCGCTGTTATCGGCTCACTGCTACCACCCAATGCAATTCAAATTTCCTGCCTCCGCAGTGCTCGCGTGCCCCCTGCCTGAAACTGCGCCAGCGGGAGTTCTGCTCTTTCTGTGCTTGCTTTTCCTCCTGCATGTGCCAGCGTTGCACTGCACTTTTTTCGCTCACTATCGTAAAAACCAACCCAACGAGTGTTCCTAACTAAATGAATGCAGGCACTGCCAGTTAATTACGTATATTTTGCCTCAAATGTACCTGCAGTTTTTTTTTGCACTAAATAACGGAAATGTGAATGACAAGCGCTAGCCTTTCGCGAGTTTCGAACGCTTATGATTATTTAAACCGCGTGGTTTTCGAAGCCTCTGAAGGACGCCCTACAACGGGTACGCCGGGCTCTGTTTGGGTCCGTTATCTCGCTGCGCCACCTGATTCCGGCAGTCGCTTGACATCGAGCGTTACAGCGAGCTACGACAACAAGGCGAGCCCCTAAAGTGCTCGGCACTTAAAACAGCCACATGTAAAAGCTGCAGAAATATGGCCTTCCACTAAATCACTTCAAGTTGCCACCAGGACGCCAGCTCATCTGCTACTAAGCCTCTTTTCTCACCTCAGTTCTTGAAAGAAGTCGTTGCTACAGCTGAAACATTGCCTTGTCCAAATAACACTCGTGCCAGTTTTAACACAAATTTTAATCAAGTAATTTATACAGTGAGAAAAACAAAAAAGCCCCTAATTGGAAACCCCATGTGTCTAATCATGGTACATGACTGGCTGATGTTAACCAAATGTTGCGGTTCACCTGCATAAAATGTTGGGCCCTGTTGCCGAAATGTCCCAACAAAAATAATGTTTTGTGGACTGCCTTGCTTCACGGCCAATGCTACATGCCTACATTCATTCCACACTGTAAGCCCCAACACTGAAAGCAGAATCGTCACTTCCACATGCAGAAAGTACATCCTGGTAGCTACAGGTACGCTCATTTGCCCTGTGGACAAGCCCGCTATGGTCACTTATTCAGGATTTGGTTAGCACCACTGGATCCATGAATCAGCATACTGTTTAAATTTGCAGACTATGTCACTTTTGCTTGCTTTTTTAAGTTGCTTCCTGCATCTAAAGGCTCGCCCCTTGCACATTTGTGGCCTTTCTGCACAATATCTTGAAGCCATAAAAAGGACATTGTGTTGATTGATTGATTGATTGACTGACTGACTGACTGACTGACTGACTGACTGACTGACTGACTGACTGACTGATTGATTGATTGATTGATTGATCGATTGTAGGGTTTTAACGCACCGATGCAACGCAGGCGATAAGGCGCACCGTAGTAGAAATGCTCTGGATTAATTTTGGCCTCCTGGGGATCTTTAATGTGCGCCAAAATCTCCCACACAAAGGCACTTTGGCTTTTCACCTCCATCAGAAAAGCGGAAGAATGTTGTGTGTTAATGTATTCCCCAGAGAATAAAACGGACGAAGTGCCCAACCTGCCAGGTCCACCAGCTCCGACTCATTTGCTGTGTTCAGTGCCGACTCGTAGTCCTCTCCAATGTCCAGCTCCACCTCGACATCGTCGTCTTGTTTCGCCTTGGGCTGGACACGTGGCATAAACACCTTTCCTGGGAAACAGAACAGCCAGAAAAAAAGATTGAAACAAAACATTTTTTTAAAGACCGCATGTAATCTCTAGCATCAATTGGCAATGACTAGGGATGGGCGAATATTCGGTATTGTCGAATATTCGATCGAATAGCTCTCTATTCGTTATTCACTTCGATCCGAATGCAGGCATTCGATATTTTCGAATTATTCGATGCTCCCGAATAGGCAGCTAAAAGCCAAGCTTTTTGGTCAAGCTTTCCGAGAGTTACCCCAGGCTTGGCTCAAGACCCACCAACGCGGACATTTCTATTATCAGTGCCGGCACTGCCGAGTTGCTGCCTTGCCTAGAGGTTCGACGAAGCTCTCGGCCGCCAGCACACTTTAGGTTAAAAAAAAAGGCGGCACTGAAACGACACCGCTCCGAACATAGCGGCACCAAGCCAGCAGACTTGTACAGGCCGCCATTTTGAATAGGCATGCCGCCATTTTGAATAGGCTCGCTCAGTGCGGCAGTACACCGCACTAAGCGAGCCTATTCAAAATGGCGGCCAGCCACTTGCGCTTTGCTTGGCTACGGCCGAGGATTACTAGTGGCTACAATACTTCTTTTTTAGCGGAGCTGCACCTAGAGCAACTGCTGCTAGAGCAACTGCTGCACCTAGAGCATGTGGCGCAGCAGGCATTTCTTCATGAAAACTTGTGAATACAGCAAAGGAAAGCTGTGTGTAAGATTTTGCAATAAATGTTCAACTGGTAATAGTTTTACACAATGCTGTGCCTACGTGAGTTCTAATTATTAGAAAAAATTGTGTACATTAGTCAGGTCACAAGTTGCTCATTTGTCTTTGTGATTTGCAATGTGTACTATTCGAACTATTCAATTCGAAATTATTCGACCAAACCACTATTCGCTTCGAATTCGCTTCGAACCTCAAAATCTATATTCGCCCATCCCTAGCAATGACTAGAGAAGGTCTCATTTTTTCTCACAAAACCAGCTGCTAGTATTCTGTGCTGCAATGCTGAGGAACCATTAAAGACAAATTCAGTTTGTTTTAATAAAGAGGCACGTTGTTTTGGTTTCAGTTAATTTTCTAGGCACTTCTGCTAGCTGCCGTTTTGGTTTTGTGGTGACTTAATTTACTGTACCTTTAACACTACAATTTCAGTGTTCAGCTTAATCAACCTGCAGGTGGTGACTTCTATGGGGGAATGAGAGGCTTGGAAAAACACAACCGTGTAACTACACCAAGAACCTTGTTCACTAAAAAATTAAAGAATCTGCACTTTTTGGACATAACAGTATTTCTATGTTCGTCCTCTTTGGTCTGCTCTTGGCAGTTTCTATGACTCCCACCTGACACACAGCTACTGCCAACAAATACTTTGCTCAATAACTTCGGTACTTCCTCTTTGCACATGCCTGCATGCACACACAGTTCAACCAATACCACATACGAGACGACTAGGTCGATATAAATAAAAGAGCAGCACAATTCCCCCCCACCTTACATCAACTCCCTGAAGCCTCCACATATAAACAGAATCGCTTTGAAGTGGCAACATGATTGCCTCATCTTTCTGAACAGAGGCTAGCCAAGCCAATCGCCAATGTCTCCCCCACCCCCACCCCCTCACCTCTCTTTGCTCCCGCCTGGAATGGCTTAGCTTCGGGCCAGTCTTCCTGCTCCCGTGCAAACTTTTCGAGGAACTGCAGCAGGTGACGCCGGTTCAGTGGGCCTGTCGGCTTCTTCTTGGTCTGCGTTCGACATCGCTCCGAGGGGGGTATCAGGGAATCCTGCAACGCAAAATCATGAAATAAGTCAAGTTGGCTGGACTGGGCGTGTCACACGGCAATGAAAAGTTTGCAAATGCTACGTTGTCTTCGAAGTATATGCATTTGCAAAGTTCACGAATGAGCGTAACAGGAATTGAAGCCCACTGCGTGCAAAAGAACAGCAAAAAGAATTTTACTGTACATTTTTTTGCGAAATGTGACGCTTTCTCTCTTGCATCAATAAGATGAGTGTACAGATTATCCAGAACACCATTTTATACATTTTTTTATTTGCTATCACGAAAAGCAGCTCGATATAAATTTCCGAGAAGTCTTGGCAAAATTGCATTGTTTGCAATGGGAAAAATTTTGGCTGCTACGAACGGACCTCCGCGGCCCAGCGGAAGATACGAGTGAGCCGGTGAGACACCTGAAGTGTCAGAGCTGTCCTGACCGCCGAGTGAGAGAGCAAGCAGCGGCGACGTATGGGGCTCTCTCTCCTCGTCGTTACTCTTTCTCCCAGACATATGGGAACTTCTTTCTCTTTGTCACTCTAAAGTTTTCTTTTCTCTCCTTTCCCTATTGCCGCGAGTGGCCTAACTGCTGTTGTGCGAGCACGCGTGGCGCACTGCGTCTACTGCGGCCGTGCACCTTCGACAAGCGAAACCCGGCATGCCCTTGACGTGTCGCGGCGCGCAGTGAGCTTGGGCACCGTGAATGAAGAGGCAAGTGCCAAGCTTTACCCGCTCCAGAAAGGTCTGCTCGGTGACACGGAGGTCAAGCAAAAGCAGAAAAACAGCAGATTTCTTCCTACGTAAGTGCTCTTGTTTATTCCAAGAAAAACAAATGAAAACGTTATTTTCCTGCCCAATTTTTGGTTTGTGTTGGTTCATATACGATTTTCAGATGGTACGAATATTTGTTTGAGATTCGTATCATTGACATTCCAAAAAAATATGGCTAGTTTTTTTTTTTTTTTTTTAGCTAGAAAGTGCTGATATGCCATGCAACCCGTTTGAGCAGTATGGAATTGGCTAGCCCATACATACTTCTTGTTCAAGAAGTATTTCAACTTTTGTCCAGGCAGCTGAATCAAGTGACAGGCGGATAGACACACAGAACAAAAAGGTATTTAGGCAGCCCACAAAAGGCTATTGTTATTCTTTCCTGCCTGTGGCGGTTGTTCTTTTAATGAAGGTGAAAAACAAAAATGCCCATGTGTCTGAATTGTCATTTATGTGTCTGAATCGTCATTTCCCAATGGCACTTACAGTACTTGTGTTTATGTGCATTCTACAATCACAGAGTACCTATCAAATATGTGGTTTATATAGTAAAAGTCCACCTAGAAGCGTAGCTTATTTAGTGGCTCTAAGTACAACCTTCAGTTCGATAAAAAGAGAAACAGCTTGAGTTATGGGTCACACAGCAGGTTAAAGGCGTGTGCGTTTTTTTGTTATTGCTTCGACAGCATTCTTCAATTACCAGCTTTAACGAGTAGGGGAGAGTCGGGAGGTTTGGGACGGTTGGAGGAATGGGACAGCTCGTTTATCTCTCCAGGAGTTAGTTCAAACACGTTCATCGGCTGCTCACGAGATGGCGCTAGCATACCGATAGCCTGGCTGTAATGGTGGCCGTCTTCAGCGGATGGAGCTTTCTCTGACTACAACTCTCGTTTTTCACGTGTCAAAAGTAAGTATCCGCTTACTCAATTACACCTCTCTCAATTTTAAACCGCCCTGCCTATGCTGATACCAATTTTTCTTCGAAAACAGGCGTTAGGGTCGTACATCGTGCAATAACAAGTTTAGCCCTAACAAGAGAATTTTCGCCATTGAATGTATTTTTCGTTGGGCACACCACCTGGGGAGGAATGGGACATTTGAGTCGCGGGTGGAATGGGACAGTGTCCCATTCCTCCCCACCATACGGCTGGTGCTGTGTCTAGCGAATAAGCTCCAATGCTGTGCCGCTTTAGTTCCGAAAGCAGTTATTTGTTTATTTGTTATTTAAAGTGTACAAATGCTTGGTGCCGTGATGTTAAATAACATACAGGCTGTTTCTGCGACAGTTGACGTTAAGACGCGCTAAACCAACGGGGCATCATAAAATGCAATGTTTCTCCACTAAAAAGGTGTGATTACTGAACACATTTGCGAGAAGCCCGGAATACGCACGTGAATAGTATGAAGCAATAGGAGTGCTGTTACGTGCATGCAAGGACGTTAAGCGTGCTTGGTGTGCGTGAATATTTACATTTGCCAATTTTTGATTCATTTTCATTTTCAGGAAGATGCCGCGGGTTTACAAGAGGAAGCATCCCGACAGAGCTCAAACATCGAACAATTTGATCCTGGATGCTGTGAGATTGGTGTGCGATGAAAAGAAAAGTATAAGAGACGTAGCAGAATCTTTTGAAATATCAAAATCATCGCTTGGCCGAGCAGTGAAGAAGTACAGAGAATGCGGTGACACAGGTGGCATCATGTTCAAGTCCAATTTGGTCTGCGGAATGGTCTTCACAACAGAAGATGAAGTACTCTTGAAAGAATATTTGCTGAAAGCAAGCAAAATGCACTATGGGCTTACGAGAATGCAAGTCCGTTCACTGGCGTACGAGTTTGCAACAGCCTTAAACCGGAAGTGCCCGGCGTCATGGGAACAGAACAAGGTAGCTGGAAGAGACTGGTTTATGGGCTTTATGGACCGCCATCCCGAGCTATCGCTTCGATCGCCAGAAGCGACCAGTCTGGGTCGGGCAACAAGCTTCAATAAGAACAACGTCGATGCTTTCCTTTCAAACCTGAAAAGTGTCTACGACCGATACAAGCTAACTCCGGACCGCATCTACAATTGTGATGAAACGGGCTTCACAACTGCACACAACCCACCAAAGGTAGTAGCAGCACGTGGAGAAAAGCAAATCGGTCAGGTCACATCCGCAGAACGCGGCGAACTGGTGACTGTTTTGTGCACTGTTAATGCCATCGGAAACGCCCTGCCACCAGTGTTCATTTTTCCACGCGTGAGGTTTAAAGATTTTTTTCTGAAAGGCGCCCCGGCAGGAAGCCTCGGTTTGGCAAGCAAGTCGGGATGGATGTCCAGCGAACTGTTTTTGTTGGCATTAGAACACACTGTGAGACATACGAAGTGCTCGAAGGAGGAACCAATTCTCTTAATTCTCGACAATCACGAAAGCCATGTGAGCATCAACACCATCAACAAGGCCAAAGAGAGCGGAGTCATTCTTCTGACCTTTCCCCCACACTGTAGCCACCGCCTGCAGCCACTGGATGTGTCCGTGTACGGACCATTTAAATCTCGGTACAACGCTGCTTGCAATGATTGGCTCATAAATAACCCCGGGAAGACCATCTCCATCCACAATGTTGCACAACTAGTTGGATCCGCCTACGTATTAACGGTGACACAAAAGAACATAATCTCGGGCTTTCAGAAAACTGGAATTTGGCCTTTCAATAGCGAGCCCTTCACTTCGGATGACTACATGATGTCATCAGTCACTGACAGACCCGAAACGTCCGTAAGCGGAGAGGTGTCACGACAGACGGCCACCATCACCGAGAAAACGGACAGCGCAAGCCGACTGGAAAGTGATTTGAACTTTGAGACAAACGGCCATGGAGCTCGCAACGTCTCTACAGATGTCTTCCCACCTACTGTCGGCAACGCAGCCTCGACGTCAACTGCATCTCCCAGCCGGATTGTTCCAAGTGACCTAAGGCCCTACCCTAAGGCTGCACCGCGTAAGACAGGGCAAAAAGGAAGGAAGAAAGGTAGGACAAAAGTCCTTACGGATACACCCGAGAAGCATGCGATTGAACAAGAAGCTGCAGAGAGGCTGGCACGACAGAGTCTGAAAAAAAGAGCGCTTATCACAGCTAAGACTGTCGCCACTACCCGCCCAAAAAAGAAACGGCGACTTCAGAAGGAGTTCAGTTCCTCAAGTGAAGACGACACTGTTGCCATTGCATTTGATGATTCAGACAGTGACATGTCGGGTTCCGATAATGAGAGGCGGGACATTTCTGAGGCCGATTGCCCAAACGAAACTTTTCAAGTGAAAAAAGGCGATTTTGTCCTCGTCAGATTTGGTAAGAAAAAATCTGACGTTTATTACACGGGTAGAGTCGAAAGTAGTGACAATATTGACGTCATTGTCCAGTTCCTCCGAAAGAAAGAAGAGAGCTCAAAGTTTTACTTTCCTCCGCAGAAAGATATAGGGACTGTGCCAATGACGGATATTGTGATGAAGCTGCCAGGGCCAAAAACTATTGGGGGAACGAAGCGCCTGCAAGCTTGCTTCAAGTTTGATGTGGAACTATCGGCTTTTAATGTCCGCTGAAGACGTTGGGACCGATACTTTACTGGCGTCCCATTCCTCCCAAAGGATGTCCCACTCCACCCGAAGGGACGGGTGGAATGGGACAGATTTTAGCTGTTAGAAATTATTTTTTTGCAGTGGCGCTAGAAGTGGCAGTAGCCCGTGTTTCTCAGAATTTGCGCATCTTGTTCCGACTTGTACTATAATCCATCAACCATCTTTTTGCGTTCAAAATAAACAAAACTAAAAATGCATTTGTGAAAAGTGTCCCATTCCTCCCGACTCTCCCCTACATTAAAGGGGCCATGCAAACAAAATGCAAGTTTGTTTCATTCGAAAGATTTGGCGTTTTGTGGTGCCACCAGTGCCTGCCCGGCAGCAAGCAACACTTTACTCAATGAGAAATAAAACAATTTGAGCCAAAATTTTGATTCTCCCGCTTCATCGTGTGTTTCGCAACGTTTGCGATGACGTCTCCTGAGCAGGTGTTCAAGTAAATGTCAGTGCGCAGCTTAGTTGGCAGAAAACTGCGAAACGTCTTGTTTACCGTAATTCCTCCATGATGGCGCCCCCATACCACTCAGGACAGCGTCCACACTCGCTTTGTTTCTGACGTATTTGCACCTGGCTTGTTCTTGTTACAGTTGGTAGTAATCGTTTCATGAGACATTGAGTACGCTCGACAAACAGGGTCACGTAAGGCCGGGTGCAGAGTGTTGCTGCAACTGTCGTAATAACTTTAAAGAATGACGTCATTTCATGTCTCAGCCAACCGAACTGCGTGACACACCACCTTTTAACGCCCATAGATCACGATATGGCTTTTGCGTCGGTAGTCTGAACATAGCCTAAAACAATGTTGCTAACACCAGTCAGCCAGTGTCGTATGAGACAACCCCAAAGCACCACACTGCTGTGCAGCTATAACAAGCATAGTGCACGCAGTACCAACAGCAGTATACACTGGTGCTTCTACGTTTACTTGTGCATTTTTAACTTCCATATGCATTACACTTACCCTAATTGCAAATAGCTCGTTCGGCAAGCTTATAAGCCCTGCCTAACTTGCATTGAATTTTGCTCGCCTCAGCCAATCGTGCAGCTGCTTATAATACATCACAGGTTCTAATGCAAGAAATGAGCTAGTGGGTCGCACGGCCATTCTCTTTTTTCCTAATTATATAGCTCACTTGTGTGAAGTTTGCATTAAAAGGGTTGTCAGAATCATCCTAACAAGGCAATCTTTCGAATCAAGCAACAATTGGCCCCTTTAATGTATGGCCCCTTTAATGTATGCAGAAGGGATGATAAACAGCAGTCATTTCCTTAATTTTGTTTGCACACAAGGAGCCCTATGCCGAGCAAAGGGGATAAAATGAGGGCTATATCCAAAAGTCATGAGAAGCGTGACCCCGCACTTCTTTCTTTTTAAACACCAAGCACCAGCTATGCGGAGCACACAAAAATAGTTGCCAATCCAAAAATGTAAATAAAGTAGCAGCAAGCCCGAACGCCCTGCCTCTAACAAGATTTAGAGGGACTTGCTGAAAGGCAACACACGTGATGATTGCCAGAAAGATAAACGTGGGGGAAGTAGAGCAGTTATTTCTGGGCCCAGGATTATTTGCTCGTTTTTTTTTCCCCCAACGCCTCATGCTACTTTACTGCAGTAAGAGCTCGTTAATTCGAACTCGAGGGGGACCATAAAACTGTTCGAATTAAGCAGAGGTCAAATTAGCGGGCGGGCGCTAGAATGAATGGACATTGCACCACACTGTGCGGGCAGAACACAATCAAGCCTCTGTAATCATTATCGCGAATTAGGTGCTACTAAACATTAATGGCGGGTGATTTTGTAAATAATGTTCATGGAGCTCAAACAGTGAACGAAACTAATTGATCAGTCAGTTATACGCCACAGAAAGTCATAGACATGCATTCATGTGAGAAGCGAGCCGTAACGCCGAAATAATGACGCTATTATGCTCAAAACCAGGTTTATTTACATGGCAAAGTTGAGGCAATAAAAATTAAAAGTAATCGGTCGATTACTTTTACTTTTGGAGGCAACGTTTTCTGGGAGGAGCGGTGGAAGCTAGGGGATCCCAGTTCGAATTAACCGTTCTGGATACCGAAACATTCGAATTAAAATTTACATGGCTGTGCCGGGACCAAGGCGTCAGTTCAAATTAACTGTAAGTTCGAATTGACTGAGTTCGAATTAACAAGCTTTTACTGTATTTATTATTATAAACATTTTGTATGCGTATTGCTTTTCAATGGCCTGCCCAATCTGAATGAGTGCTTACTTCCACAATAATAAAAGAAATTTGCACATAATGTCACCTCAAGGTAACATAGCCTACACCAATAGTTGTACACGTCGGCTATAAGGTTACTAGGACTCTAGGGGCAGTTGGGGGAAATCTTTTGATGTTTGTATTTGTGGCAGGATCAACTAGCCCCGACAAAGTCTTCCTCTGCCTTCTGGGCTTTAAAACAAGCCACAAAACTCGAAAACTACAACTGCAATTACAGCTCGCAATTGGGTGGTTATGACTTCTGCTTCAGAATCAGGAGGGCCCTCAGGCATTCAAATGGCAAAGGCATTTGAATACCTCATATGTTCTCGCCAACACATGTGCCATGACATGAGTAACGAACAATGAAGAAGCTAGTAAACATAATAAACTAGTCAGCCTCTCTACGCACAATTCGTAAGCTTTGTTCCAGTTTCGATTTCTGCAAATGTTTTGCCTTGTACCAGTGCAGCCAAATAGTTCATGCGGGTGAACCTCATAGTTATCTTTCCTTTTTTACGGACCGCCCTATGAATGGAGCAGTTAGTGGCAAAAGTCAAGAGATTATTAACACAGTCAGCTATGCCCACGTTCCTGAGATCATTTTAACCTATTGCCATGCTGGCCATGAGTATTTCCTAAATATCCTCCATGATGGCACTGCCACATTGGCTTAATTTTTCATTAGGGATGCATGTAACTCTGCTCAGAGGTGCTATTAAGTCTTCCCAAAATGAAATAAAAATACAAGAAAGAAATGGCAGCTTTAGTTATCTGTTCTTAAAACATAGGACCACTGTTTTATAAAACACTATTGTTGCATGAATTATTCAGCTGCACTGGTACAAGGCAAAACATTTGCAGAAATCAAAACTGAAAAAAGCTTACAAATTGTGTGTAGGGAGGCAAACTGGTTTATTACGGTTACTAGCTTCTTCATTGTTCATTGCTGGTGTAATAGCACCTGTGTTGGTGAGAACTGCCATTCTGCTATTCTTGCCGTTACAAAAAGGGTGACCTTTTGGTTGAGACAAAAAGTTATTCAGTGTCTGTTAAACCTCAATGGATCTCTCTTGCTTCTCAGCAACCTAACCTTTATTGTGTGCAACTCAGTTCTGTTTTTCCTCATATTAAGCTTCTTGTCAGTAAACCTTTTAACTCCAGCCTCAAGTCCCAAGTCATTTCCAGCTTTTGTTTCCTTCTCTGAGTATATCTTTCAACATGCGGTCCCACACACCATGGCAGACAAGTGCAGGGGAGGGACAGAGAATGATGCGCCCTCAACTTTTAGGCAGGCTAAGCTACCTTTTTCCTGCACTAATCTCGCACCAAAGCCCCCAGGGCCCTTAAAACAATACATTCCTACTGTCCTTGTCGATATCAAGTGCAACTTCCAACCCCATTATGGGGCCTTGCGTGCATTCATAATGCTCCAGAACAGAGCACTTGTGCCTTTCTGAGCAGCTACTGTTGATGGAGACTCAGGGGACCGTGATTCCGCAATGGCGGAATCAGTCTTGCTGCTGTTTTGCATGCAGGAATTTTTGCTTCCCTGTTTGGTGCAGCTTAATGGAATACTACTGCACTTATTTTTCTGAAACTTTGGCTCGAACATTAGCGTTGGTGGCAAAGGCCTCAAACTTGAAATGACAGTAGGAAGAAGGAAAAGAAAAAAATTAAAGCCGTTCCACTCAATGCGAAAGCTGTCGGAAGTGCAGAGCAGTGATTCACTAATGGGCTGTACCAGCTTACTGCTACCACCCAATGCAATTCAAATTTCCCGCCTTTGCAGTGCTCGCACGCCCTCTGCCTGAAACTGCGCCAGCAGGAATTCTGTTCTTTTTGTGCTTGCTTTTCCTACCACACGTGCCAGCGTTGCACTGCCACTTTTTTTGCTTACTATTGCAAAAACCAATCCAATGAGCATTCCTAACAAAATGAACATGGGTGCTGCCAGTTAAGTACGTATATTTTGCCTCAAATGTACCTACAGCTTTCTTTGCGCTAAACAACGGGGAGATGTATGACAAGCGCCAGCGGTTCAAGAGTTTCGAATGCATACGACTATGTAAACCGCTTGGCCTTCGAAGCCTCCTTGTTACGCCGCGACGACAGAATGTCGTGTGGCTCTACTTGGGTCCAGCGAGCAAGCTATGACGACAAGGCAAGCCCCTAAAGTGCTCTGCACTTAAAAGAAAGAATGGCGCCAGTAAACCGTTGGCCGGACACTTACGTCAGGGTCCACCATGTTGCCAAGCTGCTCCAGCTCATCCGGAGACAGCTTCGACAGGAGCTCGTCGATGTCCATGTCAGCATACTTCTTGACATCCTTCATGATGTTTTCAGCCATGTGGATCCTGCGGGGGGGAATGTTATAAGGCAAGGCCAATCAGAAACACTTGATGCGAATGAAAGGATACGCAGTGAAACCAGCTGGCATATCTGTGGTTCCATATTATCAATTGCCACATCGAAGGGTTTTTTTCGAGTGAGGATCTTTTTTATGACTACACGGTCATCTCATAATCCTTGCACAACATATCAATAAAGTCACATCGTGCACAAAACTTATTTGGCCACCAATAAATTTCTCGGAGATGATAAGCATTGAACAACCACAAAGTTAGTTTTAATTAACATATAAGGTTACAAATTAAATCCAAAATATTCCTAATGCTTCGCTATGCACAAAAAGAATTCTAGCCGGTCAAAAATAGAGGTGGTCTAGTAAGCCATTGCTGCTATATACAGAAGCTCAGGAATGCCTTTGGAATACCAAAACGCTAGTGTTTAAACTTATTCACCATATTTAGAAGACAGCACATGAATCAATCAAAATTGGACTCGCAAAGAAAATTTAGATCTGCCACAGGTAACTTGAACAGTGCACAACTGGTGAATCCCTTAACTGAAACTGCAGTTACGTTTAAATTAATTTTATTGTTGCCTCAATTGGCCCAAAGCTAATGAAATGAATTTTCAATTTATATGGGTGCTAAATTTGCATTCTGTTAAGGCCCAGAAACCACAAATCTCTACCTACTTGTTTATCATTTATAGTTGTCACTGAGAAGTCAAATTTTGTTATAATACAAGAACACGAGCAATTGAGCTATCCATTATGTGAATTATCGCTGCATAGAAATGCAGCACAAGCAAACTACCACTGTTGTGAGCAGTAACAATGCACTTGAAAATGTGTAAGCAGCACTTCACCGTTGCAAAGGCTGTTTTCCAAATACAGACCATAAATGCAACGTGAAAATTTTCGCAACACCACAAATTCACAAGTTTGTCAACATTGTTAGACACAGTTCATCAAAATGCACTGTTAGTAGCACACCAAGCAAATAAAAACAATTGCAAGGCCAAACAACACATTAGTAGACTCTTTGCATTCAAACGAACTAAGAATCATCATGCAAACAAACACTGGTACTCGACACTTCAACATATAAAATGAACAAAGCTCAGATTTCATATGAAGTAGGGCCATTACAACGTGTAACGGTGAAAGAATAACAAATACCTATCAGCTTGGTCCCCCCCCCCAAAGAAAAATAAACTCCAACTGAAGCTCACTCATGCCCGCCCCTTGATCTGCTATCTGGCTCAAGAGGACACAAATTCAATAACAAGGTATGCTACAAATTTTCAGTATCTGTTGAACTATGGCTTCTCCAGAAACAACCATTCCTCCCCCCTTTTATGTGAGGGCTGGAATACATTCGCAAAAATCCACAGAGAAACTCTACAATTACGCAAATCAATATGACCACCGAGTTACACTACATGAAACCCCAATGACATACATTTGCAGTATTCCAGCACAGAACACCAAGGCACTAGACAATTCCTTCCGTAGATTTAACAGGAGGGAATGCCTTGAAGTGCAAGCGTGCAGGAAACAGGCTTATGATAAAATATGCCAGGTAACATTATCCCCGCCTACCACGGCGTCAGCTTAGCCATTGCATGCCGTCATCCACTCAAATACAAACGGAACTGCTGAAAGGGTTGCGGTTAGCCAAACTCGTCCGACGAACATTCTTTGACACGCCAGTTGCTGTGGTGCCATGCAACCAGGCCAGCACTCACGCGGGCTTGTCATCGAGGCTGGTGGTGGACACACGGTGGTGTGTCCTGACCCGCGTCGTGACCCTGTGGGTCGTCGTCTTGACGCTGATGATACTCATCTCTGCGTTTTCCCTGCCTTCTCGCTGTCGTCAAACCAAGCACACACTACTTGTCAGCTCTGCGCTCCCGACATCCGGGCACTGCCGGTGTATTGCGAAATCTCTTATCCCTGCTGGCAACAACCGGCAGCCTGAACAGAAAAGTGTACTCTGCTAATCAGCTATGAGTCACAACAGCAGGCATACACTTCACAGTGAACTACAAAGCTTCCGGAATGACTGATACCTTGTTTAGAGAATTTGATTGATTGTATGGTTCAACATGCCGATGCAATGCAGGCGATGAGGCGCGTCGTAGTGGAGGGCTCCGGATTAATTTTGACAACCTGGGGATATTTAACGTGCGACGAAATCTCGTACACACGGGCGTTTTTGCTTTTCGCCTCACCTTGTTTAGAGAAACTACCGCTGTTGTCAACCGGTACACGGAACAAGTACAGACTGACACTACATCCTAAATGCAGGCAAAGACTTTTTCGATGCATTATGAAACCTCTTGCGCAACAGAGGCAACACGTTGGTGCAAATTTGAAAAAACGCACAAAATATAACGCAGGTGTTGACTGAAGTTCAAGATCATAATTTAGCACATTAAAGCTGTAACTACGCTTGCAAAAGACGGCACTGGTGGAGTTCTCTGGGTGCCTTTATTAGTAACAAGAAATCAATTTAGGCCTTACCAATTTTTTGTCTTCATTCAAACGTGGATTCTGAGAATAAGGATCAAACCAGCACCTCACTGCATGAATGCAAACGGCTCTGGTCACTATGAACGGGTGGTAGGCAAAAATCTAAAGAACGTGATCACGAGGGGCCTGCTTTTTCTTTTTGTAGCCATATTATTTGACGACACACTTCTAAAAGCAACTGACGAAGAAATAAAGTTACAGATGATTGATGTGGATTTAACCTTTGTCACTTCTAACAATTAATGAGCCTCCATTCACCCTGCAGAATTAGCAAACAGCTTATTACCTAGCTCACGTAGGAAAACAGTCTCATTTACTTCTAATCCGGAATTTTGTAAAAGAAGGCGCGTGTGCTAACCGAATCATGCTGACGAAGGATAACAGCTGTTTGAAACATCTACATAACCCTGAACGCGCACATACATCGAAGTCCAACGCACAGCAACGAGTTCTGTATTCTACAGTAGTTCAGCGAAGGATTTTACGGTATGAACTGAGCGGTCGCGAGTTTCTTCATTCGGAGATTTCCTGGTGTAGGTGTGATGACTTAGACGCAAGTGGAGTTAAATGTTCTCCTGAAGGTCAAGCGAGCAAAAAGAAAAAAAGAAAAGTCGACTACACAGTGTATGATGCACGTTTTCAGCTGCCAATAGAGGCCACTCGTAGTACAATGCACTAACAATTAAAATCGTGCTGAGCCTCCCGCCTCGGTCGATGATTTATCGCGCGGCACGCCTGATATGCTAATGCTTCGCAAGGCAGGCCGCGGTAGCCAAACTAGGTTGAATAAGGCGTCGTCACGCCTTTTGATGCACAATGACTCGAAAAAAAGACAGCGCAAGTAACGGGCGCCAGTGGCGAGCGCTAGGAACGGGGGTATCGGCTGGTTCTGCTTCCGTATCTGACCACGCCTTGCGATGGAGTTCCGTTAGCCGGTCGCGACGGCTACTCGCTGCCGCGAACCTCTTCAGCCGCTATCTTTCTATTTCGCTCCTAGTCGTCGCGTTAAACGTCTACTCACGTTCTCAATGCAGATTTTGCACGGCGACGCTGATAGACGGACTCTTCACGACTGACTTCTCGATTTGTGCCGTAACGTGGCCTTACCAGGGGAAAGTCCCATAGCGTGATATATTATGAACGCGCTTCACAATCATAACTGCGCTCGGTAACAAAGCATACAGATGTTATTCCAAACAACACAGACTGCAAAAACGTTGAGAGCGAGTATAAATTTAGCCGAGGAAGAGACGGACCCCCTCTCCGCATGCCGCGCCGCACCATCCTAAAAGGAGACCCCCAGTGTGCTTCTCCGAGTGGCGTCAAAGGTGCGACAAACTCGAGTTCTCGGAACACGGCCAGTGCGCGAGAGGAAACGCGCAGACAATGTGACAGCGACAATGAGACGCCAAATAGTCTTCGTCCTGAGACGCGCACGTACGCTGACTCCGAACATACAATGCTGCTGCTCGTCCTTCGCTCATGCTACGGCAGAAACGATATGAAAGAAGATTGTCGCTATTACCCGCTCCCTACTTCACCACGATGGCTTGCCACAAGGACTACAAAGCTAGCACCTCCGTTTCCCAGCGAACAGATCCACGGCACCAGAAGCCGTAGGCCGAGAACCAACTCACGAAATCTACAACCGAAATAGAAACTCGAGCGCTGTTGCTTCAGCCCTGCGCACTCGTCGGCCTAAAATAACCGTGAAGAATTGACGGCTGCAACATCAGAACTGTCCTAAAGACTGCAGTAAGTATTCTCGCACCTATCAGAGCGAAAAGGGTGCCGCAGCGTACAAATACACACCTGTTTTCGAAGATATCGCCCGCCTCGAAGTTACACGGTTACACACAGGCACACGGTAGATTTTTCGCTCTCGGGAGCCACCCTGCTGGCTTCTCTCGCCAGTCTCGCGGTGGCCTCGTTTAGTCTCGTTGGCTGCGAGAGCGCGGAGACGCGTTGCCCCGGCAACGGCTTTTCTGTTTGAAAATGGCGGCGCTCAAGCGCGAGGGCGGTGCGTGCTGGCAACGGGTCGCGCCGCTTTCCAACTGCGCAATTTTGCTCGTCCTAAAGCGGGCCGCACGCGAATTCTTGGCTTCGCAGAACGCGCAGTTCTTCTGGTGGTTTTGTGTGCAGACATCAAGGGAAGCACTCTGAGCTCGCGAAGCATCTCTTGGTTTTGGCACGACTAAGGCCCTCATGATGACGAGGAAATCGTAAATGTCAGGCGCATTTACCATGCGCTTCAAATATTCGTGAAATGACGTATGTAGGCGGGACGAGGCTATAATAAAACCAAGGTTCAAATATTTTTGCCCTTTTTTTGCGAATAAGTTTTACAATATGGCAAAAAGTACGCAAGAGAATGATCGAAACCACGGATTGTGGTTTTGAATTATTAACGGTAATTAAGATCTCTCTGGTTGTGTTTTTGGGAAATGAAAGGTCCCCACTAACAAACTGGTGGAGGAGGATACCGATAGAAAAGTGGATTGGAATTTCAATTGGCAGGATTTTGAGTTTGGAGTGCAAGGCCACAGAGTACGAAAAAAAGGGGGTGGGGGGGGCGTCATATGATTATCGGGGTTTGGACTTCGCACTTCATATAATGGAGGAGGTTGTTGATACACAAATCTGAAAAATAAATTTTAAGTTTTCATCAAGCCCGTCATCAAGCCCGTCAAGTTTTCATCAAACTCCAAGAAACATAGTCTGCTTAACGGCAGAGTGAGGTACGTTAAACTTATGGTGCGATGTGAATGCGAATAAACTGTTCTTGTAAATCGGCCGAGCATCAGTTTACAACTGACATCACCATTAATGAAATAAATCAGAGTATTGATTAAGGCACCCATTTCAAGACACAATTCTCATATCGCCCACGAATAAAAATAGCCAGATGGTAGGCACTGCGGAAAGTCATATATATAAACAAGGAATACTATAAGGACCGCAAAATAATACTGTGTGGAACGCAAAGGTCAGTTTCGGTGCGGTACAAAGTATTATAAGCATTAAGTTTTATGCTTTATAAGAAACTGCGCAGCTGATCTTGATCGCGCTTGTTGAGCTTGATGGCACCTGATCCGGGCAAAAAAACTATGTTACGATAGTGACCAAACCAAAATCTATCAAAAAATATTTTTGTAATTCATCTAAGAATTCACAATTCGATGAGGGCAAACTGAATCGTCTATTCCTGTCAGCAGACAAATTGGTTAAGCTACAGGATGTTGGGTTGTGAGGGGTCTCTGTACTTAAGTACACGACTAGCGGTTTCTCCATCACTTTATCACAAAACGATAAAACAGCGATAGAATGGTTATAATGTATTAATCGTTTGTCCCCACTCCTAAAATCGGTATCAGTTTCATTATTTTAGGATAGGCGAAAACATGCGTGTTTCAGTTCAAGATAATTAATGCTTGTCTAGTAAATGCAATAACAAATAAGATAACCTATTTGCTTGATGCAGAAGAAGGATAGTTGTCGTGATCGAGACTCGTATTTTATAGTTATGATGCAACGAACTTCGGGTGAAAAAGGTAATCAAGGACACGTGGACCTCATGCCAAAGTCGATAGTCTTCCCACGACGCACTTTCTTTGTAACGATGGCATAGCTTGCTTCTCGAACTTAAAAAAAAAGCGCGTTTTGACAGGAACAACAAAGACATCCAGCCCTCGCACCTGGAAAGCCTGGTGTCACGCCTTAAACATTGCATCTGCTACCGTCTACAGCAATACGAGCCCATTAAGTGTAGCCATGATCGCGAAAAGGTAGCGCAGTGAAGCTAGCTTTACACGTCTCACTGGCGCACTGTGCATGTGAAGGGAAAAAACGTTCACGATACATGGATTGCCGCGAATATTATCTCCTGAGCGCATCCGGTGGCACGGATTATTAATCGACGTCTCGTCTAAAGATGCGCTCATAAATTTTCATTGTTCCTTAACATTGTGCCCGGCTCATCTATTTCCGTTTCGGAAGAACGGATGTTGTCTCAGGCTCGTCAGTATACATCGCGCGCGAAGCCGATCCCTGGTTTGTACGTTGCTTGGATACCTTGATTACTTTGAATACCACACAAAAAATGTAAAAATTTGCGCTTCGAATTCACGTAAACTATGGCCACAAAGTATGCGCCTGTCACGATCGTAATTTTTTTTGTCTAAAACTGCTTGAAGTGAAAACATCAACGCGGCAAAGTGAAAGACAATATTGTTGCTGACAACACGACCTTGGCTGAAAGTATTTGCGCCGTGCGCACGAGCGAGAGGCAACCGCGGACGCGACAGAAGGGAAGACGTACACAATAATTAAACATGGCGGCGCCGACGTGGGCGAGCGAACACAAACAGGTGCCTGCTCTCCCACCCGCTTGCAGACCGCTTGCATGTGTCTCGTTATGGCCCTGTCTTGACTGTATCAATCACGCACACATCTGATTGTCGTGACACGATACAAGAGTGCGAGCACACAGCGTGATTTTCGGTCACCTTCAAGGGTGAGTTACGAATAAACAACGGCGACGTGGTATCCCTTCTGGCAGAGTTTCGCCTATACCCAAGACATGTTGCTCCTCAACGATGACACTTCCTAAAGTTTCCTCGTGCGCCCAGTTTGCCGTTTGATTACCTCTCATGACCTTGCCTACACACACCCTCTCATATAGCACGATTCACGAACCACCCATTATACCTGTCATGCGCAGCCCCTTACCTTTAAAGTAGGTAGCAAATTGCTCGGTGCCTCTGAATTGAAAAAAAGAAATAAAGTCGTTCCACTCAATGTGAAAGCTGTCGGAAGTGCAGAGCAGTGATTCGCCATAATGGGCTGCAGCGCCGTTATTCGCTCACTGCTGCCACCCAATGCATTTCAAATTTCCCGCCGTCGCAGTGCTCGCGCGCCCCCTGACTGCGCCAGCGGGAGTTCTGTTCATTTTGCGCTTGCTTTAATTTCGTATGCTGGAGCTGTTTTGCGTCCTTTCGAACGCATCTTTTTCCTTCCACGGCTGAAGCCTTTCTGCGGCATTTCGAACGCGCCATTTTTTTTTTGCTCGGCTTGAGCCTTTCTGCGTCATTTCGAAGGAAGGAAGGAAGGAAGCAAACTTTATTTTCCCAAGCACCCTTAGTCCAGGGCGCCGTCTTGGGAAGCTGTAGCCATGGCGTCCTCCGCTCTGGACGTCAGCAGGAGCTGTGTCGCAGCGCTGGGGTCAGCCAGACTTCCTCCCAGGATGCCAGGGTTGGATTCGGGATGCGGGTCAGCTTTGGATGTCGATCACAGGCCCATATTGTGTGGAATATGTTTGGGTAGCCTCCGCAGAACGAGCAAGTAGGGGTGCCGGGTAAATTTCGAAAGCGATGTGTGAGGTGTTCAGTGGGTAATGTGTTAGTCTGTATCTGTCGGAGGAGGACGGACTGCCGCCTTGTGAGTGTACGATGTAGGGAAGGATGTACCTTGCTCTAAGCGCGAAAAGACTCAAGGTATTTGCACGGGCTGAAAGACGGCTGGTCAGGTGCCCGGTAAATAGTTGCTCGGGCGAGCGTATGTGCCCGCTCATTTCCTGCCATACCCTCGTGCCCAGGAGTCCAAATAATGCGAACATGTACGGTTTGTAGTCGAGCGCGTCTTTGATGATGCGGGCTGTGCGGAGGTGCAGGTCATTTCTGATCAATCGTCTGCAGGCGGCTAGCGAATCGGTGACGATGATGATGGGTGCTTGCGGACGAACTATATATATGGGTGGTAGCGGCGTATATGGCTCGTGCAATAGATCGAGTTTCTAGGTCGTCGATAGCATGCACGTCTGGTTCGATCGTGACAAATTCGTAGTTTAGGGATCCGACGACAGCAGTGATACCTCCCTCATCTTCCCCAGGATGTGCGTCAACGTAGTAAACGAGCTTGACGGGGCCGAGGCGCTGCAGCGTTTCCGAGAGGACGTTGGTCTTGATGTGGCGCCGTTCAACATGCCGGTCGGGGTCCATGTTCTTTGGCAGGGGAACGAAGGTGATGCGGGTTCGGTGTTCAAGGGAGAGGCATCTTTCTTCCTGCGATGCGGATGGTGGTGAGTCCGCCGAGTAGCCGAGATCACGCAGGATGGCCCTGCCTTGGTCGGTGCTACGGAGTCGGTGGAACTGTCCTAGGCGCTGCGCACTTAGGAGCTCCTCCAGTGTGTTGGTGACTCCGGTGGCCTGGAGCGCTTGTTTCGATGTATATTGCGGCACTCCCAGGGCTTGCTTTAAGGCCTTCCTTCGAACTACATTTATGCGTTCGAGTTCCGTCTTCGTGGGATTTTGATATGGGAGGTGATACAATATACGGGAGTCGATGAGCACTGCGCTGAGTCGCACAAGGTCGGCCTCTCGCATTCCCCTGTGCCGACTGGCTATGCGGCGTATATAGCATGTGAATCACATGTGTCCCTTGATCTAGCAGCTTTCGTATGGTCATAGTTGCTTTGGCATTACTCTGGATTGTGAGACCGAGAACCCTGATGTTAGAGCGTTGGGGAATTGGTCTGCCTTCTATGGTGATGTGCAGGTCTTGTTTCTGATGCGCCGTGTGCTTCGTGACCACCAAAAATTCGGATTTCTCGGGTGAGCAAGAGAGGCCGCCCCGGGTCGCGTATTTTGCGGTTGCATCAGCAGCTTCTTGTAGCGCCTGCTCTATTTCAGCCGGGGATCCTTCTTTTATCCATATTGTGATGTCGTCCGCATAAAAGGCATGTTTAACGCCAGGTATGCGGGCGAGCATTTTGGGGAGATCCTTCATGGCGAGATTGAAAAGCGTTGGAGACAAGATGGAGCCCTGCGATGTGCCTCTGTGTGGGGGTTGTTGGATGCTCAATTCATAAGGACCGAGGGTAGCGCCAATTCTTTCTTGCGCGGCAGCTTTTTTCGCTTATAAAAACAACCCAACGAGCGTTCCCAACTAATTGAACGCGAGGGCTGCCGGTTAAATGCACAGATTTTGCCTGAAATGTACCTGCAGTTTTCTTTGCGCTAAATAACGGGGAGATGTATGACACGCAAGCGCCAGTGGTTCACGAGGATTTAACGGTTGTGATGATTTAAACCGCGTGGTTTTCGAAGCCTCCGCGTGACTCCCTGACGCCAGTACAGAAGGCTCTCCTTGGGTCCGTTATCTCGCTGCTCCGCCTGATTCCGGCAGTCGCTTGACATCTAGCGTTGACATCGAGCTAAGATGACCAGGCGAGCCCATAAAATGCTCTACACTTAAAAGAAGAGAGAAAGAGAGAGAGAGAGAGAGAGAGAGAGAGAGAGATAGAGAATAGGTAGCTTTCACCTCAGATGTATATACTTTAAGAAATCGCTGCGGGCGGGCGTCCTCACAACGCCCCAGAACGACCAATAATCAGGGTCGCTAGATGTGCGAATATGGCGAATTACGAGACCAAGCACAGTTGCCCACACCGATTGGTCATTCATAAGCGTTGTGTGGAAGCCCACCCGCAGTTATTTCTTAGAGTGCAAAGGAGAAAAATCATATTTTTGCTTCGCCTGTGTTGGTGTTTGCAATAATTACAGCAATTTGGACATGCCCTCGATTTCAAACTGAAAGACAGGTTCTCCTAGACACTCTTCCCGCTAACTTATGACCCAATTCTTTAAATGATCTCCTGCGTCCCTCCTGCCCACCTAATTTAGCGAAGGCAGTGTGGGACGCTCTCCTGCATTTCATATCCCGACCCACTATTTTTCCCTTGCTATTTCCCACCCATACCCGTCGTGAACCTTAACTTATCGCTACCCCTAAGGGGGTCTGATGCACTAGCAAGAGACCCGCGGGTGTTTTTTCTACATTTCAATAAACGTTAAAAAAACTACACGACCTAATTACTTGCGGCTTGGTATGCGCTTGGTAGAGTTGTCTGTGCAGATAATTACGTTGGGAATTTCGGCTTCAGCGAATAGATTTTGTTATACGGCCGTTGGAAAAGAGCTAAAAAAGGGAAACTTTACTCGCAGCAAACTTTTACGCGGCCTAACGAATCCCCCCGTGCACGACGGCGAGAAAAATCTGTTTGCCATGATTCATGCAGCAACAAAAGAGGCGCCGTTTGGCATCGCAAATGGAAGGAAGGGGACCCCACATTTTTCTCGCAAAACTCATCTCGGCCGCTTTCTCAGTCGTGGCCATGCGTCGGTGGCGTAGCCTGCTGGAAAAATTTCTGCTACTCTCAATATGGCGGCCGTAGAACCGCCACCTTAACCGATGTAGATGGCGCGGATATTAATTTGCAATGACCGGCGTTCTTTCACGCGCACTTCATGGAACGTTGCGGCTCTCTTCCTCTTAGGATTATAATCTGACTTTTTCCTTTAACACGTCTCTGGGATATTGCACGTTATACAACACACGTTACACAAAACGTTTTTACGTCCCTTCACAGTCGTCTTCTCTGTTCCCGCCTTTCGGCAGTACGCGCACGGCTCAGCTATGCTGCGCCGCCTCTGCCATCTGGCTTCCCGGTAGTGTTTCTTTCTCTTCGTGCGTGATGACACGCAGGCGCGCATCACACCAAGTGGCCGGGATCTTTCCCTCACTCAAGCCCCGACTAAACAATCGCGCCCACTTTGTTTCATCGCAGCGCCGCCGTGACACCGCAGGATGCAGGCCTCAAACCGCAAAGGACGGCTTGTTTAGAGGCTCTACCACACCACTCGCCTTCTAGTATCTACTGCGGTCTTTCTTTCTTTCTTTCTTTCTTTCTTTCTTTCTTTCTTTCGAAGCGTTTTCCCGCCCAAGCAATTTAAGCTGGATGAACTGGTGACTCCATGATCAGAGCGCCATAGCAACACCCACCATTTCCTCCTCACTATACCGCATGCACACCATCCTCAGTTGGGTGTGGTGAGCATGGGCGTCCTTGGCTGTCGGCAGCACCTGAGACTCGAGAAAACGTTTGCACCTTAACCCCCCTAGACGTGCACAGTGCTGCCTGAATTCTCGGCAGCACCCAGACTATGATGTCGTTCATCGTTACCTTCCAACTTTCCTCTGCTTCTTGTCAGCGTACAATACGTTTACTGCCGGTTGAGATTGCACCCCAAGGTGACCGTCCATATGTACGACCGCGAACCAGCAAGGGACGACTTTCGTGACTAGGCCATTGGACCTCCACTGCAAAGTCGCTCGTTTGTGATTCCGCCAAGGGCTCATAATTCGTCCACCAAGCGCGGGCTTCTGCGGGGCCGTATGGTTCTTCATGAACTGTAACGGAAATTGTGCGAAACAAAGGCAACAGGACAGCCGAAGGGCTGTCCTCTCTCTCTCTCTCTCTCTCTCTACACACATATATATATATATATATATATATATATATATATATATATATATATATATATATATATATATATATATATATATATAGAGAGAGAGAGAGAGAGAGAGAGAGAGAGAAAACATACGCGGGCCTCCGTACATTTGGGAACATCCAATCCACGCATGCCCTACTCTGCTGTTAGGTTAGCTGTCCTGCGCATATAGTGGAACAGTGAAAAGAATGTTAGCAGCCATAACGCAGGATTAGTAAGATGTAATTCCGACGAACCAAGAACGTTTACGATTAGACCCACACTAGCGCGCGCGATGACTCTGCTTAGCAAGAAAAACGTCCCACCTTCCCCAAAAGCGGCGGAAAAACATTACAGCGCAGGGTATTACTGAGCGGGGGTGACTTCGGCAGGAAACATTAACGAAGCATGAACGTGGAGTTCGCGCTCGGATAGAGCATCACTCGAGCACTTCACACGCAACGGGGCCAAGGCACGGTAATGTTACTTTTGTTATTCCCGTCAGTGTTTACGGCGACGTCGCTCTCTTGGTATTCCATGGGGACCATGTCGAAACGGGGGTTCCTCTGCGACAACATTAGATGCTTGCTCGCTGGGGTTGGCTCGTTGTCAGTCGCGAAACTATACCCCAAGAACAGCGGCAAACTGGCGAATCAGCGGCATCTTTGGTCGGACGCCGGGCTTCATCTCCCGGCGGAAATTTTAAAATTCACAAAACGTAATTTAAAAAAGTCCCCTTTGTAAATAACAAGCAATTGAATTTTTGGGAATGGTTTCTGGGTGAATCCCAGTACCAGCCCACCGCGAGTTAAATGTCCAGCCTGAGCGCCGTTCATCAATCGGACTGCTTAAAATCCGGTATATCGCTTGCGCCTCTTTACCGACAGTAGCTATACCCAGCAGGGTATTTTGTCAACGCAAAATAGCGATGTGCAGTCTTAGTCAAAATTGTCTGAGCCCCGCCAGAAGGTCCTGGCGACAAAGTATTTAAATCAAAAGCTTAGTGGTCAGTCGTGCAAGGATTAATTTAAGACAGTAGGATAGGCAGGTGATAAAACATTTCAATCTGACTCCGGAAATGAGCCTGCACTTTGAACTCTTTGTGGCCTATTAGAATTACAACCAGCAATGGACCATATTCACACAATCAATCAGGTGATAGAAAAGTGCGCGGAGTATACTGAACCCCTATATATAGCCTTCATAGATTATGAGAAAGCATTTGACTCGGTGGAAACCTCAGCAGTCATTCAGGCATTACGAAACCAGGGTGTAGAGGGGCATTATGTAAGAATACTAGAGGATATTTACAATGGGTCCACAGCTACCATCATCCTCCATAAGGAGAGCGGTAAAATACCTATAAGGAAGGGCATCAAACAGGGGCAAACAATCTTTCCAATGTTATTCAGAGCATGTTGACAAGAAGTATTCAGAACATTGGATTGGGAACAGGTGGGAGTAAGGGTTAATGGAGAATGCCTCAGTAACCTCAGATTTGCTGATGACGTTGCCTTGCTAAGTAACTCGGGGGACGAATTACAAAGCATGCTTACCGCACTGAAATTAATATGCAGAAAGCCAAAGTAATGATCAATAACCTCGGGACAGCACAGCGGTTTGAGATATGTGGCGAGGCAGTGGAAGTGGTCAGGGAATATATCTACTTAGGCCAAATTGTGACCCCGAATCCCAACCATGAGGCAGAGATAATTGGAAGGATAAGAATGGGGTGGAGTGCATACGGCAGATATTCTCAGATAATGAATGGCACCCTACCATTGTCCCTGAAGAAGAAAGTGTATGACAGCTGCATCTTACCGGTACTCACCTACAGGGCAGAAACTTGGAGGTTCATTAAGAGGGTTCAACTTAAATTGAGGGCGACTCAGCGAGAAATGGAACAGAAGATGATATATAGGTGTAATATTAAGGGACAAGAAGAGAGCGGAGTGGGTCAGGGAACAAATGCGTGTTAAGGACGTATTAGTAGAAATTAAGAAGAAGAAATGGGTGTGGACAGGGCATGTAATGCAAATGCAAGATAACCATTGGTCATTAAGGGTAGCAGAGTGGATCCCTAGAGAAGGCAAGAAGGAAAGCGTGGCAGGGGGCGGCAGAAAGTTAGATGGGCAGATGAGATCCAGAAGTTTGCGGGGATAAATTGGTCGCAGTTAGCACAGGACCGGGATAATTGGAGAATAATGGGAGAGGCCTTTGCCCTGCAGTGGGCGTAGATAGGCTGATGATGATGAGGATGATGATGATGAAGAATTACAAATAGCCTAGAAACTTTTGACGAAGGCTGTATGCGTCACTTGCAGTCAGAGATTTGTACACGCCCCAACACTTCTCCCCCCCCCCCAAACACCCCTCAGAAGGATTTCGACACCTCCCCCCCCACCAGAAAAAAATCCTACAACAATTCGTGCACCCCGTCTAGGGATTTATACACCCCCAAGGAAAATTTCTACCCCCCCCCCCTTAAGGCGAAATTCTGGATAAACCTCTGCTTGCGGTGCTCAGACGGGCTGCTAGTTGCGCTCTTAATCTTTCTCTCCTTCTTTCGCGCCCGAAAACGCTGTCGAAGCCGTAACTATCCGCAACACAATAAAATTTCCCCCGCATTTCCCCGAGGGGGAGAATGTGAAAGTGCGAATGCACGGTTGTCGGCCCGCTTGCGGCGCTTGCGCTCGGCCCCCGCAGCCCACCGCCTCGCCGCCTTCTCTTCCATCTCTTCCATCGGGTTTGTAGTATCACGTGTACACCACGCAGTTATCAAGCCGCTATAACGCCGCTGAGTCGCCAACGCACGCCGCTGACGACGTAGTTTGAATGCGTTAAAGATATAAGGCGCGTCACTAACACTGATATCAGCGTCGCGTCCGTGGCTTGGTCGGTAGAGCGTCGCGCTGCGGCCGCAAAGTCCTCGGATCGAAACCTGGCGCCGGATGCTGTTTCTTTTTTAAATATAGAGGAGCACTGCGGACGCCGCCGCCGCCGCCGCCGCCGCCGGTGGATGGTTTGGGGTCGCTTATAAAGTGCATTCGCACTTAAAACAATAACAACAATAATCATAACAATCGCCAGCACAAGGGCACTCGGTGATTGCGTCAGCGCAGTAGGTGCTTCATCCAGACTCGCTGAACCGATCGACTAAGTACTTTTACTGCTCCAACTGAGTGCAAACTGGCTCGACATCCCCTGCGAGGACGCATCGGGTAACGAAGGGTGTCCTGAATTCGAAAAGGCATGCACTACGGGGGGTACAGTTTTCTGTTCTGGGTGGAATTTAAAAGCTGTAGATGACTGTTTATCCGTGGCCGTAATGGCTGGTTCCGATGGTTCCTGGCCGTGTGATCAAATGACCTGCCACGATTACTCGCCTCGTTGGATTTTTTTCCGGTTGTTCAAAAGCTGTTTCAGGACCATCATAACGGTAAAAAAAAACTGGGGGGATCGGGAAATTTTCTACACGCGCGCACACTATCGTGGCGAGAAGGGTTAGCAAGGGCAGGAAGAAATTTGATACAAAAAAAAAAAAAGATTTCATCCGAAAAAGGTTGGAATGCATTTAAAGTTCCTTACAGGTTAGGTATCAATGCACCCACCAGCAATACGTTCAGGAAATCTTGGTTTTCTATACAAACACGCATTGTGGTATCGATAGCGACCTTCTGTCAGACATGTGACTGAGTATTTTGAAGGGAATCGGCGAGTCATTGGGCAGCAACCTCCACCCCCCTCCCCTTTCCGCCGACACCAGTTTGCTGGCCTGTACTATTACACCGTTGAACTTTAATGCGATAGGATTAAACAAGTTTGCGAGACCAGATTCATAAATCTGTCTTTATGCTCAACAGGGAACGCTATGTACTGTGGTGGCATTTCCTAAATCTTAACCGAAATGGTTTGTGCAACCGGCCCAATGTTTTTGACGTCGCGCGTTATAACGTCGATTCCCCTTACTTGCACCTTTTATCCCCGACAAACAATCTCGGTATAAAAAGTCTTACCCACGATTCGTTTGACCAGGGCTTGCAAACGCGCCGTGCTTAATGTACACGCTCGGGAAGTGTATACCGGAACACGATTTGTTGTTACTTTAGACCCCATAAGAAAAGCCAGGAGGAGCCACTAAATAAACGCGTGGTCTTTTGAATACCCCGAAAGTTTCCCATTTTGCCAAAAACAAAGAAGGGGGGAAGGGGGGGGGAGGCTGAATCTACACTCTGAACATGGATGGACAGCGGAGCTACCAACGAATGCAAGGCACGAAAAACCATTGAACAGGGCGCAGTTCAAACGGCGGCAAGAAACAAGACACAATTGTTTGTAACTTGTGACTTAGTATACTTGGAATTTTACTAGTAATATCCTAGCAGATGAACACGGGGCTTTCCGTTTCACGGTGGCTTCGCGATGGTGCCGCAATGGCTTAGGAGTGGCAGGTTCATATTATTCACACTGAAATTGTGCCCCAAAATTAGCCATGGCACCAGCTGGAATGAACCTCTGTGCACGGTTATGTAGTTGTCTAACCACTGAAACGTTAGATAATATATATCGAGATAATATCGGTACGACGCGAGTTAGAACAGCTTTCTATGCCCACATCGCTTCGGCCCGATTTACAACATCTTCTGTAACCACGCGCCTCCCGTAAATGCCCAAGTATTGACGACAGACGAACGTTTGCAAGCGCTTACAACGCCACGCTGAACCAGCTAGTCATGATAAGTAAATAAAACTTGGTGTAATGATCAAGTCCCCTTCGCGCCCAATTGCACTACAATTTCTTCCAGTATATCTACGTTAGATTGAGAGCTGCAGAGCATTCTCGACAAAGTTGGCTGTGCTGCAAAGCATATTCTGCTGACGGACACGACAAAATTCAGGCGACCGCAGCATACAGAGCACCGGAGTATAAAGAGCAAGCGCTTTCCACCACTGCTGCGGGTGTACGCCGTCGGTTGCACGCAGTCACCACGGGCGCAGCCGCGACCGCGCATTTCGAAAGAAATTATCGATACAGCGCACGCGTTCCTCAATCGCCAAGCATAAAATTCCGGTTCGGGAGCAGAGCGATGCCGCCGTGGAAATTGTTCCGGTCAACGCGCACGCTAATGGATCTCCGAGTCTGCACCCTTCCTGATAACGTCGTTAGCGGGCACGGAGATACTCTGCGCGAAACCGCTGTGCCGCCGAGTAAATGCGTATCGCGTGCAACTTCCAGAAAATCGAATGAAAACTTTTTACTTCGTATTCGTTTCTTTACATTTTTAAGGGGCTAAGGGGGGCGCAAGAAGCGTTAGTTCAAGTTACTGTCAGTTAATTGTCGACGCCCTTCTCGCGTCCTTCCTTGTACTCAGTTTATAGCGCTTCGATGCCACCCACCTATGCGGGGTATCGCCGAGCATATAGGGAGGGTTAAAAGTTCGTACTTACTGTGCGCTTTGGAAAATTTAAAGCAGGACTCGCGAAGAAATCTGGCGTGGCACGCACATGCACTACGTATTGGGTACCCAGCCATGCACGATCGAAGAGGGCTGTTCACCACGAAAACCGCTCCACTATTACGCAAGCTTTTCAACACAATTACGGAGGCAGGAAAGACTGCGCTAGAAGTTTTTTCCGGGAAAACTGACGGTTATTTTTTGTTTGCTGAAAAGCCGTAAAGGTATTTATAAGGCAACAGGAAGAACGAGTAATTGAAATTGCAACTTTCTCCGGGTGTTTCCTAAATCGTTTCTGAAATGAAAAAGAAAAAAAAACTTCGTCGCAAGATTTTTTTTTATTTCAGGAAAAGTTATCACCACAACACGCCCGCCCGCACACGCACTCACTCACGCAAACACAAAATACAAAAACGACAAGTCGTTGCATAACGTCCATTTTTAAAGCAAAATTAAGGTTTTTGCTCACGTACACGGGTACAAAAATTACGAGCCATCTCATAACTGATTTCCTAAAGCCAAATGACACTTCGACGACCTAAATTTTACTACCAAAGGCGGTTTACACTTTCTCGTCGTCGCTTTCGCCTCCGTTTTCTCACGATATCATCACCTGTGGCTGTGGCGCTTTATCTCTCATCGCACACGCCTCCTTTCCCACACCCGTTATGCAGCCAGACCAGGACCGTAGCCAGACGCTGCTTTTCGAACACCACAAAAAGCGTGGACTTTTTTTTTTTTTTTTTGGCTTTTTTTGAGAACTGAGCCGAACTGGACATTGTCCAGGCGGAATGACAAGTGCCAGAAGAAAACAAAGAGAGGAAGGAAAGACGGAAGGAAGCAAAGGAAGGAAAGAAGAGAAGAAACGGTGCAGCGCAACCGTAGAAGCCTGCCCGCCCGGGGCTTGGTTGCGCCCGATTTGGACGGACCGCTGAGAGACGGGGCGGCGCTAGCCGCCGCACCGAGCCGGCGAGACGCGTGGGCGAAACGCTGCACGCTTCCATTTTGCGCGGAAACCAAAGCGCGGAAACCAAAGTACATGTCCGCAGTAGCGGGAGGACGCACAGAGAGTAAAGGGTGCAACCCGCGCTTCTGTCGTCCCTCCGCGACGGCAGTCAGATGCGACACGCCGGCTGCGGCCGTCTGCCTCCGCTTCGCCGCCGCGAACACTCCGCGTAGAAACGCCCTGTCGTCCGTTCGCGCGATAGGGAAACTGCGAGCGTGTTTTTATAGCATCCCTCCCCGGCCGCTGCTGCCGGCGGCGCTTCTTCGCTTCCTTTTGTTTTTTCCCGTTAGGCGCGATCGCGCAAATCTTGCAGCGCCTATGTATACGCGCGTTGTCAGTCCGCCTGCCTCCGCGTGGGCCTCGAGTCAGAATTGATGGCGGCTCCTGCTACCCGGTTTTGGAGCCCTGGAGGTCGCCGACCTTTGGGGCCGCTTCTTCCACCCTCATGTGTAGCGGGACTCGGATGTTCTGCGCTGTTCTGTTCCCAAGAAACCGGCAGTTGCATGCTCGCGCTGTATGCGCCTTACCGCCCCCGCGTGCAGGCACGCGACAGGCTGCGCTACATTCCCGGAAAAGCGGTTGGCGGCTCCGACCTGTGACGGGAATGAATGAGACCTGTGCACGCGCGCTCGTGGAAGCGGCGCTTGCGTGAGTTGAGGTCACGACGCCAGAGCAGCTTCTTTTGCTTGGGCTGCTGCTGTTGCTCCTTTATTGTTCGTACATACCCGCCCGACGATTACTGATTGCGACGAGACGCATATTAAACAGAAGCGTACCTCAGATGTGAAGGAAGGAGGGAGGCTCGTGGCGTGGAAACAGTGCCGGTTTTCTCCCACGCACACCCTTTACGTTTCGTCACATTTGTCGGTGTATGTGTTACTTCCGCTCTTTGTCTTCCTCCGGAAGACGAACATTGATTTGTTTTAGACAAAAACAACTTCGTCCGGGAAACGGGAGCAATATGGCACAGTAAGGCGCACGGAGCGGCCGTACCACGCGCTCTAGAACACGACACTCGTCGCAGTAATAGTATACATTTTGAATAAGCATACCCACAAAAAATTATGCAAAACGTTGGAAATTAGATTTTGTGCGCGTCGATCGACGGCTACAGCTGGTCTATAAAGGAGTGCCGTAGAGAGCGTAGACCACGTGGGGTTCTTTAGCTTGTGTCGCCGAAATGTCGCGCGAGCGGCCGATTTTGCCGGTAGCCTACGTCGGATAATTTTATTTGGAGTTCCTCGAAAGCAGCGTGAACACGGATGCATCGCAGTTTGGGAATGGCGCCCGAAGGACGTCGTCCGTGTCTGCACAGTTATAAAAAGATTTCGGTTATAAGTATATCCGTGTGTTGCTCCACCGATAAGTTTACTGAATGTGCAAATTTCACTGCGACGCAAACGCACGCGTCACAAGGCCGGCGGGTGTATTTTCAGCCTTCTTCACGCTGAGTACAACTGTAACGCATTTCGACGTCGGGAAAATGTCAATTTTTCGCGTGTCGTGTAAAAATGAACGAGACTGATGCATTCATGAATAAAGCGAAAAGACTACCGAGAAAATCGGAGAGGGCAGCTTGGGCCAACGCGCCACACGCTGTTGGCGTGGATCGCTTTAAGGAGCCATGAATAGAAAATACAACTTCGTTTAATTTGAAAGAACTATGATTCAGTATCTCACTCAGCTCAATACAGCCACAAAAGATGTTTTTTAACGAAAACAAAGCAAGACGTATTTAAAAAACTTTCTAATTTTGCGCCACAGTGACGTGTTATGAGCAAGAATGACGTCATACGGGCCAACAATTAAACATAATTTTCAGTGCGTTAACTGAACGTTAGCATTCAAGTGATGCGGTCAAATGGAACTAGAGGCCCCATTACAGACGTCCAGTCATGTGTCGTCGCGACAGGTCTCTTAGGCGGCCGCCAATTGCACAAACACGGTTCCGTGACGTCATAGAAAAGTTGCGGGAAATTGGCTAGGGGGTCGCGACTGCATCACACGTTTTCTTTCATATCTCCGTTATTTGTTCTAAGATTGCGATGATATTAATATCATTGTTATCTGGACTAAGCAGTCTTTCTAACAAACCCAACTTGTATTTTGTCTTCATGGCTCCTTTAAAGTCGACAGGATTTGGTGCCCAACGTTGTGGTTTCACCACTCACCTAAGGGACCCTCGCCAGGACTGAGCCTCGCCAAAAATAAAGTTTTGTTTTCTTTCTCTCTCTCTCACCATGGTCGTGAGAGAACCGACAACACAAGACGTGTCAGCCCTCTTCACGTGAACCGTGACCCTACATCAATGGTCTTCGTGGCTCACGAGGTGCGCGAATTTACGACGAAGCGTTTTTTTTATCGCCAGGGCGTTGTACGAGTCGCACGACCACTCGCGGTCACCCTTCCCCCCTCTCTTCTTCCAGGAATGGCTTCGCGTGACGGTCAGGTTTTGCAGCTTCCGTGTAGCAGCACGAATAGAAGGAATAAACTCAGTGGGAGCCGTGCGTAGTGGAGCCGACTGACCTCTTGTAACCATTCTTTCATCGCTGTATTGTTTCCGTCCAGTATTAGTCGTGGAAAGTTCGTGATCTCCGTGGCCGAACTCTCGGTCTTCCGTGACTCGAATGACCGAACGTGCGGCCGCCACCATTAAATGGCGATTGTGCTGTTGCCAACCAACCGGAAATAACAATAATAACGGGAAAAAATACTAAGGCTATTCAAGTGTTGCGCTTTCAGCATTACATCCAAAACTAAAATAAAAGAAAGACAAAAATAAAATGAATAAGAAAAGACAGGGAATGTAGCTAACGTCATGGCGTTATAGAAGGCTATACCGAAAACATTATCAGAACGTGGGACCTGCGGCTACATTCAAAGAATGGTGTGTGACATTTCTCTTGTCATGCAACTGTAAACCTAGAGCAGTGCTGGGGCATAACATGGCTGCCTGCCTGGTTGTGGTGTATTTTTTCTGACCAAGTAGAAAGCAGACGCAATACATGACCGATTGTGGCGACGATTGAATACGCAAATAAACGTACACCTGACATCCTGGCTATGTTCTGTATGAAAGTAGTTACGGAAAAGTATTTCTTGAATTACGGGGAACGACGTCTGGCCAAAGCAAAAAACTAATCTAGGGAGCAATAAATAAATAAATAAATAAATAAATAAATAAATAAATAAATAAATAAATAAATAAATAAATAAATAAATAAATAAATAAATAAATAAATAAATAAATAAATAAATAAATAAATAAATAAATAAATAAATAAATAAATAAATAAATAAATAAATCATCGGAGGTTATAATTAACACCGTCAGCGACATCGCCGAACTGCGCGTGTTCATTTTAGTACACGTATTTAGCAGACATGAGCGGTACGCCTTTAGGCCCGACTAAATTTACGTGGCATCTCATAAGAACAGAACAGATAATTCGGAACTTCCGAATGATCGTTTTCATTGGTCGACTCCGGCGATTCAGCGTATTTCGGTGAAAATAACTTTGTTGCGCGATTTGTTTTGTTTTTTGTACGTGTGTGTAGATTAACAATAGCGTATTAATTGATTTCTGCGAAATAAAGGGTATGTGAATTGATAACATGTTGTGTAGTGTTTCTGCTGTGAGCGTTTGCCTTAACCCTACTCCTGCGTCTATACTGTGTGTGCGTTCTTGCGCCAGTCAGTTTTGGCGTGCTTGTATGAGTCTGTGTGCGTTTTAGTGTCTTAGTTTTTTCTCCCGTTTTCGCCTTTCTCAAGTCCATTGGAGCAGCAAGCAAAGCTCAGTGCCAGGCTGACTTCTTGTCATAAAGGTATCCATCCTCCTCCTCTTTATCCTTTAGTAATAACTGATTCTGAGTGGTTGCCACCAAGGCGTTAATACTATAGAGTAGCGCTACAAACGTAATTAAGGGAAACCCCTGAGAACCGTAATTAGGCGTCAACATGAAAAAATAAAGTATCAGGGTAAAAGAAGGCAGCATGTGAAGTAAAATGAGCTAACACGTATTCATGGAGGTTGCGGTGAATGAAACGAAGAAAGCGAACCTAGAAAAAAGTAAGCAGAGGTACATGTAGACCCTATACTAGATTCAAGGCTCTTTACTGGCATGTGTTTCCATAAAACTCGTTCAGCTGACGACAATTCTGTGTGACTGCAAGTGACACTCCTGTATGTCGCAATTCACGTCTTGGCAATTTGCGTGCATTCTTTGTCCTTACAGTGGTGAGTTTCTGAAATGCTAGTGGGATATTTACGTCTGCAACTTCCGATTTGACGAGGTAAAGGGCTTCGAATGCGAAGCATTACTGTCACGGTAAATGTGAGCGTCACAATGCAGTTTAAAGTGCTTTCAGCAAATGCACACACAATGCATTCCTCACCATCTGGGTGCAACGCCGGGATTTTGTGACCCTTACAAGCAACGAGTTTCCGAGATCATAAGTCATACCGGGTTTCTTGTTGTCATCAGTAACACGCGCAAAAACAAACAAACAAACAAACAAACAAACAAACAAACAAACAAACAAACAAACAAACAAACAAACAAACAAACAAACAAACAAACAAAACAAACAATAAAAAGTTAGAAAAAGGGTTTTTGGAGACGTGTATTTTTGCGTTTTCTTTACCGGGAACGCACAACCATTCTAGCATAACGACTAAATGAGTTACTTCCGCCAATTATGCATTTTTGTACTAATGCAGGGCGCTACACGGTTGGCCCATTCTCGCTATTTTAACACGAAAGGGTTTTATTCTCCGATACACGAAGATTTCGCTGACGTCATATCTGTCACGGAAGTGACGCCAGTAAAACGAAGCAAGCGGCCTGTAAAGGGTGCACCCCTGCACACAGGGTCTTCTTGCGGAAAAGCAAACTTTAGTACTAAAGAGTACGTTATACTTGGTGTTGTTCGTTTACAGGTTTTATATTTTAACACGAAAGTGTTTTTTTTTACCCCAAGATTTCACTGACGTCATATCCGTCACGGAAATGGCGCCGGTACATCTTTGCCGAAGCGAGCAGCCAGCAGGACGTCGCTCGCCAAGCACACCCACAAGACAGCCGCCGACCCGCAAATCATGCTCAGCTGCAGATTTCGCTGAACGTTTCACTTTCGTGTTTTACTGATTCCTATATGGCACAGGAATCAACCACAGTTTTTTTATTAGTGTTTCCACCGTTCTTCTCCAATCTTTTTTTAGTTTAACCTTCGTTTTCTGGAGGATTTGTATAAGGTGCGTATGGTTGATTTCGTAAGTTCATTTTTGTAAAATGCCCATTTTTTCTATTTCTCGTATCTTTCGTTTTTTGTTTCCAAAATTACGTTCGACCAATTATCACCATTTACGCTGAATATGTTAACTGAATATGTTAACCCCTCCAATTACGCTTTTTTGGGGGGGCAAATGGATGGCGTTACGCGGTCCTGTCTGGGGGTGTACTCGGCAATGAATGCTAGGCATTCAAACTTCGCGGTCACCTACGCACTTCCTATTAGTTGTGAGTGATAAAGCGTCAACGTCCAATTGAACGTCACAGGACTCTTTGTGCCGAGTAGAGCACGGTGCGTTAATGGGCATTGAAGGGTCGCTACATAGTCCGCGACGCTGGCCTTTTCTCTCAAAAGACCAATTAATGCTTCCGCATTCCAAAAAAAGCAATGCATTAAGCGGGCGTTGGAGGAACACCTAATTCCTCATGCTAAAAGAAACTCTTCGCCCCACATACGCCCGCGCGGGAATCTGAAGGGATATAAAAGAGAACGACGCTGGAAAAGCGCCGAACCACGTTGAAGGAACGGAAAAGCGCGAGGAAAAAGAAAATGGAATTTACCGCCTATGGCCAACGAGAGGTCACAGCGTGGGAAGCGGGCGTTAAGTGGCCGTATACCGTCGCCGGGACATCGAGATGGGACGCTTCTCGGCTATGGCCTTCGCGCGCTCGCAAGGCTCATGTCCTTACGCCCAACGCGAGAAAGCGAACCCACGCATATTTGTTTCGCCGCGCGCGTGGCGTAATAGGATTACGACAAAAATGGCATCATATAAAAAACATGAGGCGAGAAAATCTGATGCCTCCAGCAATGTGAGAAACAAACGCGGTGGACGTACGTCACACTGCACTGACGCCCGGCCCGTTTCCACAGGCACGCCGGCGTGTAACGTCGTCGGTGTCGGCAGCTGGCGGGGTTTACGGAGCGGATGACCTGACGTCAGCAGCGCAGCCATGCAACGCGAGCAACGCGCCGGGGCGCGCGCGTGTGGGTCCTCGCGCGCGGATGACCGACACGGCGCTGCAGAAAGGAACGCGACGAGTGCGAGCCACCACGCGCTGTCACGATTTGCGTCCCGTGACGGCGGTGATCCTGTATCCGTCCGCGATACATCCGTCTATTGTCCGTTCATCCATTACTCCCGCTGCGATGGCAGCGCCGTTCCATTGCCAACGCTGAAAATGTGCTGGCGTTTTATAGCCAATACTGATGCTTTATTTGATGGAAGGCTACCCAAGATGTAAAATAACCATTCGCGGCTTTTTTTTGGGCCAATACCTCCTGAGGAAACGGGCTAATGATGTGGTCGTGTACACGTCGTCTCACGGTTAGTCGAGCAACTGTGGTGGGAAGTATAGCGATGCAAACTCTCCTAATCCAGTCCCCTACGAAAACACGTCACTTCGGATGCAGATTAAACTTTCTAGCTCGTAGCACAGCTGTTCACAGCGAATACGCACGGCGTTCCACTGCTAATGGATAATTTCTTCTGACACACAAACGATGACTGAATCTGCGATTGCGACACTGGCAGCCGACGCCGTAACAAGAGGCTTCCCTTTGCGGCAATATCAGAATAGTCCTATGTTCAATATAGCGTGCGGGTCCACGGCAAGGTGCGTGCTATTTGTAGGAGGTTCAACATTAGGGACGCATTGAGCATAGCAGCAGCGATACGCCACGTCGACTGGTGTTTAACGGCAACAAACATATTCTACAGGAACGTGTTCGTGTTTGACAGTGAGGTGTGTTTTACTGAATAAAACTGGTGCGGAATAAAATGAACCTGGATCAGAACACGATCGCAATATTTTCAGCCTTTCCTTTTCTTTTCTCCTCCCTTTTTTTACATCAGAGCCGGTTTGAATGTAGAAGAAAATGTAACCGCCTTTGATCGGAGTCGAATCCACGACTTGATGGTCGTCACGCCAGTAACAACCAAGGCGATTTGTTCATAGCCTTAAAATGTCACACTGCGTAGAATTCAACACAAAGCCTTGTTGTGCGGAGAAACATCACGAAAACCAGTGGTTTACCGTAAACTCATCTTTTTTCATGCGTAAGCGTTCTTTGACGAGAACCCCACCGAAACAGCGCGACGCTTTTAGCGTGACGCCTTTAACAGCAACATAGATTCGTTGTTGGTCAAGTTATCTAATGTAATAGTTAAATTAGCGCAAATGTACATGACGGTACTTTCAAACTGATAAGGAAGAAAAAAATTGGCTGGCGATTAAGACACTCTCTAATGCGATATTTGGGCGCAGCAGCAGTGCGCTGAGGCAGCACGCACTCGTGGGTTCTCTCGACGGCAACGATGATGAGCCTCTACGTCGGTGGCGCGAAGTTCGTCTTAGAAAGGGTCCGCGAACTGCGTCTTAAGCGAACGCACATCATAGACACGCGCACGCTCCCCTCACGTTTTCGCCAAGCGACGCACCGTCGAGCGCCTCGTGCGGGCACAGCATACTGTCCCCCTCCCCTCCCCCACGCACACTTTCGGAGAGCGCTGGCTCGTGCCGCCACGGCGAACCGCCCTCCCCTTACAATTTCGCGACACTCTCCTCCTCTGCTTTCTTTCACTCGTCGGTCTTCCCGTTGTTCGTATTTTTCTTTCCCTCATTGGTCTTCCCATCATTCGCTCGGTCACGACGATGGCGACGCGGCTCAGCCCAGAGACGTGCGACAAAGGGCTTCGCCCTAAAATCAGATACCATCCAGCCTGTGAAGAGGTAAGTCCAGCAAGGTTGGCGCTCTGGTTGGATTTGCTATGTTGGGATTTAGCTATACTGGGGATTTGCTATGTTCAATTGTAAGGACAGCGGCGCGACCTCTGCGTAACAGACTGAGGACACACGCGATTGGTGGGCAGAGACAACGGCGTTGTATTTTAGCGGGTCTACGCCAACCACGGCGCACAAGGCCCATAAAAGGCTCTAGTGCGGCGCACAGTTGGCCGCCGCAGAGCGTGTGACACTGCGCAATGCCGAAGGGCAGAGAGATACCCCTCGCGGTGACTCGGGAAAGACGCGGCAGCCACGTAGAGGAGTATAAAAAGGAGTTGTAACCATACTCCCATCGTAGATAACTATCCTTCACTGCGGAACACATAATGCGGAAAAGCCGGCTTAACAAAAACCAAGCTTTACAGCGATCTTTTTAAAGTCCGCTTCACCTCTCAGCGCAACTGCATTGCTGGGAAGACATTTATTATGTAAATATAAGCCGTCTTATTAAAAATATGGAGGTCCTAGGAACTCTTTTTTTATTTTTTACATCGAAGCTATCTATGGCTGGGATCCAGCAGATCGTCTCCGCAGATAGACCAAGCGTGGACCAACACTCTTCAGCTCGTAGAAAAAGTTGTGCTTTCATGTGAGATCGAAAGCGGTCACCTTATAACGTGAGACGTTAGTGGGATACTTGTCAGGCAATTCATGGTCGAGCTGCCGTCTGGTCCTCCTCCAGGGAGAAGGAAATACCCGAGGAAGGGAAGGGATTGGTTTAGATGGGATCGGATACTACAAGAAATACAAACAAACCTAAGCATTTGTTCACAACAGCAGCTCCGGAACTCACGGCAATCGTTTTGAGGTGGTCGCTATAGCTATATAAGCGAGCAGTGCCGCTAGGCGCGCCGAAACTCCGAGAAGCGGGAAATTTAGCCTGTTACACTCGTGACTACCGAAACTGAAACTCGCGTGAATTGTGTTTTCGAGGGCGTGAAAAAGAAATTAGCAGTGGCTTAGCTAGGCTATGCCAGGATGTACGTAGCGTGAGCTAAGGTTCAGCTGGTTATTTTTAGCTTTCCTTGTTGTATAGGATTAGCTTGATTATCATGTTTACTGCTGCTCAAATGACACACTCACGGTATACGCATTATGTGACACATGTATATTTATCAAGCGGCTCCGGCGCAGAGTCGCCAATCGCCACAGAGCTAAGCTGATTCCACAGGCACACGCCGGTGTTGCTGCGACACACGAGCCATCAGTTCCACACCCAGCCACCCCTCGCGTGATCATCAAGTGGACCGGGCAGCCGCGTGCGGAACGGAGGTCGGCGAAGACGCTGGGCGCGTGGGGTGTCTGAGAGACGCCGGGCAGCGAGCAACGTTTTGCGTGCCGTGTGACGTCACTGCTCCTCAAGCATGCGCAGCACGGCTCTCCAGGAGCCACGCGAAACTGCTCAACCTCGGCCAGTGTAGCTCACGCTATACAAAAAATTATGGGTACGGTGTTGCCCGGGCAAGGTGTTGCCCGGTGGTGCGTGCGTGTGTGTGCGTGTGTGCGTGTGTGCGTGCGTGAGTGTGCGTATGTGTGTGCGTGTGCGTGTGTGCGTGTGCGTGTGTGCGTGTGTGCGTGTGTGCGTGTGTGCGTGTGCGTGTGCGTGCGCGTGCGTGTGAGTGTGCGTGAGTGTGTGTGCGTGTGAGTGTGTGTGCGTGTGAGTGTGCGTGAGTGTGTGTACGTTAAGGCGTTGCGCTGCTGAGCACGAGATCGCGGGTTCGATTCCCGGCCGCGGCGGCCGCTTTTCTGATAGAGGCGAAAAGCAAAAACGCCCGTGTGTACGAGATTTCGGCGCACGTTAAAGATCCCCAGGTGGTCAAAATTAATCCGGAGCCCTCCACTACGGCGCGCCTCATCGCCTGCGTTGCGTCGGCGTGTTAAACCCTACAATCAATTGAGTGTGTGTGCGTGTGTGTGCGTGTATGTCTGCGTGTGTGCGTGTTTGTGCGTGCGTGTGCGTGCGTGCGTGTGAGTGCACGCGTGTGTGTGCGTGCGTGTGCGTGTGTGTGAGTATGTGCGTGTGTGTGCGTGTGAGTGTGTGTGCGTGTGCGGGCGTGCGTGTGTATGCATGTGTGTGCGTGCGTATGCGTGCGTGTGCGTGTGTGCGTGCGTGTGTGTGCTTGTGTGTGCGTGTGAGTGCGCGTGTGCGGTGTTGCGGCGCGCGCACGCACACGCACACAAACAAACACACAAAGAAAGTAAATCGAATCAAAGCAAAACAGGACAGGATAAAAGGAAACGAAGCAAAAACGGAGCAAGAAAAGAGAAGGAGACAAACACAAGAATGCGGTTCCATTACACGGAGGTGTGAAGTTTCAACTGCCATACCTCTAAACCTAAGCTTTTGCCTACAAGCTAATATGCTACAAGCATGGTTCGATTCAAAGCATGCTGCAGGGCTACTCAAATGAGAATGAACCAAGGAAACAAGCTGAACTAAATAAGCAGGGAAAACGAGAAACAAACAAATAAGAGAAAAACCTTCACTAAATGTGTGCAGAGTGCAGTCCTTGCTTCCGTTTTCCCACTGAATTCTATGCATTGCAAGTTGTAGGTAGTTTTTATGCATACAACAAAAAAAGAAAAAAGAAAACAACAGGCCATCCGCTAGCACGGTGGATCACCGTAGGGTTATGACGCAACACATGCACCTGCGTTTGAACCATAGTTCAAAGGGACACTGCAGCACTTTTTTGAACTTTTCTCAAAATATGAAATGCTTTCACAAGGTAGTCAACAAGCGCAAGAATAAGGGTAACAAGGTACCTCATACAAATACTGCTGCTCTACGCCCATCAGGTAACTTGAATACCTGCTCAAACTATTTTGCGTTCTTTACCCGCCGCGGTGGCTCAGTGGCTAAGGCTGAGCACGAGGACGCGCGTTCGATTCCAGGCCGCGGCGGCCGCTTTTCTGATGGAGGCGAAAAGCAAGAACGCCCGTGTGTGCGAGATTTCGGCGCACGTTAAAGATCCCCAGGTGGTCGAAATCAATCCGTAGCCCTCCACTACGGCGGGCCTCATCGCCTGCGTTGCGTCAGCGCGTTAAGCCCTTCAATCAATCAATCAATCAATCAATCAATCAATCAATCAATCAATCAATCAATCAATCAATCAATCAATCAATCAATCAATCAATCAATCAATCAATCAATCAATCAATCAATCAATCAATCAATCAATCAATCAATCAATCAATCAATCAATCAATCAATCAATCAGTCAGTCAGTCAGTCAGTCAATCAGTCAGTCAATCAATTAGTCAATAAATCAATCAATCAATAAATCAATCAATCAGCCAATCAATCAGCCAATCAATCAGTCAACCAGTCAATCAAATTTGCTTTTTTTCTTGATCTTTGCCTTTTGTGCTCTTGTGCGCTCTTGAATGGCGTTACTCAAGTTATATACCGGCCATTGGCCGGGTTAAAAAAAACCCACAAAAACAACGCAGAAAGTGGAATACGCGTCTGCTGGGACGAGCGAGCCGCACAGTGCCCCTTCGTGCTGGTGAATACTATAGCTTTCGCAGTAATTCCAGTCACGAAAAAAAGAGTGAAAACGCTTATCGACACTGTTACGCGGTACATTTAAATACATTTTTTTTCTTTCTTCGTAACTCTCTCGCTTGTAATAAGATCACTTCCTTTTCCATTATCTGCTCTCCTACTACCATGCTGCTTTCGCACAGCTCCAGGAATTAGACTGCGCTATCTGGCTGTTTATATTCCTCGACAAGGCTCTCTGCCCTGCGTTCGTAAACACTTCCCACTATGCGTCGTTTCCCCGCGTCCGGCTCAGGGAACCAGCGACGTAGAGCCGACTACGCAAGCAATCCCACGGACTAGCGCATGGACAGGTTTCTCGCAATGACAGCGAAAACAGGACGCAGAAAAAAAATACAAAACAGAAACTAGTCAGGGGTGTGTACAAGCAACTCGTCAAGGGCCGGAATCATTTGTTGAAGCTATTCTCTTAAGTAGGTCACGATGAAATTATATAATAACCAGTTTGGTGTGATGCTTTCCAGTCAGTTGATAGCTGTCACTTGCAGCCCTTTGTACCTCGCTGCAAAAAGGGAACGTTGATAGTGGAAGCGACGCGAGCTTCTAAATTGTTCTCTTTCCTTTATCCCACTCAGGCCTGAGGAAAGGTAAACAGACACAAAGCATGAAAAGAGCGCTGCACGCCTCATATCGCCCGGTCCCGGAGTTGTCGTAACCCTTCTCGTCGATGGCGTCTTGCTAGCTCAGCCAAGCAGGTGTATGCGTCGCCAGTACAATGCGCGGAAGTAGCTGGCAGAATAACGGTCATTTGAAGAGCTGATCGGCAAGGACGGATATTTTGTTGCGTCAATGGCAGATTGTCTCTAACAAGAAGCAGAGTCATCGCCAATGCAGGGACACGGTTCTCACCGTTTCCCTCCCGAATGCCATTATTGTGTTTATATCAATACGAGGAAACTCATATTCAGGCACCTTTTGTAACCAGGGTCATCGCGCTGTAATAGGGAAATTGCTTACCGGCAAATGAGATTGGTAAGAGCGCGGAGAAGGGAACGAGTTTCACCATGAGGCAAGTACGAAGAAGTCAAGGAGTGTGTAATTTACGTTGGCCTATTCCAGGAAGCTCCGCTTTGGGCCCTACTTTTCATACGGTTTCCTGATGAAGGCGAAAAGCAAAAACACCCGTGGGTTAGAGATTTCGGCGCCCGTTAAAGATAGTCAGGTGGTCAAAATTAATCCTGAGCCGTCCACTACGGGGCTCCTCATCGCCTGTGTAGCGTCGGCGCGTTAAACCCCAGAATCTAACAATCAACCTTTCTCATAAAAAAAGTTGACGCTGCGTGAGTCAGGTTTTTGAGCAACAAACCCAAAGTGATAAAAGAAACAAACACCACTGTTGTTTATATTGTGCGCACGCAACACACACCGGAAAGATTCAGTAGAAACAGAGCAAGGAATAAAATCTCCACGGCATCTTAGGTGATCACACTGAGGTCCATCTATTCATTTATCTTGTTTTTGTTACTGCTGCTCCGGAAGGTGCAGGCCCGTAAAACTGTACCGGTATTTATTCGCGTTCCGGAGGTAATGGCCTGTCCGAGGAGGGCTGGAGTTTAAGCCTGATGAGCGGTGACCTCAAGCACAACAATCCCCGTCGGGGAATTCAGGTTAGCACCTCGACCTCGTTTCCACTTTTTCCGAGAGTGCGAAACGGAGTGGTAATCCACCCCCTCTTCCTCTCCATTTTCATCTCCCTCTCCCTCTCCCTGCCTCTCCCTCCCTCTCCCTCTCTCTCTCAGTCTCTCGCTCCTATTCTGGGGATTGCGTTACAATGTGCTCTACCAAAACCCCGCGTGAAGCTTGTAAAGAAGACCAGAGGCATGATGATGATGATGACGACAATTAGAGAATCTCCCGTTGTATTAGGACGTCGGTTGTCAACGGCCGCCTTGCCTGTTTTTTTCAAACTTTTGTCGTACCTCTAACAAGCTTTATCGATTAGTTCTCTTTCATCTTTCATCTCTCCCTCTCACGTCTATTGCCCTCGCACTTTTTTCTTTCTCTCTCTCTCCCTCTCTCCCCCTGCTGTTCTAGACTAACATAAGCATAGACTAACAAAGAGCGCCGGCAGGTGTGGAGAGTCATGAATCATGATGGTCAGCGCATACGAAGACACGGAACAGGAGGAGGGTGGACCGTCCCCTTTCGTTCAGCGTTCGTGTCGTACCCTCTCTTCCTATACCGTGCTTTAGGGGCGAAGCCTCTTACCTAAGGGGCTGAGCTGTTGGCCTCTCCTCTAGTCGTCGTCGTCGTCGTCGTGATCGTCATTCGTCTCATGTAGTCACGGTACTGAAACACCCGGAAACTCGTTTACGCCTCGCGCTGGAGCGCTTCGTAACGCGTAGTAAAAAAAGCACCGGGGCACTCGTTTACGCCTCACGCTAGAGAGCTTCATGCTTCAAAGACACGAGACGTTTGCAGCAAAGCTGTATACCTCTACACCACAACGGTGTCATCTTCGTTGGCAAAAACATCGAGGCGTCAAGAATACACTTTTACACTGAATGATTCGCCCCTCACCAGGTTTCAAGTTGGTGGAGATGGCCCGAGATTTTTTGTCTGCGCTGACCATGCATCATACGTATCTTGCAACTCACTCAATTTGCGACCCTAGTGCCAAGAGGCGTCACCACGAATAACAAAAGACACTTTGCAGCGTGGCGAAGACAATACGGAGACAGACCGGAAAGTGTGCTGTGTCATGTGGGTTATCAATGTAACAAGTAACCAGAAAAGGGATTGGCATAGTTCATAATCTCTCTTACGCAATCAGCGTTTCTTTGGTTGGTATCAGCAACATTTAGGATGTTCATGCACAGTTAAAGTGTAGATGCCAGATTTGTACGACCAAGAATTACCTTAAAGGTGTATGTGAACCTTCGTCAGGTAAACACATTTTAGAACCGACCAGATGTTTTCTTCAACTGCGAAGTTTCTGAGAAAGCTGTATAGCTTTATTTTGTAGCCGTATGGCTGCACTGAGGTGGATATGAAACTTTCCTTTACACATTGTCGAAGGTAGAAAAAATCCCAGACCATCTCCACCAACGTAAAACCTAGATGGGCGAAGCATGCAGTGTATTAGTGTATTCTTGGCTTCTTGGCGTTTTTGCAAACGGAGATGAAACCATTGGGGGGCAGAGGTATGCAGCTTTTCTGTAAAAGTCTCTCGTCTTTGAAGCACGGAGCTCTCTAGTGCGAGAAGTAAACGAGTGTCCCGGTGTTTTTTTTTTTAGTACGCGTTACGTTCTAGCGCGAGGCGTAAACGAGTTTCCTGGTGTTTTAGTACCGTGACCACACGAGACGACGATTACGACGATAACGACGACAGGAGACGCCAATAACCCCAGCCCCTAAGGGGCTTAGCCCGTAACAACACACAAAAATTTCGCATCCTTGAACTCCACCAGCCCACTTCATGGTCACTGTTGGAAGCGGAATGTAAAAAGAGCCATTCCTCTTCGCACTTAATGAATATATCTTTAACCAGAGGACAAAACACATCCTAAGTGGTTGAAATCTGGAGCGTAACTCACTCACTCACTCACTCACTCACTCACTCACTCACTCACTCACTCACTCACTCACTCACTCACTCACTCACTCACTCACTCACTCACTCACTCACTCAGTCCTTTCTTTCTTTCTTTCTTTCTTTCTTTCTTTCTTTCTTTCTTTCTTTCTTTCTTTCTTTCTTTCTTTCTTTCTTTCTTTCTTTCTTTCTCCGGGACCCAGCCCAGGAAAGACCATAGCATTAAAAGAAAAACGAAAGCGTAATTAAGCTACACTGTTGGCGGCGATGATATCCGAACACCTCGTAGTAATAAAACCTGGATGTCGCCAGTGATGTTAGAAATCGGAAAAGTGCGCCACGCGTTTCATGCCCCAAATGTTTATAAATTCATTAAGGTGTGGCTCTCAAATAGACGCTACCATGCAGACGCAAAATAAGTTTTGTCGGCAGCTGTTCCGTTCACGGCCGCAGTAACTTGTCTGTAAATAGCCAGGAAACGACAACATCGCCAAACAGTGTTTCTTGACTATACCTCAGTTTTTCGGAAAATTTTCTGGGGACGTGTTGTGAGGGAAGCCGCAGCACCCGCCCTCTTTCTGCGATCCTAGTAAGATATTTGAACGCTGTCACGTTGAACACTGTAGTTACACACCTGACTTTGCGCGAGTGTGTGTACCCGGAAGACGCATGGTCCTCACTTTAAATGGTAGAGACAAAAGTTACGTAGGTCGAGTAAAAAGCGTAAAAAATGAAAAAAAAAAATGGTGTTCAAGCATTAAGTACTTTTGGTGCCAACTTCTGGACAGAAGCGTTGGGCCTTACTAAATACCTTGAAAGGAAACTGCCTAACGAGCCGCGGAAATAAGGATGACGGGAGTGACTCTTAGGTATAGGAAATGAGAGAACAAAATAAATAGCACACTGGGGTGTAAGACATACTTTTCTAATAAGTGAAGTTGGGCAGTATAACAAAAATGCGGAACGCTAACAACAGGTTGATTGTCCGGGTAACAGAAATGCTTCCAAGGAACGGGGGGTGAAGATAAAGACCGATAATTAGATGAAGGGATGAATTGGGGAATTGGGAAGGGCGAAGGACGCAATCAGATTACGCGCGACAGAAGCGAATGGAATTCTATGGGAGAGGCCTTCGTTCTGCAGCGGACGTGAACAGGCCTGTTATGATGGGGTCAGCTTACGCAAGACCCGCCGGACAATGCCTGTGCAGACTGCGCCGCAGCACGGCAACAGTAGCTGTCCGCGCACAACACGTGACTCCGGTGGCATGCGAAAGGCGATAGTGGTTGAAAAAAAAAATGACTCACGCAACCGCTGGGATCCTAGGAACCCTGGCTAACGGCTGAGGTAGGGAAATCGTCCAAGACGTCTACATTTAACAACCAATCTCGCGCATCAAATAAAACCCTTCCTCCCTCCCTCCCTCCCTCCCTCCCTCCCTCCCTCCCTCCCTCCCTCCCTCTCAACCTCTCTGTTTCTCTCTGACAGCTCAATCCTGCTCACGTGACTAGAAAGCGAAGCTGCTAAAATACCAATAAAAATGGTCTCAGGACATCTATTCACTGGTGTCGTATACCCTGGAATTGTCATGTCGATATTTCTTGCTTTTTGAAAAGCGCTTGTGAACGTGCGTTGAGGTTTCTGTTGTAGTATTTCTTCCTTTTTCTTTTCTTGGCGTTGCAAAGTTCTCTGATATGTTTTTTATCGTCGCTTGCGTCGTTCTGATCATGCAACACTTCCCTCAATAATGCCCCTGGGGCCCTGAGGGGGTCTTGAATAAATAAACAAATACATTGCAAAACAAATGACAAGTCCGCGTTGCATTGAAATTAACACAATACTTTATTTACGAGCACATTGACCGGCGTTCAGTTCCAACGAGCACAAGAAAGAAGACATGATTGTTTCCACTTAGCAATTAAGCATCACATGGATCTTGGAAAGACTGCAGTTTTATCCTAGTATACCAACGTGGAGCTGTTCTCATCGCGGTAATCAGACACCTTGCGCCTCGTTAAGGCCTTTTTTACCTCAAGAATTATATACGCAGCGCCGTATATGAAACTCCTGAAAAATAACGTCATACAACTTGACACAATAATCAGGAAAGCCACGAAGCAGTCCCTGGGTATTCCCATAAATTCGTCCGCAACAAAATTACTACAAATGGCAGCCCACAACACAGTAGCCAAGCTTATAGAAGCCCACCTGTCCAATCACAGGGTCCGCCTTAGCCATACCAAGGCGGGCAGAAGCGTCCTCTGCAAGCTCGGATGGCAAGAATCTCACTATACCCGTCACGGCCAATTACCCGAATAGTGGGCTGAGAAGATAGAAAGCAAACCATTACCGCGCAACATGAACCCCACAAGGCACGCCGGACGACGTGATCCCGAGCAAAAGCCCTCTCCAGGACCCTGGAGAAAGACGACACTGTCCTGTACACAGACGCCTCCCTACCCAAACACTCCACAAGGGCAACGGTCGCGGTCACCGGGTTGGACAAGCTGGTCACCTGCACATCGATCAACCCTCCATCTTCGGAGGAAGCAAAACTGGTGATAGCCCTCGCACTCCTGCAACATAATGTCACCAAGATCCTTACGGACTCACAAGCTGCGTACAAGATACTGTAGATCTGGCTGGGTGTCTCTTGCGGCTCTAAAACTCCTCGAAAAAGCTATGCCTTCTAAACAAAAGATTGAATTAGCTTGGGTTCCGGCCCACTCCTCTGTTGAGGGCCACGAATATGCTCATCAACAGGCCGGAGCGCTCAACTCCCGGGCCACCAAGGAGGAGGGAATGGGATGGCAACCCATCACCAGCTATGCAGATATAGTCAAGCATTACAGGGATGGTGGGAAGACATTCCCACACCCCCACCACTCCTTTACTGAACAGAACAAGCGATATACAGGCAAATCCATGCAGGCTCCTTTCCCCACTCCTGCCTCCAGAATAGAATGTACCCAGAAATATACAAGAACAGATGCCCTTACTGCAATGCACTAGGCACCCTCCAGCACGTCATAGGAGAGCGCAATTTCTCCAAAGACCGCCCCACACCTATTCCCGTAAGTAATCCCCTTACTCTCCCCCTCCTCCTCCCCCCCCCCCTCGTTGACGAGAGATGGGAGATCTTGTGTATCCAGCCCCGGCCTGAAAGACCCGCTCCGACTGATCCGCGGGGGCCAGGCGGCCCTGGAAGCATATGAAACCCGTGTAGAAGGAGCCACCCCATCGGGCGCTTAACGCACTCTATTTGACAATAAAAGTTGTTTCCTCCTCCTCGCGGTAACATTGTGATGCGGCTGGAATGGCTCAAGGGAAGAGGGTGCCCCCCCTCTACCCTTTTCCCACGCAGGCCGCCGTGTCATTATTCTCTTAATAAAGCTCTTGATCGATCGATTGATTGATTGATTGATTGATTGATTGATTGATTGATTGATTGATATATGCATTTCTGCCAAGAATGATAGATAGATAGATAGATAGATAGATAGATAGATAGATAGATAGATAGATAGATAGATAGATAGATAGATAGATAGATAGATAGATAGATAGATAGATAGATAGATAGATAGGGAGAGAGGGAGGGAGAGAGAACTTTATGTAGACAGCCTTAGTCCGGGCCGTCGTGCCAAGGTCTCCTCAGAGAGGGAGAGAGGGAGGGAGAGAGAACTTTATGTAAACAGCCTTAGTCCGGGCCGTCGTGCCAAGGTCTCTTCATTAGGAGACGGCCGGTCCGTACAACTCCCAGAGTGCCTCACTAATCCTAAATCAGTGGGTCGCCAGGAGTTCTTGCGTCGACTTCGCGTCCACGCCAGCTCCCGGGTTCGACAAGTCCATCCAGGAAGCGATGCGGGAACGGATGTGTGGAGGTAGGTCAGGTGGATGGCTATCGTCGTGTCTGATTGATGAGAAGGGCAAGTGGGGCGCGAGAGGATACCATGTATGTAGTGGATACGGGGAGAAGTGAAGCGAGAGGAGGTTTGTGCTTTTCGGACCACGGATGCAGCTTCACGGGAGAGGGTGAGGTGGGGCACTGAGAAACACTGCCTACTTTCGCGTAGTGCGCAGAGATGCTGTCGGCATGTCTGATGTAAAATCTTTTGAGTGCCAGGGTGGTACACATTTGGCCACAACATGGGCGGACCCGGGAAGAGTTCTCGGGAAAGCGCGCGTGCTGGAGGATTGCCGTCCAAGTTGACGTCGCGGGGGGCCCGTACCAGCGTTATCTTGTGCGGAAAATGGACGCGGAGGGCACAGTTTAGGGCACCAGTGGTATAAGGGTGTGTGGCGGGTCGAGAAATATTTCGTAGCACTTCCTGCGAGTCATTGAACACGAAAATTGGTTTGGGCGGGGGTTTCAACTTTGACAGCGTATTCGACGGTGGCGGCTATGAAGAATTCTCCGAGGGTTGTACAAGTTGGGCCGTTTTTGAACAGTTATCCATGCTTAGGTAAATATTCCCACGGTTAGGCCTATGCAGTAGCTTGAGCAGTCCAACGCCATTCGATTTGTTCCGGGGTAATATCGGACAAGCAAGAATCCCAAAAGTTTTTTGTAACCACGCTTCTCCCGCAGAAGCCCATGTACTGGCAACAGACCAGAATTTCGAAATGTTATGACAGTTCCACGGTGGTCTAAATTATTATTAAAAGCAAATCCGCAACGCGGAATACCATGTTTGCATGCGGGATACCACAGCGCAGATTGAACGTCTAGTTGCAATCGTACGCTCTACGTCAGGGGTCGACAACCTTTTGAGATGGAGGAGCGAGTTGCAGAAAACCGACACGGCGGAAAGCCGGACTGCAAATCGGGTGGGGTAGGGGGGGGGGGGGGGGGGGCAGTGGGCATTGCAGGCAAAGCATTGACAATAATATTTGACTGTAATTGGCAATAATCTAGCTAAGACCCGCCGCGGTGGCTCAGTGGCTAAGGCGTTGCGCTGCTGAGCACGAGGTCGCGGCGGGCGCTTTTCTGATGGAGGCGAAAAGCAAAAACGCCCGTGTGTACGAGATTTCGGCGCACGTTAAAGATCCCCAGGTGGTCGAAATTAATCCGGAGCCCTCCACTACGGCGCGCCTCATCGCCTGCGTTGCGTCGGCGCGCTAAACCCTACAATCAATCAATAATCTAGCTAAGTACGAAGATGGGGGACAATGCCAACTGGAAGCGGTCAATTCTCTGTTCTTGTGTCTCGTATAACCCCATTTCAAGTCAAAACTGGCGCTCCGGCCTTCCGATAGGAAGTTACAGGGGTTTCTGGCGACGTGCTGGTGGCCGCATCGCGGGAAGCAGGTTGCCGACCCCTGCTCTACTTCATCATTCGCCGAAATTTCATTGTTGGCTGCATGAATTGGTCAGTGTAGTGTACTGCAGTGAAAACTGAACCACGCGATTGCCTTTACAGTGTATGTGCGATAAAATTGCGCTACACATTAATGGAAAGAAGCGACTCTAGTGTAGCGTGCAGGTCTCATAGCTCTGATTCATGCGACTTCCAATATTCCATCGACATCGCAGCACAAATGGGATAGCCGGCCGAAGTTTTTTTTTAATTTTTTGCCCTTCCGCACGAAACAGCGCACCATTGAAAACCAAATATTTGAAGCTTTGTCACTTTATTCGACTTGTCGTAGACCACGTTGAGGGGTGTTTTAGCTCAAATGCAGGTGATAAATCTATCGACCTTAGGGAGGGGTTGGTGGATGCCCAAAGCTAGTCTCTAATTCGACTGGACGTTTCAATCACGCGCGATGAGCCAAGTAAGTCTACAGGGTGTTTTAATAGGCGAAGTCCCTCGAACAACCATCGGATTACGTCTAAAAGTGCTCGGTGTGTTGTAAGTTAATTCAGTGGAAGCGGGAATCCAGGAGCATGTCATGATCAAGAAGGGTAAAAGGGCATTACGAAGCGGGTAATGACATTAGTGTCATGGCAATTTTTTTTGCGTCTATTCACATTTAAGCAGCTGCAATACTTCTTGTCCACCCCCCAGCCTCATGCAAATGTATGTTTCCGTTTTGCATTCACTTCTTGCGAAATAAAAAACAACAATAGCGCCACTCTTGTTTCCAAGACATGGGTTGGGTGACAGCGAAGCTATGTGCAGTGTTTGATTATTCAGTCGAAAAATGATGTTGATTTTGTCGTTTTAAGGAATGTTTTTTTTATTACGAATGAATGTTTTCACTGCAAGGCGGGTAGAATTTTTGCTGCTCAGCTTGTGAACATCTTGGGAACAAAAGCTGATCCGCGAGATGCAGCGTATTGTAGAAAAATAAAGTTCGTAAATCCGGAATTTGTACAGCCCCAAAGTTCGTTGAATTTACATTTATTTCAAAGAAGAATGCTTTATAATGGACGCTGTTAAATTTCGCTGACCTGAAAATGTCATTAAAGCGGCGTCTCTCCAAACGGCATTACACTTCGGCCTTTCCAGATTGGTCACTCATATCGTTACACATTCCCTGGCAATCACGGCAAGAAAAAAAGAGTCATCACTCTCCTAAAGGAAGCCGGTGCTAGATTCACCACTAAATAAGACTTTATTTAGGGGCACGAGTCGGTTTCCCCGTCTAATCTATCAACAATTCGGTTGTTGATAGATTAGACGAGCTGTAAGACTACCTACCATTCTCGCATTTTATAGCGAGTTCTTTTGCCCTGGGTTCTGACCAAAATCACCTGCGTCTATCGGGTGGGGTCGGGTAGACAAAGAATCGCACGCCCTCGCTCCAGAACTTCATTTCATTTCATTTATTACACCCTTCAGGGCCCGGGAGGCTTTACATAAGGGGTGGGGGGAGATAACAGTGTTTCCAGGAGTACCGTTGAATAAGAACGAAAACATGAACGGCGGAAAATACAAAAAAAAAACATTAGATAAAAATTACACAAAAATTATGTGCATAAGTAACTGTGAAGTAAAGCGAACAGAATTCAAAAATACAAAAAGCAGTTGAAGCACCATCAAGTCCCAACAGAAGAGTTTCACGGTTAATATATCATGTGAACGCCTTTTCAAGATATTGTTTGTTATCGGTGTACGTGGCGATGTCAAATGCTCTGTAGCTCTCAGTCTATTCTAGGAAAGAAAGATACTGAAATTGGCCGTTGAGACGACTCAATCATTATGTGGAGTTTCATTTGCTTGTTCTAATTAGTTCACAATGAAATTGCAAACGTCCCAGAACTCCCGGCTACTGTCTGTGCATGGCCGTCTACGGAGAGCGTACGGTTACAGAAAACGGCTGCACACTCTTGTTTTATCCAAACTATACTGAAACAAATTATATGACAATATAGGATTAATTTTAGAAAAAGCTATGTCTAGTGTTTTTATTCGATCGATCTAGTAAGTCACCACCAATAACTCAATATAATTATCCATCAGTGCAATCTCGCTGATCTTCCTAATGGAAGAGCTCTACATTCTTCAATTCCGCTTTTCAAGCAAAACAGCCAATTCCGCTTTTCAAGCAAAACAGCCAAGTACCGGCTAATAAATGTTCCATAACTGTCCCTATTGCAATATAAAGCTATTTCTTACGGCGATAACATGCACGGGTTTAGGCGTCGCTACAGGCGTCAGTCGTCGTCGTCGTCGTTGTCGTTGTCGTCGTCTGTTCGCGATAGTAATCAAAAACGTCTTCGGTGGGGCGACAACCCGACGCGCAGCATTACGTACTCGGCCGTCCGTGATTGCGCTTACGTGGCGCGGGTTGTTCTGTTAATTGATGCTGAAAGCCTTATCAGTGTGCGTGCCAGAGAACTCGAGGAGGGAGCCTGCGCCTGTCAGTGGGCGTGCGCCGGCGCATGCATGGTTTGCGTAACTGTTTGCGTCTGTGCTTTCGCCTACGTCTCTGCCCCGTATGTTTCTGTTTACTTCGCTGGGCCATACATCATTAGTAGCAGGGTTATCACACCGCTGCTTATTACCTTCCTCCAGCTACCCACCATCGCTTTCTCATGTGAAGCGTGATCATAATCTCGCTTCTTCTGCTCTTCTCTTGTCTTTGCGGATGTTCTCTCTAATGCAAAAGCCTTCCCTACTGAAACCGATGCAATACCTCCAGCACTGCATAAGTATGTTGCTCCGGGAATGCCGTGGCGTCCAGTTACCGTGCCCCCCTTAATCCGAAGAAGAGAGAAAGACAGCCTAACGGAGTCCTGGAAGAGCAACGACAAGGTTCTGATGCAACTCTGTAGGCGGAAGAGCCCGGTAGGAACGTGAGAACATGCTACCAAGACTTCAAGTTTGATTCGGTGCGTATATGTCACTGTTGACGCAACCTGGGTAGTGTAACTTCAGGAAGGCGATTGCACGCAGTATCAAATGCACGCTGAAAGTATGAAAAGAAGGGAAAAGCAGCGTTTCGTTTGCCCATTCTGTCCAGACGGCGGCTTTTCCTCTACGACGGAGTATATACGAACAAAAGAAACGGAAAGCTGCATCCGTGTTCAGCCAGTATATTGCTTCTGGCATTGGATGCTCGGAGAAGAAATTTGCCGTTGCTCTCAGAAAGGCACAAAGGGTCTGCGGTGATGTATAGCACTTGTGTGATTGAAAGTCCGGGACCTTCAAAGATTTCAACAGAACAAAAAAGAGATTTCCATATTTACTTTCTTGCTGGCAGAACTGAAGCAGGCCGCCATTTTTAGGCTCAGGAATTGTTGCATTAAATTCTATAAATAAACGGCACCTACCAGCAAGGGCAAAAAAAGGGCTGTGAATAAAGCTGAACTAAAAATAGGACAATGTATGTCGGCGGGTTAAGCAGTAGCTGGGGTTGTGTGCGTACGTGGTATGAACTGGGTTCGGGACTTTTAAATTTTGATGTAATGAGGTTAATGCATCAAGAAGACAGCTGTAACTCTCCGGGAATTAGTGTGGCGGGCTGCATTTATTCGGCGTTTAGTTTTTTAGTTAGGTGTTATCTTGTTGTTCTGAGGAGTTCAACGCTGCCGGTTTTCTTTGAAGTTTATTTTTTGCTATGTTTTTTTTTACTAAACAACTAGAAAGCAAACTTAGGTCGGCTCAACGGACCATGGAACGAATAATGTTAGGAGTAACACTCAGGGACAGGAAACGAGCTACCTGGATCAGAGAACAAACTAAAGAAGAGGATATAGTTGAAATAAGAAAAAAAGAAATGTACCATGGACTGGTCATGTAGTGAGACGAACCGACAACCGGTGGACAATTAGGGTAACAGAATTGATACCAAGAGATGGTTTTAGAAGAAGGGGAAGGCCAATAACATGTCGGAGGAATGAAATGAGGAAATTCGGGGGTAAACCGTGGACTCGAGCGGCGCGGGACAGGAGCGGTTGGAGGTCAATGGGAGAGGCCTTCGTCCTGCAGTGGACCTGAGTAGGCTGACGGTGCTGATGGTGGTAATGCTGATGATGCTGCTGCTGATGATCGTTTTTTTGCTTTTTTCCCCCATGTTCAGCTGGGATAATGACGCTTGTTTAATGCTTTCAGAAAAATCTAGGGATAACGTAATTGTGCACATGACTGACAATTATTAGCCTAAGTACGGCACCCGCTACTGTTTCTAAAAGGTAACAAGGACGTTACTACATTTAAAAATGTGTTTCTGATAATTCAGTTTAGTTACTTGTAAAGCGTTGCCGGCAACACTGCCAAAACGACTTTTCGAAGGAAATTCCACTCTTCGTGGTCACTCTTATTATTGCAGTAGAAAAACGCCTTTTGTGTGTTAACGTGAATGCTAAAATTTGCGTTTGTGGCGGCTCATGTGAGTTGCGTCACTCATAACCAGGCGACTCGAACAAAAAGAGGGGGAACAAAAAAAATGGTCACAATACACGCTGCGAAGGTGGTTGGAAAGCAAAGCTGTAAACGACACCACAAAACAATTCGGCATGTCAGCTTAGTGATTCCCATTTATGCCGATTTAAACTAGTTAGTTTAGTAAGTTGGAGAATCGCGAGGAAGCTGAGGGAACTATTATAATCGCTGCTTATCAGAACGAGTTGTACTTTCGCCTTTTGTAATACCTCTTAAAACACAACCGAATTGGTATTCACCAATTTAAAAAACGGAGTCCCATTCGTGCCAAGTAATGCGCAAAAGGTAGCGTTTCTATAGCGGCCAGATGTCTGTATGTGGTTTGTACATTTTGCTTTCCCGCCCTGCAAACCAATCCTTAACGTATCCTTGCTGCACGACGAGAAAACTCCGTCGGGTCCGGGTTACACAGGAGGTGCTGTCGAACACCTAATCAAGCCGTGCGAAGGAGGCGCGCAATGAACACGAAGCTGCGCCAAAACAGGCCCAAAACAACCGTCGCTAAAGCAGACGAAAAAGCCGTACCACCGACGCGAACGCCGGCCAGCAGGCACCTCCGCGCGGGGAACGCTGGTCAAATTCTCCGCGCCATCTACAGTGTGCTCCGTGAGTGAAATCCTGCGCCCCCTCCCCCCCCCCCCCCCTCTCATCCCCGCCGCCGCCTCTGCCGCGTTGGGATTTTATTGTCCCCCACATCCAAACAGCAAAAGAACGGTTGGCTTGTAGAGGTAGAAAGTTTTGCTTTAAAACATCACTGCCCTTCCACTCTGTGAAGAAGGATCAACAGCGAAGCTGGGTGTAGTCCAAGGAGTGCTCGAAACAAAACATGCTTGTTTGCAATTTCAGATTGTGCATTCTACCAACAGAGCTCTATTCTAGCGCACAAGCATGGGGCTGCAGACGGTAATTATGCGACGTTTACAACTTCACTTTGAACATTATAATCATGACGAGTAAATGACACTTCTTGTAATGCTGGAGTCGTCCTCGCGGCCAATTTTAATACAATTTTTCAAAAGTATTTACATTAGATTGAGAGCTGCAGGGAACTCGTCAGAAAGGTGCCTTTGTCGCGAGATTAAAATTCTTGTGTCGACATCGACACGCTCTGTTCGCGGACGCAAACATTTTTTCAGAAACTAGCCATAAACAGCTTCGCTGCAAAATACGAGAATGACTGCTGCTTCGTTTCAGTTTGGGATTGGGTTATTAAGGAAAATAGATTTAGCTTGTTTTACAGTGACCTCCCTCCGGGAAAGATTTTTTTTTAATGTGGATGCTCAAGTAATTGTCGGCAATACGGAGACCACGAACAGCGGCAACTATCACAAAGCGCACAGTGCGGTTTGCGCGTCTGCAGTCACGGCTCGGATGTAACGCCATATCCTGAAGTGGGCAACGTGCAGCTGGATACTTCTGCTTGAGTACGCTGTACCTATTTAAAAAAAAAATATTTAGCCCATGTAATGAAATACTTAAACCTGCAACATTTAATTATACCTTATCACTTTTCTACCATACAATCCCTGCACATGGTGTAGCCTGTGCAGTGAATTCTTTAGGGCCTAAAACCTGCCCCGGCCCTGATTTTTCAGCAATCCTGAGATACAGGTTGTCTGCCGGAAGATTGGAAATCTGCTCACGTAGTTCCTACATTGAAATCTGGTGATAACACACAGAGCAATAACTACACACCACTTCCACTGACACCCATACGCTGCAAACTTCCAGAAAATATACTCTTCGAAGATATAATGACTCACCCCAATTGAAATAACTTGCTCCTAAGCTACCAACATGGTTTTTAATAAAGGTTTTCATGTCAATCGCAACTTTTCGAACTATTTACTGACCTTCATTCTGCACTAAACTCTTCTCTTGATGTCGATGCAATCTTCATTGATTTCTCTGAGGCGTTTGATAGGGTCCTCTACAAACGTTTAGAACTCAAAATTCGGAATCAAGCTTGACAATAAGACAACACAATGGATCCAGGAAATTCTTACTAACCATTTCCAATCTGTAAAACTAAAGAACTATGTCTTTAACCGTACTAGCGTTTTATTGTGTGTTCTGCAAAGCTCAGTTCTAGGTCTGCTTTTGTTGTTAATATAAATTAAGGACATAGCGTGCAGCACAAGTTCCCAAATCCCCCTGTGTGCAGACGACTGCGCAAATTACAAAGAAATAACTAGCCCTTCCGACATTGCCACGTTACATTCTGACCTCGATAAGTTGATTGTGTGGTGCGACACGCGGCAAACGGAAATAAATGTGGGAAAAACTAAGCACTTACAATTTATTTCTGCTTCTAACCCCTCCCATAATACATACACCATAAATGATACCCAAATTGAATCAGTGCTATCGTTTAAATATCTTGGGGTGTTTTTCACAGCCAATTTAATCTGGTCTACTCATGTTGAACACATCGCTATAAAGCAACAAAGAAGCTTGGTATCCTCAAAACGTAACTATATCACGCAAACAAAGAAACCAGTTTTCACGTATACACTCCCCTGATAAAACCATCGCTCAAATCACGCTCGAATATGCTTCGAGCGTATAGAATCGCCATAGCGAAAGTATCACTAACTTGGTTGAACCGATTCAAACCAAAGCTTCGCGCTTTATAACATTGCCAGACTAGCGTTATGAAAGCGTAACTGCCTTAAACAAATTGCTTAACCTGCCCCCCCTTGCCATGCGCCGTAAACTTGCACGGCGGACATTTTGCGACTCCCTTTACCATAGCAACTCCCCGTTCGCGCGAAGTCATATCCTCTCGCGATCACACATTTCAGCCCGTGTTGATCACCCCAACAAAGTGAATCCCATCTTTCCAAGAACAAAGAAATACCAAAACTCGCCTTTAGCTCTGTCGATAATAGAATGGAATTCATTGCCTGATAATATTGCGACTATAACAGAGTCTTCATCCTTTCTTGAAGCATTAAAAGTGTACTAGGAACTTTAATGGGTTAGTGCAGTTATGCATAGTAGTTGCTGATGTTATTTATTTGATTGCTTTGCGTGCGTGTTTTTTGCGCCGGCACTTTGTTATCTGGGGCATACTGTATAGGTTGTATTCACTGGAGAGGCACTGCGCCGTCACTGGTTACGTCGGGCTCCACGGGATGGCGGTATACTTGTCCGTGCTAAGCACATGTGTGTCGAACGTTCCAAACTCTACCCCACCGAACGCAAAATGATGCTTCGACTCCAATTCGAGTGCGATTAATAACATCTCTGTTGATACCACCGTTGAGAATCGGGTGGAAAAGGAGCAAACGACGCAAGCCGCGTTTTTTTTTTTTTTTCGGCGTGCGGGCGCAGTGGCACAAGACCCGCCACATCAGTGGCACTTCGTCCATGTCCATGGCTGTTTCCAGTGTTGCCAAGCGAAGAAATCGACAGCCAAACTTTTCCGTAAATACCATCTGTAGTTGCAAACGTGCCCGCTCTTATGCATAGAGCCTATATACATGCATTTTTCCCGGTCTCTTCCGTTGTGTTAAGTTAGCCTGCTCTTGTACGTTTTAAGCTCTATACAATGTCTGGCAGCATTGAGTGTGTTGTGCATGCATAATGCACTCGTTTGATATTCTCCCAATTCTTCCCCTATGTAATGGTGATTACTGGCTTAGAAGACTGTGGGAGAGGGGGAGTCGAGTACTCTTCCTCTGCCACTCTGTCTTTCTCATCCGTGATTCCTGTCAAGTTCCTGCCTCCTTAACTTCACAGGGGTTGGGGGTGAGCGACCGGGTGGGTGGTGGGGCTAGTGAGTGGGTGGAAAACCGGATTACAAGCGACGAACTGTTGACGATGAGGTGGCAACTATATACAAAAACTTTGTTCCCGACAGCTAATTTCTTCTCTTAGTCGTGAGACCTAATGCACAACTGAATCCATAAAGACAACATAAATTTACCGAAGCCTGTTTCCTGAATCCACAACCGTCAAACAAAGACAGCCATTTGGTTGCCAATCGACGTTGACCATGCGTCGTACAATACGACGGCAATATTTCATTAGAGAACGGCAGCGCCAGCATCGACGTCTTGCACCATAATGGCGCCTCGAGCAAAAACAATGCATCGTGGGATGTGGCCGGGCTCCAGACAGATCATCTCCCGCGCCACTGAACCGTATAACACAGGGCCCGTTGTTCCGGCATTCGTAATTCAGCAACGGCCGACTTATAGCGTACGGGCGGGTGCAACACGACCTCGGCTTTATTGCTCTTTTGATGCTCGTCCTTTCCGCCCGCCCCCTTTCACGAGCAACCGCGCGGTTCACGGAGCAGGGTTACCAGAAACGGGCGCAATGATCGGTAGATAGGGAGTCACGTGCACGTTTAGACCCAACGGAGCACACGGGTAGAACGCCGCGAGGTTACGTCATCAGCGGGAGAAACATGGCATTGCGTCCACCACGGAGTGGTGTCATAAAAATAAGACGTCACCACTCGGTGTCTGAAATAGCTGCTCTCCTGGCGAGAGGAGTACGGTTGGGTCGGCGTTTATGCCCGCCTGTCCCTCGATGGCGGTGATAAAACAGAGCGTTTTCCGCTTCCGCTTGGATATCAGGATCAAGGCCGTGTGATTTTGGTGCGTGATTGCAGGAGTATGCGGATGTGTACTTGTACAAAGACCAACTCGTGGCGCATTGTTTTCTAAGGCCATTGCAAATGTTCGCCCTGGTCTCTGGTTTCCAAGTATTCTCGTAAGTAGCTGCTATCCTGACTGCCCGTACTTGTATGGTTGCAACAGTCTGAAGGGCAGTAGTGATATGCATTTTGGGTAAAAAGGGGTACTCACTGTCACACTTTTTGCAAAACTCGAGAACAGCCTCTTGGCTAAGTTAGGCTGAATGTCTCCCCAAGGGTCACACACTGCAGGAGTTTGGTTATTTCGTCCTCGTTGGAAATGCAACATCCTGAGCCCAAGGACGCGGGTTCGATTCCCGGCCGCGGCGGCCTCTTTTCTGATGGAGGCGAAAAGCGAAAACGCCCGTGCGTTCGAGATTTCCCCAGGTGGCCAAAATTAATCCGGAGCCCTCCACTACGGCGCGCCTCATCGCTTGCGTTGCGTCGGCGCGTTGAACCCAACAATCAATCAAATGCAACATCTCGGCATGAATGAGGCTTGCTATGCGGACGTAGCGACACAACACCTAATCCCCGAAATCACAGGGAACATTTCATCAAAGGCCGACCTTTCTCAAGACGCTTCGAAAGGTCGTCTTCCCACCAAAGTTTCGACAGCGTTTTTAAATGCATGAAATTGACCGCCTACGTTTTACGGCAACCACAGAGCGGACGAGCTAGTGTGAATGAGTTATCTGGTCGTGGCAGGTCGGAGTGCCGGGCTCGTGGAGGCTGTGACTTAAATGGAAAGGTTTGACGTCACCACTGCCGGGTGACGCGGCACAGGCGGCCGCTGGGACAGCCAAATCGCGTAGGCATTTATCGTTCAGCGACTTTGAGCACCTTATAAGGGTTCACTTGATTTGGCGCCGTGAGTGCTTCGGCTGCGCAGAACACGATCGGTTCATCGCTATTTGTATAGAACGCCTTGATGGTCATACGGGCGTCGCGGCTGGCTCTGTTTTTAAGCAAACGAATGTTAAAAAAATTCCCCGCATTTCCCCGAGGGGAAGAATGTTAAAGTGCGAATGCACGAGTTGAATTTGCGCGGTTCGGTAATGTTCGCGAAAGAGAGATCACACACACACACACACAACTACAAAGAAACAAAGATACATTTATTCACAGACACCTATTTGTGTTGTCGTTGTACTTGATTGCTAGAGCGGATCTCAGCTTTGAAATTTCGTGTCAGTACTCCTTTAAGCAGGTGCATTAGCCCTGCTCACGCCCGATTCTTGGCCAATCCCCCACGTGGGTATGTGCCATGTCAGCGGCCAGGCAGCGCGCGCCCATCTCCCCCCGTTGCCAAGGAAGACGAGGAGATTCCTGGCCAATCCCCCACGTGGGTATGTGCCATGTCAGCGGCCAGGCTGCGCGCGCCCAGCTCCACGTGCGCGGACATCGCCGGTGGACGCAGGTTCAGGGTCGCTTAAGAAGTGCATTGCACTTAAAATTCTCTAAAGCGTGCGTACGAGTGGGTTCGTTATAGAATAGAATGTCTTCAAGCAAAAGAAAAAAAAGCCCATCCATGCGTGTATGCGTCATGAAACCCACATCGTAAAGGTTACCATAATTATGACAAGCGCTCCTCTCTGGCGTGGGGTGTTAAGAGAGGAAAGGGGGTGGGAGGCGGGGGGAGAGTACACGCGTCGTCATAGACCGTGGCGAATGAGGTGAAACCAGAGTATAAGAACACGTTACTGTCGCTTGTGGATCATGTATCAGTGTCCGGTATCACACTCCAGTAGATCGAAGAGCCACGGACTCAAGGTTCCTCTTCTCACCAGGGATAACATTTCTCGTAACGTTAGAAGCGGATTAAATACAAGTGTAAGTGCGGTTTTCACGCACGCCCACGTAACCTCTCGTCATATTCGGTGTTATTCGACTATAGGTGGTATTCATTAAAAAGTTTAGCGGTTAATTTCTTTGCTTGGGTCGAAGAGCCACGGACATGGCGCGACTTATGCCACTGCGTACGCCCGCACGCCGAAAAAAAAAAAAAAACCGGTGTGCGCCGTGTGCTCAGTTTCAACCCGATTCTCAGCGGTGGTGTCAACAGAGATGTTATTAATCGCACTCACATTGGAGTCGAGGCATTACTTTGCGTTCGGTGGGGTAGAGTTTGGAACGCGCCACACAAATCATGCGCTTAGCACGGACAGGTACCGCCATCCCGCGGAGCCCGACGTAACGAGTGACGGCGCACTCACATGGTTGCCTGCACGCGTGCTACGCAAGTGAATACAAGCTCTAGTTTAGGGAAAGCTGTCAAGATGTGGTAAGCTTAGGCAAGTTTCTGCGCGTATTTTACATTCACCGATTCCCTTCAAAGAATTACCCTTCATTTTATTGTTTTATTACACTGTAAGCCGGCGTGTACCATACAATCGCCAGAAAAAGGCTAGGATGGCCTGGGTGTCACTAAGTTGAGCCAAAGCAACCAACGTAAATGGATTCGGAAAATAGCACAAGGAAACAAAAATAATAGGGTAAGATGCGTTGGCACGCATTACGACAATAGTAATCGAATGCAATTAACACAATAACAAATGAAAGATGCCAGCGGTTAAGGGGGACTCACTTGATCACGTTTCTAAGGGACTTACTAATTCATTATCCACGGGCTTAAAAAGCATCCATGGTGGTCAGCGCGAACGGAAACAACACGCAAAGAAGAGAATAGACGACACATTCTATTGTCGTCTATTCTCTTCTTTGCGTGTTGTTTCCGTTCGCGCTGACCTCCATGAATGCTACCCAACTCGCCCAATTTGCTACCTTGTTACAGTTCGTTAAAAAGCATCGTGCGCCAGTACGAAAAGTTTTACAAAACCATCGAAATGTTCCTAACGGCCTAGTTTGTTTCTTTTAGAAATATAGCACATCTTTACTGAAATAAAAAATAAATAAACAGGAAATGCATTTTAGTTTATCTAGTTTTCATTAGATGTCGCTAGCAGCCTTCCATGTGAGAGTTTTTTTTTTAAATTTTAGTACAGAAGTGACGTATGCCTAAAATAAGCAAACCAGGCCGTTGGGTAGATGTATATGTACTTTTAAAACTTTTCGCATTCGTCCACAATGGTTTTTGAGACCGTGGGCCATGAAGTGGTAAGCCTCATAGGAATGTTCGCAGGTGAGTCTTGAGTCTTGGTGTGAGTCCTGAGTCTTGAGTTAGCAGGATGAGTCTGAGTTTTGAACGAATTGAACTTGAGTTTTGGAACGAATTGAATTAAACTTTTAGTATTTCACGGATTCGTCGCGGCTGGTGCTTTTTAAAAATACGATTAGATTTTTTGCTCTCTGTGCGGGGAAAAGAAAACGGGCGTAATACATTTGTGGTCAAAGCGAAGAAAGGAGCGCCCCTGAAGCTTTATAACGACGGCGGCATAATTAGGTTGTGGTTGATGTCAGTAAAAGCTATTAGGGCCTGTTAAATGGCATTGTTTTCTGTTGACAGGTGCTAGATGGGTACTGCATGATTTAAAGTACGCTTCGGCATGCGTTTCAACACCAATGTATCTTGGTTATGTATAATCGGTACTCTCCTTCCACTTTCACGTTGATACCCGCATATGCAAAACAACAACAACGACGACGACGACGACGCCTACGACAACGACGACAACAACAACAGCAAGCACACCACCACCACCAACAACAACCACAACAAAAACAACAGCAACGACGACAATGACGACAACAACATTGATTTTGATTTGATTTGATTGTGGGGTTTAACGCACCGACGCAACGCAGGCGATGAGGCTCACCGTAGTGGAGGGCTCCGGATTCATTTTGACCACCTGGGGATCTTTACCATGCACCGAAATATCGTACACACGGGCATTTTTGCTTTTCGGCTGCATCAGAAAAGCGGACGCCGCGGCCGAGAATCGAACCCACGTCCTCGTGCTCAGCAACACAACGCCTTAGACAAACGACAACAACAACGACAACGACGACGGCGACGACGACGACAACAACAACAACAACAAGAACGACAACAACAACGATAACGACAGCAACTACAACAACGACGACGACGACGACGACGACGACGACAACAACAACGACGATGACGACGACGACGACGACGACGACGACGACCACGACCACGACCACGACCACGACCACGACCACGACCACGACAACAACAACAACAACAACAACAACTTCCCTGCCTGCCCCTGCTGCCGAATTAAGTGAAACAGCTTCCGCGGCGGCGACGGTCAGCGCTATCGAAAACCAGTGGGAGGCCCTGCCGACGACTCGAGATTTCAAGGAACAGTTTACTCTGCTAACCAAAGCAGTAGATGCAACGGGGAACCATGCTTTCGTGGAATGAAGAAGCCAACCAACTAGGGCAAAGCCTGGTTTTTAAATAAAATTTACTTCTACACCACCTCCTCCGTCGTTCTCCTGTTGTTTGTCTGTTCTCGGGAAAGAGAAACAAGTAGTCAGTTTGAGTTCCTCAGGTCGAATGCTCTGCTGCAGTCATTTTCGCATTTGGTAACTTCTTTAACTGCTACCGTACTAAGTACGCCGTATACCACGCCGAAAGAGCAATACACTCTCTTTGTTAGCGGAGGACACTTAGGACCTATATTTGTGCTTTCCAGGAACAAACAACCACAAGACGCTGACGAACATACTTACAAAAAGCAAAAAAGAAAAGCAAAAAGGAGCCGTGCCTAGTTTTATTCGTTTTCACGTTGTTTTGTGTATTACCATCGCTTTGCCAATCACGAAGGTCCGTAAACAGCCGGAATTGCAGCATAGCGCTGTATTTCTGAAATGCCAACGCAGGCTGCAACGCGAGACCATTTTGTGAGACGCAGTTGGTATTATGCTCCTAATCCAAACTTTTTACATGGGGTAAGCTGTATTTTTCCGGGCTGCACACACCGCGGTCAGCAAACACCCCACAAAACCTTGGAAAGCCTCCCAGTTACGGCGCCCCTACCCGATTTCAGATTACCGAGGTTCTGCCTTATTGCCAGCAGAAGCCGATAGACGTCAGTAAGAAAAACTTCAGCTGGCCAACCTCAACGCCAAGGACGTGAGCGATGCAAATGCTTGTAGACATTCATTGCTGTTGCTATGACGTTCAACTAAAATATTGCCGTTCTGCCGTTTAGTTATCGTTTCATCCCGCAGAGGACTGCCGCCGAGATTGCAGCCGCATGCGATAAACAGGATGAACGATCTCATTCTTCACGATAAATAATGTCGCTTACATGGATAAAGAAAGAGAGCCGGGGAATGCGCTTGCGTTTTGTGAAATGTGAGCAGCGTGCAGCGTACGCTGGATAACTCAGTCACCGCAGTGAGTGCGGCCGCCCTGTAGCATGAGCACCACAGTGATTCCTGAACGCGTGGCTAAGATATGATCCATAAATATTAACAGCGATGTTTGTTTTAAGGCGAGGGCCTAAGTGCTTCGTTCTCGGAAAAAACACCGCTGTTGTTGTCCGGTTAAGGAAATAGCCCAGCTGTAAAAAGTAAATAAAATAATCGTAGCCAGCATTCACAACGGTGCAAGTCTGATGTCACAGCAAAGCTGTGTTCGTCTCACTTAAGTTCGACGAACGCCATATAAGTCTTAAACTCGATATAAGTCTTAAACTCGACGAACGCCATATAAGTCACCGAGAACCATTTATCCTGAGTATATATGGCACTCACCAGCGGAAGACCAAATCAAACGCAAAGTGAATATATAAGTGCTTTATTTGTACAGTGCCCATTTCAGTCTTCGTTTACTTCATCGTCCACCACCGCACAGTCTTCGTCGAGGGCCCCCTCACGTTGAAGAGATGCACTTCTTTTTATTCTTCTTCTTCATATTCTTCCTGTTCTTCTGGGCGGTTGCATGCTTGCACGGCAGCGCAGCGTGCTTCCTGATAAGCCCCCTCTTCTTCGGGAGTCCGGATCTTCTTTGATAACCCAATCCCCCATGTGCGCGGCACAGACGCGCAGAGAAGCCACCACGGCGGCTCCGAGTTTTATGAGCGCATGTGGTTTCCCCTAGCAACGCGGAGAGAGTGACGCCAGGAGCAGACGACAGTCGTTTTGTCGCCGACGCTGTTTGTGCAATCGCTTGTGATTATATGCTCTTTCTTCATTCACATGCTTAAGTTTATAATTTACAGTTTTATGTAGCGGGCGCATCAGCTCTCCCTACGCCCGATTCCTGGCCAATCCCCCACGTGGGTACATGATGCCGGGCGCTCTGACGAGGCGCACTCTCACCTGCGGTATTAGGTGCGGAGTACCTTAGGACCGCACAATGTCCGTCCGCGTCCGTGCGCATAGCATTTACAATCGCAAAAAAATCACACAGACACCGGCAGGATTCAAGCCTGTGTCTGGTAGACCAGACAGAGCCGAGAGTCAAACGGCTTACTCTCTCGCCTGTAACGGTGCGGAGTACCTTAGGACCCCCAATGCCCGTCCGCGTCCATCCCTGCGCACACCACCATCAAGCGAAAATCAAGTGAAATTCGATTTGAGCCGCGAGTTGCAGTTTCATTTAAGGAATAATCAAGGCGAAACTCATGGCTCAAATCGAATGACGGTCGGGGTGCAAATCGGATGTCACTCGGGGCGCAACTTGGATGTCATTTCAAGTCCTCGTACTCCGCACCCTCGCCATCATCCACGGAGTGGAGATGCTGCCATTTTTTTTTCTTGGTATTTTTTCTGCTCATTGACGGCGCAACCAAGAGCTTAAATCTTACCTCATCCGACCAAACTTTACTTGCTTCATCCAACGCAGTACTTCCCGCTGTGCTAATTCTGTGCAGCCCCGGGCACCTTGTACCACATGGTATGGGAATGCTCGGCAAACCCCAAGGTTCAAATAATCGCGCGCCCTTCCCATGAGTAGTGGGAGAAGTAGCTGTCTAGCTGCGGTCTCGACTCCCATCTGAGGCTGGTGGAAAAGGCCGTGGCAGCAGGGGCCTCCGACGGAGTCCTGAACTGAGGACCCCACCCCACATTACGATGATTATACTATAACGTATTTTCGAGATTCTAAGCACGTCCCCTCCGCCCCCCCCTCCCCCCCCCCCCCCCCGATTCTAGGCACCCTCCCCTATTTTCGGGAAAAAAACTTGAAAAATGTTTGCATGCGAATCTAAGTACCGCCTTTCCTAAGCAACCATCGCAAGGTGGATTTGAGACGCGTGGAAGCGGGCCCGAGTCGACGTTGCGGTCAAGTCATTTTTGAAGTTTTCAATTACAAACTACTTCAACGGAACAGAAGACGACCTGTTGGGGCTACTGAGAGCGGCGGCACGAGCGGCACAACAGACTCGAATGCTAGTGAGGGTTGCTGAGGGTCAGACGTAAGCGGCCTTTTCCCTGTCTCTACCCGTTTTTCCTCTAAATGTTTGCCATAACAACCTTTATTCATTGCGTACGTCTCGTTGAGATACGACCGTGAAAAAGGGGCAGGGGGGAGTAGTTTAGGTTTTTTCGAATCTAAGCACCCCCCTCACTTTGGCCATCGTGATCGTGGAAAAAAGTGGGCGCTTGGAATCGAGTAAATACGGCAGTTTACTCTCTCTCTCTCCCTATACTGTTAAAAAACACACGCTCAAAAACATAACTGGCCTTTGAATCGCGTTTTTGCCTGTATTTTTTCTCAGTTCGGGGGCATACGCTCTCCGAAATAAACTTTGTTGGAAGATAGCGCTTGTCTTCCTATCTTCTGGTCCTGTGTCCATTATTGTGCTACGTCTACAAGATTGTGATCAAAGCTCTACGGAAAGTTTAAATATAGTAAGCGGCAGCTTCTGTATATCGCCCGGCTCGTTGCACTTCCCAGTGCTTTAGTATTTACCGCATTGAGCCTTCGAGTCAAGGACGACGCTTTTGGCAGCCGCCGTTGGAGTTGCTTTGCTATTTGCTTCAAGAAGCTGAAGAAACGCACCCTAACGACGCTTTGGTGTTCTGTCGCGAAATTCGTACACTTCACACCGAAGGCGTCTCCAAGGTCAGCTGTATCTGCTTACAACAAGATGTTAACAAGTCTATACTTAACAAGCTTGTTGAGTTATACCTTAAAATCGAGGGGTGCATGCGACGCCTTAGATACACGTTTTTAGGCTTCTCGGAGAGAGGCGAAGAGGCAGCAGCACTGGACTGATACATCTTGTTTGGCCACAATGAATCGAGTTTAGGAAAACAAAGTGGCTCTATTGTTTTGCGACACGATGCTTCTTGCGCAAAAGGAGAACGTCGTACTTGTGCTCATCTAGCATGTAAAAAAAGAAAAACACTGCGGGCACACGGTGTTTTTTAATACGCGTTGCTATGTCAGCAATTCACAACAAATAAAAAGCAAGCGTGCCAAAATCTGCGTAAAAAAAAAGCGAAACAGGAACCTCAACGGTTACCTTGCAGCGATAGGGTAATCGTCGTATCATTTCATGTAAAACAAGAATCTTTACTTAAATTATAGGAATGAAACCATACAAGGGAGTAGAGTCGCTTTAGCGGACGGTCGAGGTACAATTTGTTATATGATACACGTACTTTGGAATGTAAGCAGCATTCGTTTGCTGCGACTATGCTCCTTCCGTAAATGTGCGCGCATTTCAAATTGAGACGCCGACGAGAATTTCTACATCTTGCAACGACACTGCGAACTAGAAATTATTATTCCTTATCATTAATCGGTTCTTTTGCAGGAGCCTCACACCTGAAATTCGAGATATGCTTCGATAACTTTGTCGAAACGTAAAGAGTTCTGAGAAATTTCAACGCCTCTAGCGAATTCCGATGCGAATCGTTTTCCCGACGACATACACGCAGAAAGGGTTTAGGAAAACATACATGCAGATGACGCATCGCTTACACTGTGTATATATATCTTGCAACCAGCAAGCAACCGAAACCGCCTGAAGCAAACGAACGCCGTCTACCGTGACGCCATTTCGTCGCGGTGAGCGCCCCTGAGAAGTAGCGGGTTAGCGGTACCGCTGAGACTGCATGGAGCAACGTATTGCCGTGAAGAACTGAAGGGATCGTGATTTGAACGAAAAAAAAATCATTACGACAAAATCAATCTATAGAAAGTTCAGTAAACAAAAACAAAACCCTCTTAGGCGGGAACATCACTCCCATCTCCGGAACATGGCTGATTTTTTTTTCTCACCCAGATTTCTTAACTTACAACCAAAACGCAATCTTGCGATTAAAAATTCGCCTATTTTGAGAGTTTTTCCAATCCCAATTGCCAATTTGCAAAACTTTCTTGGCATGTGTCCACTCAAGGAACCCCTCGCCCCATATTTTAATTTAGCGTGAGCGCGCACACGCACTCACGCAGCAGCGCTACGTAACAGCATTCACCTATTATGCCAGCATATGACGTGGCGTACAATATTTTTGACCCCATGACATCAGACAGTTATCTCGCTACAACAAATCCTCATGCTGTTATGCATGCAACACTGGATTCCTGTCATCCGTCAGGTGATTGGTAGCCCCTCTGAACAACTAGCCACCCGGCTTGCGCCACTTCCGCACAGGCAAGGGGAGTGTAAATTGAGATTTACCCAAGGCCCACCAGCGATATTGACTGAATGAGCGCCTGCTGATTTACGATAAATGCCTGTTCGGCCTTTCGGTTCCCATGGAAGAGGAAAACGATGTGAAGAGAAGCAAAACCGAAACGTAGCTCAGGAAGGGTTACCGACGACAACCGAAATGTTATTTTTCTTTTTGTTTTCCGTTCTTGTTCGCACATCTACGGTAGCGAAGCCTGATGTGTTGTTGCACTCACATTCAAACAAATCTACGCTAACTGTTCTGGCCTTGGTGCCGTAGCCGCGACAATGTTGTGACGTTTCGGAGAGCTCAAGAAAATGGAGGTTAACAAGACAAGCGCGCCTTTACGCGTAGTAGGTTTCCAACACGTAGGGGATCAATGACAGAAGTTGCACTGTTGTGAGGGACAACAGAATACAGCAGGACCTCGATGAGCTGTCGGAACTAAGCATACGAAATCACCTATTGCAGTGTCGTCTAGCTCGAAGGCCAGAGCACCTCTTCCCCGTGTTCTTTCCAACTGCAGCGCTTTCAGTGGAACTACTATTGATCAGCCGTAGCGTGTTTTTATTCAGGCCGGTCACATGACGCTGCCGGCTATGGACGGAAATACTGTCTACGTCCTGTTTTATTTCTTTTTTCGTCTGGAATAACTGAGCGATTTGGGGGAAACAAGCGCGTTCTCGTCGCATAGCTTTATCTCGGTCACACGTCAATGATCGGTCCCCAGTTCCATTTCATGAGCAGCTCTATGAGGCAGGCTAATGTGATATTGTTTTGACGGCTTCCCAACTACGTTTTGTAGACACCATGGAGATGAACACGACTTTAAATATCAATTATTGCGTTGTGGCTAAGTGGCTAAGACATTTTACTGTTGAGCCCAAGGACACGGGTTCGGTCCCGGCTTCGGCGGTTGGTTTTGTCCCTGTCTCCGAGATTCTGGTGCGTGTTGAAGAACCCAAGGTGGGGAAAATTACATTGAAGCACTCGACTGTGGCGCGCCTTCTAGCCCAGGTGTAGCTTGCGCACGTAAAATACTCAAGATTAAAAAAAAAATGCCAGCATCTCCACTCCGTGGATGATGGCGAGGGTGCGGAGTACGGGGACTCGAAATGACATCAAAGTTGCACCCTGTAAGGTGAAGCGCTCAGTCGGCGGGGACGACGACGACGACGACGTCGCGGACACATGCCCGTGAAGGGATTGTCCTCGGTTCGGCACGGCCGAAAAAGACGAAGTGGCAGGTCACACGAGCCGATGACGGTGAACGCGAGGGCCCTATGAGAGTCGGCCACGACGGAGCGGTGACGAGGCCAGACGGGAACGAGGAAGGACGGCCATTCGAGTGGAGGAGTTCGGAGAGGACGGTTCGAGGAGAGCGGCGTCCAGGCGCAGATCGAGGGCTCATCGGGTCTCGGGGACCCAAGCTCGGAGGGATCTACCTGACGCCAAGGCCTCCCCTGACCAGCGTCCTATTCCCCAGTGCCCTGGCCCGTGGCAGGCACACGCGCTGCGTCGTGCCCCGGTCCTGAACGACCACGGCCGAGAGATCATCGTCTACCGGCGGCTCCCGGGTGCCGACTGCCCGCGGCCTTCCGTGACGTGGCCACGACCGTTCCGGCCACGACCGCTCCCGCAAGTACCGTTCTTGGAGGAGCAGCGACGGAGCTGCACCGTCAACGGCCCAGCACGCGAGACTTCCCGACGCGGCCCTCAGCGCAACGCACCGAGACACCCCGACGCCCCGAGTCCTACGCCACGTCACGGTGAACTCGTTATGAACTTTTTTGTGGCACTTTCTAGCGCTTAGGTTTATAGGGTTTCCTGTGCATTAGTTAGACGTTTCGTGTTTTGTTAGCTCTCTGGTAGTCTCTCGTCTAAGTATTATTGTCTGCATCGTGCTTTGTTCTGTAATACATGTTTTCTTTATAACCTCTCAAAGCGCCCTCGTCTGATTAACTGGTGACTGTGTCTACCCCCAGTCGCCACTGAATACACACTACTCAAGAACCTGCAGAGGGGGTTTTTCCTCCCCTCCTCACAAAATTGGCGTCCACGGCAGGACGAGGACCATTAACTATCCTTCAAGAATTGTGGACTGGAGAGAAGCTCGACGAAGAGTCGAAAACCACATATGGCTACCTGTTAGACCTCCGCGAACGGCTTGAAAAGACGCTGGAGTCGGCTCGACAAAACTTGCTCCAAGCCCGGGGGTCCCAGAAGAGGTGGTATGATCGACGGTCTAAAGCACGAGAACTCAATATCAGTGATCAAGCTTTGATTCTGCTCCCAACGACTCACAACAAACTACTGATGCACTGGAAGGGGCCATTCAGGGTCTGTGGAAAGAAAAATTCTTTTGACTACTGGCTCGACCTTGGACACTCCAAAAAGCTATTTCACATCAACATGCTCAAACGCTATGAAGAGCGAAAACCGGAGATCGCGTTGCAGACCTCATCATTCATCGTGGTGGAGGAAGCAGAATCAGAATCCCGGTTTCCTGACTACAGCGCTCCTGACCACTGTGGAGTCGAGTCCGTTAAACTTTCGGATAGTCTGGATCACGACCAGAGGAGACAATTGCATGACCTCTTACAAGATTTTAAGGATATATTCTCAGAGCTTCCAGGAAAGACTAATCTCTTGGAGTGCCAATTGGAATTAACCACGGAAAACCCCATCAACACACCGCAATATCCTCTACCGTTCAAGGTACAAGAAATTGTGGACAAAGAGGTAAAAGACATGCTGAAACTCGGCATCATTGAAGCATCCAAATCGCCGTACAACTCCCCGCTAGTTCCGGTGAAGAAACAGGATAACAGTTATCGAGTTTGCATAGATTTCCGCCGCATCAATGACATCCTGGTGACAGATGCGGAACCTATCCCAAGAACAGACATTATATTTGCGGAGGTCGGAACAAAGGTTTTTTTTTCGAAGTTTGACCTGACCAAAGGGTACTGGCAGGTGCCTTTGGGCGAAGCTTCACGGTCAAAGACTGCCTTCTCAACGCATTCTGGGCACTACCAGTTTAAGTACATGCCTTTCGGCATCAAGACGGCGTCGGCGGTCTTCACACGCCTCATGAGACTGTTATTGCAGGGCATGGATAACGTTGTTCACTACATCGATGATGTCCTGGTCGCCACGAATAACTGGGAGGAGCATCTCGCGACTCTCCGGGAACTTTTCGGAAGGATTCGGTCTGCTGGCCTGACAGTTAAGCCGCAAAAGTGTGAATTGGGCGCCACTTCCGTGACTTTCCTCGGACATCGTTTGGGAGAAGGCAAAATACAACCTGTGGAAGATGTGGTCACGAAACTCATTGAGTCGCCGAGACCAGAAACCAAGAAGCAAGTACGCTCGTTTTTGGGACTTGCCGGATATTACCGAGACCTCATCCCACGTTACGCTGAAAAGGCACAGCCTTTGGTTGAAATGACCCGAAAGAACGAGAAAAACAAAGCCGAGTGGAACCCTCAACGGGTGCGAGCTTTCGAGATTTTGAAGGCTGCCTTGTCTTCTGGACCTGTCGTCAGAGCTCCGGACATCCGGAATACATTTGTACTGCGCACCGACGCGTAGGAAAGTTGTTTAGGTGCTGTACTGATGCAAGAGCATGACGGAGTGCTGCGCCCGGTTTCTTACGCCAGCCGCCAACTCCTGCCTCGTGAAACCCGGTACTCAGCCATCGAACGGGAATGCTTGGCACTAGTTTGGGCCGTGGAGAAATTTTACATCTTTTTGTACGGAACAACATTTGTTGTCCAGACTGACCATCAACCCTTGAAGTACCTCGCTAGCGCCAAACACCTTAACAGTCGAGTTCTCCGGTGGAGTCTAACTCTACAAGAATATTCATTCAGAGTAGAGTACATCAAGGGGTCCGAGAACGTAGGAGCGGATTACATGAGTCGCCTGTTGCCGCCAGCCGATAAGTAAGATAATTGAGGTAATAGGGTAACGGTGCAGTGGTTGGTGTTGTTGGGTTCAAGCCAAGTGTTCTTGGCGACGTTCTTTTTGTACCTAGTGGTGGCATGACACTGCGAATCGTGAAGTGTTGTGGTGACTCACGGGAGACTTGTAGTGCGCGAGAGTGTGTGACAGTCACTGAATGTAAGTGATTGTGTTCACCGTGTGCGGGATGGTGTTCACCGTGATGCCAACTACGTCTACCCCGTCCGACCACCCAGCAGTGATTCTTCACCTCCTTGTGCAGTTTTTTTCACGGAAGAAAAAACTTTCTAAAGGGGGAACACATGTAAGGTGAAGCGCTCAGTCGGCGGGGACGACGACGACGACGACGTCGCGGACACATGCCCGTGAAGGGATTGTCCTCGGTTCGGCACGGCCGAAAAAGACGAAGTGGCAGGTCACACGAGCCGATGACGGTGAACGCGAGGGCCCTATGAGAGTCGGCCACGACGAAGCGGTGACGAGGCCAGACGGGAACGAGGAAGGACGGCCATTCGAGTGGAGGAGTTCGGAGAGGACGGTTCGAGGAGAGCGGCGTCCAGGCGCAGATCGAGGGCTCATCGGGTCTCGGGGACCCAAGCTCGGAGGGATCGACCTGACGCCAAGGCCTCCCCTGACCAGCGTCCTATTCCCCAGTGCCCTGGCCCGTGGCAGGCACACGCGCTGCGTCGTGCCCCGGTCCTGAACGACCACGGCCGGGAGATCATCGTCTACCGGCGGCTCCCAGGCGCCGACTGCCCGCGGCCTTCCGTGACGTGGCCACGACCGTTCCGGCCACGACCGCTCCCGCAAGTACCGTTCTTGGAGGAGCAGCGACGGAGCTGCACCGTCAACGGCCCAGCACGCGAGACTTCCCGACGCGGCCCTCAGCGCAACGCACCGAGACACCCCGACGCCCCGAGTCCTACGCCACGTCACGGTGAACTCGTTATGAACTTTTTTGTGGCACTTTCTAGCGCTTAGGTTTATAGGGTTTCCTGTGCATTAGTTAGACGTTTCGTGTTTTGTTAGCTCTCTGGTAGTCTCTCGTCTAAGTATTATTGTCTGCATCGTGCTTTGTTCTGTAATACATGTTTTCTTTATAACCTCTCAAAGCGCCCTGGTCTGATTAACTGGTGACTGTGTCTACCTCCAGTCGCCACTGAATACACACTACTCAAGAACCTGCAGAGGGGGTTTTTCCTCCCCTCCTCACACACCCAGAGTGACATCCGATTTGCGCCCCGACCCTCATTCGATTTGAGCCGTGAGTTGCACCTTGATTATTCCCCGAATGAAACTGCAACTCACGGCTCAAATCGAATTTCGCTTGATCCTCGCTTGATGATGGTGTGCGCACGGATGGACGCGGACGGAAAACTGGGAGGTCCTAAGGTACTCCGCACCGTTACAGGCGAGGGAGTAAGCCGTTTGACTCTCGGGTGCTAACTCGCCGTCGTAGCCCAATGGGTAAGACGACTGACACTAACTCTGTCTGGTCTGCCCGACACAGGCTCGAATCCTGCCGGTGTGTGTGCGATCTTTTGCGCTGTAAATGCTATGCGCACGGACGGATATTGTGCGGTCCTCCGCACCTAAAAAAACTTCTAACGTCAGTCGCCAGCACCAGAGGATACGTTTGCACGCTCATCAAAGTGACAGAAAAAAAAAAGTTCCATGACCGCTTTTTCTTTTGCGGGCCTCCGGCATTATGTATTCCGTATACAATGAAAATAATTTTTTTTATTCATTGTTTATTGTTAAAAAGAAATTAAAAAAAAATCCTACTCCCGAAATTGCACCAAAAGAGTTTCATCCCGCTGTGTTAAGGTGGCTAGAACTTAGCTTTGTATTGAAGCACGGCATCCTGCATATAGCACGCTAGCAAATTAAACGCTGAGCGTGAGTTCATTTTGAGGCCACTCGCTGTTCCTCAAGGCACAACTACTACTACTACTGCTACTACTACTACTACTACTACTACTACTACTACTACTACTACTACTACTACCATTACTACTACTACCATTACTACTACCACTACTACTACTACTACTACTACTACTACTACTACTATTGCTACTGCTGCTACTGCTACTGCTACTACTACTACTACTGCTTTTACTGCTACTACTACTACTACTTCTACTACTACTACTACTATTTCTACTACTTCTACTATTACTACTACTACTACTACTACGACTACTGCTACTACTACTACTACTACTACTGCTACTACTATTGATTCTACGGCTACAGCTATTATTAACAACAAAAAAGTTATTTTTGGAGCCGATATGAGCTCTGACGTCATAGATGATAGGCACTGACGTCATGATTACACACATTTCCGGGCGAGGCATTGTCTTGTTCCTCATTGTGCTAATGGTGCGCACATCAACTGCCCGTGATATGGGTATCTGACTGACGCGGCGCACTCTAAATAAACGAGTGCATGACAAACCCAACAGCGAGAAAGCACTGCGTGAAACTGCGGGCAGAAGGACATAAAAAAAGGAGGCAGTTGATTTCTTCTGCAAAAGTGGAGTTGCATTTTACACTTTTGATTATGGTTTAGGCCAGGGAATCGGGAACCATACCTATACATTATGCGTTTTAATTCACCAAAGGGAGTGTTTTTTTGTTATAACGCTTATTGCAATCAGCTCACACTTTTGTAAAAGCGCGTCAATACGGATCGTTTAAGGGAGTGTGCACGGAAAGGCTGTCTCGCATTAGAACCCAATGTGAATTTTCAAGAAAACAATGGAGTTGTAAGTGTATGCTTCACTCGGGAATACAGTCGGTTGCTGTTAAGCAATATAAACCAGGGAAGCATGTCTCGATAGCCTGTGGTGTGCGGGTATTCACCCAGGTGCAAATGACACCACTGTTCACCATAGGAATATCCCGTGTTCTAAGGCGGTATGAATAAACACAACCGTACCAGTAGTACGATTAACTAATCAACGACTGCTGCCACGGATCAAGAAACATGTACCAGGAACATGTACGAGGCACATGTACCCTAGTGTACATGTACACATGCGTACATGTACACATGTACATGTACAAGGAACATTTACCAGGATTTACCGAAGTACTCTACAAAAATTGTGCAGAAATTCACAGAACTGTCTATTAATAAGCGTAGCATTCTTACGCCGCTTGTCTAGAATATCAGCTCTTTACAGCCAAATGTTTTATTTTCTCAAAATTCTGTCCGACCAATTATTTCCATTTACGCTTTAAACGATTAAAGGTGCAACTTCCGCCAAATCTGCATTTTTGTGGAAATCCAGGGCCTTACACGGTTCGCCATTTTCGCTATTTTTTTCTTTTTGGTTTTTCAAAATTCGGTCAGACCAGTTGTCTCCAATTACGCTGTTACAGCGATTAAAGGTGTAACTTCCGCCAAATATGCTTTTTTTTCTGGAAATGCAGGACGTCACAGTTTGCCATTTTCACTACCTTTTTCAATTTTTTATTTCTAGTTTTTCAAAATTCTGTTAGGCAAATTATCTCTAATTACGCTATCATAACAATTACAGGTGTTATTTTTGTTAAATCTGCATTTTTGTGGAAATGCAGGGCGTTACACTGTGCCGGCTGTGGGATGCTCTGCAAAGAAAGCTACGCATTAGTAATAATTTTCCCGATACGTGGTGTACTGGCTGCACAGAGAAAAGACGGGACAGGAACGAATACGGAAGAGCAAACGACTACGCGAGGTACGCACAAGAGCAGCACTTGCCAACTCAGAGGCGCCAACTTCTCAACTGGGAACTTTTTTGAAGAAAAAAAAAACACTCAAAATAGGAGGCCAGACTTTCCACACAACGCGACACCATGCCCTGCCGGCAGGTGCCGTGCAATCAATCAAATGCTTTCGCGCAAGAAAGTGGAAAACAAAGAAAAAAATCTCTCTGACACTCCAAACACACGTGCTGCGCGAATCCTCACAGAGGTTGTGACGCCATCGTGAACATTTTTTTTTTCATATCTAAATCCTAAAAGGCACTGGCAAGAAAATGAGAAAGAAGCTTGGCGCTTGACGCAGAAGTGTCACCCCAGCACTGACGTCACTGAATATTTCTATAAGCCTTCTTCATCAGAATAGGCGTAAATCGCAGTTTCGTGCCTTTCACAGAAACTAAGAGTGATAAAATAGCTCACCGGGACAGTGCATGTAAGTGCTTTCTCGCTACTGAACTTTATTGGTGACTCAATTCTTGAAAACTTCTCGTACATCTCAATGCAAGCTTTTGTAACGCCTAAGCTTTGTCCGCTTAGTATGAAATACTTGCCATTTTCGTAAGCGGTCAAGGATAGACGCTTCAGAAATAGAGAAGCGCAATTTCGAGATCTACGCACACTTCTTTATTGCCCCAAAAAGCGCCCAACGAGATTATTTAAAGAAGCGACGTGTCGCGCACAACTGGCAAGAGCCTCTCGCAAACTTCACCTTTCGCAAACTTCATTGCACTGAAAGAATATGAGAGTTGATTCTGCCCTTTCTGAACTGTCAATTTCAGGAGCCGTGGGATTTCCTCAAAAATAGAGACATTCCCGAAATTCGCCATAAAAGAAAGTTCTACAGATGCGCGCAAGCAAGCAGTTGCCGCACAAATTGGCTGCGCCCCCAAAAGTCTACTTTTTTTTTATTCATGAAGATGAAATTTCAGTTTTATAGCGCATTGTACATTGAACTAATGAACACACTGCCACAAAAGCTGATATATTCGAATTTAAAGATTGCCTGTCGCGCATGATAGGACTGTATAGAGTGTGAAGGACGACGCAATTAGTACACGTTTGTTCAAGCAGTTAACATGCGATTGAGTAAAGTTCTAATTAATCATCAACTCTGAAAAACCGAAACTACACATGGGAACTAATTAAATAAGCTTAGTGCTTTTCTATACATTTGCGAATTTATGTTCTTGTTATGTTCCTTGTTACGGTAATAAAATCTATGTCACTTGAGTCCCTCGATGAGCTCTACCAGGGCATGCATGCATTTATTTCTTTTCTAGAATTACACTTTTTACGAAGCGTACAACTATTGACACACGAAATGAATGGGTGCTGTAGGGGTGATATCGGCCATAATTTGCGAGTACAACTAATAGGCTGTTAGTATTTAAGAGATTTCCCAGCGCATCGACTACAGGAGAACTATACGCAGTATTTTCCGGCGTGCGTTTTGCATCCACGCAAAAGGCTAAATATCCTTATTGACTATAATTGCGAATGTGAGACTCCCCACCGACGAGGGTACATTTTTAAGAAGCTATTATCTTGGTTCATATTAACCCTTTGTAACTGCCCGCGTAATCTTTCCTTATTTTTTATTTTATCTTCATTATTATCGTTGTCATCTTGCAATGGCCAATTTCTTTCCAGTCACCTTTATCATTGTTCATATTAAGTAACTGCCTCTTCACCTACACATTATTTTTTATTGTTTCGTTCGTATTCTGAAGCAGATGGTCTATGAGTGCATTCGCTTGGTAGTTTGTTTCCCCTTGAACTGCAGTGACTGTGTGTCCGGTGGCTTTCTGCTTGGTTCGCTTGAGCTATTTTGACAGGGCGCTTAGCTCCTGGATTATTGTTTAAGTAACCCACGATGTCACCCGCGTTGACGTCCGTAGTCGTAGTCCGCACCGTCGTTGTCCGCACCCCTCCCCCTACACTATATAAAAAAAATACTATCCGGCGCCTGGTTTCGATCCCTCGACCCTGCGGGTGGAACGCAATGTACATGGTGCTCTACCCACTGCGCCACAAAGCCGACACAGAATGGGAGGCTACGAACGCGCCTTATATCCTTGACTCATTCAAACTACGTCAAGAAGCTGCTGATACAACGCATTCACTACCACCAACTCCCCAAACACTAAACGTTAACGCAATACACCCACCCTCTATGCGGCGCATTTACTCGAGTCCCCCTCGCGGGGAGATGGGCCTAATTTTTTGGTCAGAGGAAATGAGCTTCCCGTACTGACAACAGGCACCAACATTTTTTATGCATTCATGAAAAGACGGCTATCATTTTCTACCCCGCTGCATTTTATACGCTGCAGTTGACAAGATGCCGGATACATTTTAAGTGTTGGGGTCCGAAATATTTCGCGTAGACTGAGAGGCGCAGGCCTTTCAAGTATTCAAATTCTTCCCAATCACTTTGAAGAGATTACGTCGAGCTGGATTTATTCCGGCCACTCATTTGGTTTTGATTCCTTCTTTTAAATGGGACTGGTTTCAGCAAGCTCTTTGGCCTGTGTACGCTGTGAACCCTGACTTGCGGTTGGGTTTCCTTGAACCGATGCCTAATAAGTACGGAATCAACTTTCGGGTCTTTTATAGGGGACTCCTCAGCCGAAAATCCTATTAAGGCCTTAAAAAGGCTAAGTGACTTTCGATGCATATTTTCCACATCGTCGCACCAATTGTATATGTTTTGTTTAGTTACTAGTCTTCCCTGTAATGTTTACTGCTTGTCTTCGTTTTTTCAAAATCTTCCAAAACTTACCCTCCCCGGCTGCATTCATCCCTCCTCATTTCACTCATCCGCACATGGAGAGGCAGCAGAGCTGTCCTGCAGGTTTCATTAAAACTCCCTCCCTGTGTCTCCCTTACTCTTTCTCTAGCTATTTTAATACTTATCCCTCTCTCCATCTCTCACTAGGTGCTTTGGACGGCCTCGTATTGACCTGCCTCCCTATTTGTAGCTCACGTCATGTTTGCGACTCTTTACAGTAGTGCACCGGGTTATTTAAACCGTTGTTGTCACTATTTCCCACATGTGCGCAATGCTGTTCACCTACCAGGTGCAAACGGCCTGCCGTGTCTCTACTATGATCCCATTCAACACAAATCTGCGTCAGCCCGCGCGGGAGACAAAAGCGAGACGTCACGAAGGCTTGCATAACAACATCCCGTATAGCACCCGCTACACCCCGGGCCAGACGGCAGTCAGGGGCGTCGTTAGTGTAAGAAGGGGGAGCCCTTTACTCTGTCGCCCCGCACAGCGGCTGACCCGGGAGGCGGCGTCCGCATTGCTCGCCACAGACCGCGGCTGTTTCCTCGCGGCAGCGGTAGGCAGCCCCCGCATCCTTGGAAGGTCGCGCCAGCCTGGCATGAGCGCTACGATCCACGGAATGCTAGCGCGCGTAACGCAAACTCAGCGGCACGGGGTCCACTAAAAGACGGCTGCCTGCTCCGCCGCCGCCAACACAGCAAGTGAAGAAGCAAGGTCGGACGGGGAGGGTGGACGCCTTCCCACTCTCTCTTTTTCTCTATTTATAGGGTAAGCCTCCCAGGATGCTAGCCGGGAGCTCGGCCTGAGACCAGAACCCCTCCCACCACCGTACCGACCTCGAAGCAACTTCTTCTCCCGAGATTTACAGCACACCCGTCTCAGCTCCTTCCTTCAGAGAAAGCTCCTCACTTCTACCTTCTCTCTCTCTCTCTCTTTCTTCGTTCCGCTCGCTTTCCAATGCACAACGGAGTGCTGACTGTCTCGAGTTGTGTTTCTGCAGCCGAGAGCGTGACTCACGCCGACACATGACGCAACCCCTGGGACCATCGAGCCACGCTCGAAGGACGAAAGCCGCGGATACCTTGCAGGCCCCTTACTCTCTCGCGAACAACACAGGATGGAAAACGGGGCTAAAAGAGCGTGGCGACAGTAACAGCGTACAGTTACGAAACTCTTAAGTAAGCTTCGCTTTCCCGCTCGTCCTCCCGCCCCGAACGGCACCGTGGCGTGCGTAACCCTTCGTCAGGAAAATGCGCGGGAAATGCGCGCTTCTTGAAAGGGACGAAGCGAGTTTCGAACATGGTCTGATTACTTTATCAGATTAAAGTTTATAATGAGTAGGATAAGTTGGGATATTTTTACGGTAGCTTCCCGCGCACTTTTTACACGAGAAAAGTGCGTTCGAAAGCGGCGCTTCCAACACACCATCCCACTCACCGATTTACTGCCAACGACTATGACGACACGCTGGTAGGCCCACCAGGCCCAACTTGGCGGATTTTACCGCGTTTAACCGGAACAACCTTTACGCGAAGAAAAAAGATAGTCTACATTATTCATAAAAAATTTGATGTAAAATTTCGAGAAATGCAGAACTTCGAAGGATTGAGCACGAAAACATGTTATAAACTAGTAGTGCGTCAATACGGTAGTTGGTAAGGCGGTAACGAATGCGCATATCATTTGCTCTTGTGTAGCTAGTTACCGGTAAACCAATGCTCTAGACGTCCACTGAATAGTCAGACAACATACTACCTGGGTTGAGCCGAACAATGCTCATAGTATCCAAAAAACTGTACGTACTGAACAAGTGAACTGAGTCGGGATAGTTGGTGCATGATGCTACTTAGAAAAACAGCGTTAAAAATTTTATGATACGAAGGAAGGAACGACAAACACTGCGCTGCACTGCCAACTGAGTTTTAGTTCGATGAACAACGAATATGTACTAAAACCGGAACAAAGGCAAAAGGAAAACCAGCACAAAGAAAAAAAATTCCCCCGCATTTCCCCGAGGGGGAGAATGTGAAAGTGCGAATACACGGTTGTCGGCCCGCTTGCGGCGCTTGCGCTCGGCCCCCGCAGCCCACCGCCTCGCCGCCTTCTCTTCCATCTCTTCCATCGGGTTTGTAGTATCACGTGTACACCACGCAGTTATCAAGCCGCTATAACGCCGCTGAGTCGCCAACGCACGCCGCTGACGACGTAGTTTGAATGCGTTAAAGATATAAGGCGCGTCAACACTGATATCACCGTCGCGTCCGTGGCTTGATCGGTAGAGCGTCGCGCTGCGGCCGCAAAGTCCGCAGATCGAAACCTGGCGCCGGATGCTGTTTTTCTTTATAGAGGAGCACTGCGGACGCCGCCGCCGCCGCCGACGCCGGCGGTGGATGGTTTGGGGTCGCTTATAAAGTGTATTCACACTTAAAAACTGTACGTTTCGTATAAACTGTAATTGTAGACTGGAACAGGTATATGTTAATGTATGACAGGGTATTTTACGCAAAAGGAGCGAAATGGGAGCACAAAATTGGAAATGCCATTAATAAATGACATGAATTATCTACATGTGCCCTTCTAAACGGGCGCTGAAGCGTTTTGGTTGGTTGACTTTGTGGCGGCTTGTCGTAGTGTAGCTCGCGTAGACTTTATTTCAGATTTCGTACTGGACGTTTGGCGTCTTAGTTTCTTTTCCTTTGTACAGCCCGTAACTAAAAAAACCACTATGTGCCCTCAGGGTGCGCCTGGCGAGCCCGTGATGTCTTACTGGTTTGTAATGCCTTTTGGTGGCGTATAGGTCTTTAAATCTTAATGAGTAGCATTCTTTGCCGAGTACCCCCAAAGCCAGGACCATGTAACGCCCTCAATTTTCGAAATAACGCTGATTTCGCGGAAGTTTCACCTGCAATCGTTATAATAGAGTAAATAGAAATAATTGGTCTACCTAAATTTTGAAGAACTAGAAAATAAGAAAAATATAAAAAAATCGCAGAATATGACGAACTGTGTAACGCCCTACATTTCCACCATGATGCAGATTTCGCGGAAGTTCCACCTGCAACCATTATAGCAGCGTAAACGGGGGTAATTGGTCGAAATTAAAAACAAACAAAAAAAATCAAGAAAAGAAATACAAGAAAATACAAAAAATGGCGAACCATGTCACCCCCTTCATTTATAAACAAATGCAGATTTGCCGCAGGTAACACCTGCAATCGTTATGCAGCGTAAATGAAGGATCCGAACCCACGGATCCCACTCGGCGGGCATTTTTTCTCCACTTTGGGTTCGGATCCCACCCGGCGGGCATTTTTTCTCCATTTGCTTTCTGTATTTCCAAATTCTTTATCGGTTTCGATGACCCACCACATTCTCCCCTTTGCTTGACTGCAAAGGGGAGTCTTGATCTTGACTGCCAACCCTTATTTCTGTCTTAATTCAACGAGCCCCTTATTTTACCATTCTCATTCGCTATTTATATATAAACATTATTTTTTAAGAGGCTATAGATGTAAAACATGCTTGGAAGACGTATAGGTTCATTCTGCGTTCATTTAAGTGGGTCGTCGTAGCCAACATACAGCCACTCTGCGACGAGAAAGTTGTGCAAAACACAGCACATCTAAATGCACTCTTCTCAAACGAATCCTGGAGAATTGTCCGAGAGAACTCAGAACACAGCTCACCTTCGCAGGGCAAACTTTAATCTCACCGGGTAATTAAGCTATGCTTATAACCCCCTTCAGTTATTTCTTTAAACTGACCGCGCGATACTTTGCCGGCTTTAAGCACTGCACGCTACGGAATATTTCAGACAGACGGGCGTTCTTTAACTTGGTCCGATGTCTCGCTCGGTTGTTAGTGTATTTTGCCTACATTGAGAAAGCAGCCATCCCGATTAGAAGTCGAGCCCGTGGACTAGTGCTTAGTAGCGCATTGTCTTATTCACTGAGCAGCCACAGAGGGTGACTTGCAAAGATTTAAACTTGAGTTAGGTTAGGCTTTTACTGCCGTATACGTCCGTTACGAAGGGAGCAATTATCCTTGAGTACGCGAGGCACGCTTACGTTGTCGTTTTGCTGCTAGCAGTTGAGCTCTCTAGCTGTACAGAAATTCACGTAACGATAAAGGGCCTGTATACCGGGTTCAGCAGCTTCTTAATGTTGGCACGAAGTGCTCGTTCAATTTCAGTTACAATGAAAACGTTCGAGTTTGAATTTCGGCACGAAGTACTCGTTCAATTTCAGTTACAATAAAAACGTTCGAGTTTGAATTTCGGAGCTTGTGTGATGCTTTGTTTTTTCTGGTTATCATTAAACTGACGCTTCTTTAGGGCATCTTAGAAATCTTTACGGTAACTGGTTGTACTTCGCGCATGAAATTGTATTGCTGTTATAAGAATAGGCGGCAGCCCTAACAGGCAACCAAACCAACGAACTGATATGTAGACATAAGAGTCAGTGAAGTAGCGAAAATTTTTAATCATTTACACGGATATCGAAGAAAGTTGTAAGCATCGCCTAACCTTTCACGCTGAGCTCAATATTCATTTTGCCCGTCTCCTGTCCCTAGGGCGATATTTCGGAGCTAAAAGAGAATAAAATGACTAAGATAAGTTATATCTGGAACGCTGAGCGATAAATACTGCAAATAAAGCGGGAAAGGTCGAGGCCAGCGGTTATAAAAGCATCCCTACATAGAGCTTTCACTTGATGATATGTATTTAGCTACAGAAATGGCCGCTTAATAAGTGCGACCTTTACCAGACACAAGAATGTGAAGGAAGATTTAAAGCCGGATAAATCTAATACCCTACGTAGCATTCTTCTTTTTTCAACGTTATTAGCTAGCGTTGCGCCCATCTCAGGTCACATTTCAAAACATAAAAAAAAGAAAAAAAAATGATGTTGGGCGGGGGAAGCGGGCTTTTGTCGTTATGGCATGGATGTGGTGCTTTGTTAAAGTCGTATAATTAATGTCCCTAATAACGCGTCGTGCAGCACAAGGAAACAGCCCTTAGATTTACGAAGCTGGGGGGTACATAAAGGCCATCACACAGGTAAGATGGCTTAAGCACACAATATAACGCAATTTATTTTCGGAAGACGATCCGAGTCATGCGCAAGACGTTCCTTTTGTTTCGGCGTCGCATTATCCGAGCCAAGCGCAAGCAAGACGTTCCTCTCGTCTGGTCATCAAAGCCTTTCTCGCGCTGATTGAGTTTTGATGCTGACAGCGATCATGACAATAACAATAAACAAATATCGAGAGAAAGGACAAGCCCATTTTTTAAATTGTTTATGGCAATGCCTCGCGCTGCGCTGATGGTAGATTGAATTCCAGGGCCACTTTTAATGGCCTTAGCAACTTTTGTATTAGTCACGCTGTGGGCAATGCTGTCATCGGGTATGGACCTCTCCATTGTCTACACTCCAGGGACGAGACGCGAGCTTGGTTGAGGTTGCGCTGCCTAATGACGCCATTTAACGGCGAAGACGAGAAGAAGCCAATGATTGGCTACACACTAAACTTTTTTTTACTCCCTTTTCTTGAATCTCAACACCCTTTTGCTAGCTCTACACCTGTTTTTGTGTGAAAAAAAGGGTGTTAATCAACTTCAACACCCTTGGTTTTTTTTAAGGTGTTGAAAGGGTGTGAAAAAAGTGTTCAGCTGTTCATTAACTAAGGTCATGCATGCATGTATAATTGCACTGTAAAGAACAAGACATTCCCTAATACCCTCGTCTATTCGTAAGAAATGTTCAAAAGCAAAAAAAAAAGTTTGTCTCCAATGATCGCTTGTTTCCATATACGGTGCGCCCCATGCCCAAAGTTTAGCTTTGCCACGTGAAATATCCATTTAAACCTTTAAAATTAAAAAAAAATACTATAGTTGTGTGGCGAAAACGGTGTTGGCTGACTGCAACACGCTTGGCTTTCTGTAAAGTGTTGAAACAGTGTGAAATAAGTGTTCAGTCGCAAAAACAGAAAAGCGGAGCTGGGGGTCAACATAGTTTCTTCCGGCGTTGCTAAGTTTTGCTACGTTTTCTAGGCATTGCGACTTTCTTGCTAAGCTAGGGTAAGCGCTGAGGGGTGAGGCCAAGTTTAACCGGATTTTACAAGACAGTTTCAGTGTGTCCCCAACACTGACAGCGGATCCAAGGGGGAAACAAGCTAGGTCGACCCCACGCTGCGATGTTTCTCGAGCCGTGCACCACCATTGCATGCAAGCTGCGCCAATTTTTTGTTTGTTTTAGAATCCCAAAAATCTAGTTCCTTTGAAATGGTATAGTAAGAGGTTCGCAAACGCTTGTGCCATCTGTAATCACACTCTAACAGGCTTTAAAGCCGGCTTCACTGTTATAATACCTCAATTGCGGTGGTGCACCCGTTACAGGGGGCGCAGTTCTTTTTCTGTCTTTTTTTGCTAACGCCACCGAACATAGTTCAAGCTTAAGCAGCTTCACTTGTAATAAATTATGTAAATTTATATCCTCTGAAACATGGTGACGTACAAAACATACTCCGCTTGCAGAAAATGTTCTGTCGACCCGTGTAAACGGGTATGAAATACCTGCAAAGTTGAAGGTATCTTACACCCTTTTTCTCAGTTGGCGGTATTTTCTTACACCCGTTTTTCTTTACACCCTTTTTCTCAGTTTCCAACACCCTAATTTGTAGCTTCACACTTTTTGTAGAAAAAGGGTGTTGAAATAATGAACACCCTTCTTAAAAGGTGTTGAGATGGCGGGGAATATTTGTTTGGTATTTAATAAAATTCTATGACTTATTGAACATTATAACAGGACATTATTGAACATTATTGAACATTATAAAAGGGTGTAAGAAAGTTTTGAGTGTACACAATAGAATCTAGCGAATCAATACCGGTTTATTGGGTGTAATCAACATGAGTGATGATGGAACTGCCAGGTCACCAATCAATGCAAACGCTGCATACGCCAGAAACTGTGGAGTGCATTTTCTGTGAGAGTTCCGTTTGCCTATTGGACGGCACCGTTGGATATCTGCGTGACTGTGGTTTCGTCGACGTGGGTGCGCGCGCTCAATGATATCCCAGAACATGACTGCGCGTGCGCGGTAACTGGAATATCCAGTTTTTATAATGTTCTAGAACACTATACTGTTATGTCGAATACTTAAAGGGGCAATGAAGACAACATGCAAGTTTGGTTCATTCGAAAGATTGACACGTTATATTGACGCTTACAGTTCATTAAACGTAAACTTCGCTCAAATAAGCTATATAGTGAGGAAAACAGAGAATAGGCATGCGATTGGCCAGCTACGTTCCCGCAGAGAACTTGTATTTTCGTGGTTATAGCGCGCACCTTTTTCTTGGATAAATGTAGCCTTCAAATTTGTGTGCGCGTTACAATCGGGCTCGACGGCCGCTGCGGCCGCTTTTCTGATGGAGGCGAAAAGCAAAAACGCCCGTGTGTACGAGATGTCGGCGCACGTTAAAGATCCCCAGGTGCTCAAAATTAATCCGGAGCCCTCCACTACAGCGCGCCTGCGTTGCATTGGCGCGTGAAACTCTGCAATCAATCAATCAATCAATCAATCAATCAATCAATCAATCAATCAATCAATCAATCGGGCTCAAAACTGAAGTCGGCTTCAAAGCCACCAGAAGCCTTTCCGGGAGCGTGAACTCCGCAACAAAACCAACTTCAAACAATTAAAAAAAAAAATCCTTCAATATCACGTGAGTAAATCTTGGTGCACCCATTTTTCAATAGGAATACCTCTGCCAACGATATTTCCGCTTCTGCAATGAGCCCTTCGTTTCCGTGGTTACGGCTCCGAAGTGGGGCCACTATGAGGCATCCTTCAAGCGCAATCTAATTTTTCTTGAAGACTCACTTGCGGAACACATAAAGGAGCCGCGAATAAACCAATGGTCTGTCACGTTTCAAATGACGAAGGTCAAGGGGCATTTGAAATAGCAAATGCTTTAATTCTCCCTGCTCCAGTTTTATTGCCAGCAGGAGCTCACTAAGCAAGTTTATGATGCACACGGGATTTTTGCTGCCGAAAGCTGCACGCGTGAAATAAAGCGTCTTCTGATGGGTAGAAGGTGTCATGTCTTTTACATCTGCGGGTATAATCGGCGCCAAATTATTTTTTTGAATTTTTTTACGTAAACTTACGTGCATGTTACAATCACGGGTGCGTTACAATGGTGCAAATACGTCATATGAGCCGCTTGTTGAAATTGGTGGAGGCAACAAAATGAAACGCAAATTAAACAGATTATGAGCTTGCAAAAAGGGCTATTCGAACTTGAATTTAGCGATATTATTTTATGGCAGTAGTACAGGTTGGATAAATAATAGAAGTTACGAGTGAACACGTAAACATGAAAATTAGCCGCGTATCTGCTCCTTTCGTTGCAAATGTCTTCAAAAGACGATAGTCTTTATCGACTTTTGCCAAGTAAATGCCTCCCTTCGCTTTCCCGCACACCTCTCATGTTGTTCCTCTCGCGTCGCGCTCCTCCCAAGGTAAATACGCCAAAGATTTGCTTAAATAATTTTAAATTTACCGCGTTCCACTGCTTCAGGCCGGATATCTCGATGCCAAGGCTGCCGTACGACGAAGACGCGCGTGAATCGAGGCGCCCTACTTCAACGTTTGTATAGAACTGCGTTTCCCTACTACTTCATGTGCGTTGCAAGCAGAACATGGAACCTATAAGTGGAATTTTTTATAACTGTTGCCGGTTGATTACTTAAAATGGCGACAGAAGCTCTATAGTGGCGCGGGCGACAGCAGGCGACGACGGAGCGAATTTTTTTTCTGCAGTTGATAAAGTATTTAGTTTCGCAAAAATCAAGCATGTATGATTTTTTATAAAGGAACACTGCAAATACCATTTCTGTATTATTTGTTGTCTTATATTTTCGTAATGTCTTGTTCTTCTTCAACAATGTCGACAAGTATGAACATTACACCGGACCTAGACGGGTAGATTTAGCTGTGACTATATAAGACTACTAGCGGTAGTACCCGGCGGTGCCCGGTTGGGCCTTTATATTAGGCACAGCAATTGGTATTTGTTAGTCGCCATATTAGGCTACTTCATTGGGAAGCGGTACACACTCGGGAGCGTCTGCCTGCTGTCAGTACATAGGCTCCTACTGCAGGCGCGTCGTGGTAATGTGAAACGACTGGTACTCGCGTTTTACTCCAACTCTCGCTAAACAAATTGCACCAAGATGGCGCGTTTGAGCGAATGGGTCAGTGAGTGAAAAAGGTTTTATTGAGCCGGCAAAGTGGGAGTGGTTCCCAATTTCAGAAAGCAATGTGATGAGTTGGCAGCCTTCGCTCTGGAGGAAGTATTGTCTGGACATCCAGATCGCTGTTAGTCACCAGGTTCTCCCACAGCTCAAGGTTTGGAAAAGTGGATGGAAGAAGGAGCTTGGTTTACTTGCACTCTTAATATGATATGAGGAAGAGTGCCAGGTTGCAAACACAACTTGAATTCGGCAGGAGATTGCGCTGGGAACACATGATGGAGGCCGGCTGGGTGAGGGGTATTCGTCCTCGTAGGAAGTGCTATCTCAGAAGATATGAACGATGCTCATCGGTACAGTTTTATCATAAGTAACATGGGCTCCCTACGGGAGGCGCGAGATTGCAGGAAGTCCCAGCAGATGCCGAGGGCTAACCTTTGCGCTTTTTACTGGTACATCTTATCTTTTACATTTATGATATATGACACCTGCTCCTACGGGAGACGCGTAGTTGCCGAAGGTGTCAACAGATGGCGACCGCTGAGCGAACGCGGGAAAACTGAACTGAATTTTACGTCCAAAAGAATGCAGATTAAAAAATCTCGCTGGTCTTCTTATCCGCATGTTAGGACAAAATCCTGAAAGTGGTTTTTGGGCAATTAAATGGGCAGCATTTTTATGAAAAAACGAATGGGAGATATCAACTGGCTCGGTGGTTATTTACGAAAGTGTAAAAACACAGTGTTTTCCCAAAATCCCGCTTGCCTCTATTGGGAGGGTGTCATTGAAAAATCTTGTATAACACTGTTGAGATACGTGAGTAAGTTTCCTATCCCAACAAAAATCAGTTCGATATCTCCGATGGCGGGCGGTAAAAAAATTAATACCTGGAAAACTATTTTACCGCTTTTTACTCTCTCCATGATGGAATTTTTAAAATTTTAAGAAATATTGACCTCCAATACCGTAATCAGAATGTGCCCTTGCAATCTGTAGCCGTTTGAAAGAGCATTTTGGCTAGACGTGTACATAACCTGTTAGGCCTTTTTGGCTCATCGGCGATGTCATTTGTAAAAAACAATTTGACCCTTTTAGCGGCGTCGCAGAGCGAAATACTTAAAAACGGTTATGTGCATTTGTATGAGTAACATATTCTAGCAAAAATCAGTTGGATTACTGAATCGGTGAAAGATTTATTTGAGAATCTTTAGGAACACCGTTTTAGTTCCGGAATGCGGAATCACCTCGCTGGTGTAGGTTAGGGCGAAATCCAAAAACTACTTTTTAGGTATTCTTAAGGGCTACTTATATCAGCAAAAAGCACTTTGATATGCGAATGGGTGACCGAGAAATTCACGAATTCGCGAAACCACAATTTCGCCCTTTTCTTCGGTTAGGAGGGCAATTTCTGAAAAACCCGCCTTAGTGAGCACCTACTCAATGACGCAAATAAACTCGCGAAAGTTCAAGTTTCTAGGTCTAACAGTTTTGGCTGGGCGTTGATGAGTCAGTCAGTCAGTCAGTCAGTCAGTCAGTCAGTCAGTCAGTCAGTCAGTCAGTCAGCCAAGAAAGACTATCGTCTTTAAAAGTCGTGGGTATGCGTCACTATATGCCAGCCGACGCTGCGTAACGCAGTCGTCGAGCTCGATCGGCTTGTCTGACACGACACTGGCCAACTGCAGGCATAGCGACACTGCCGCTTACGTGACCCTGTTTGTAAGTCTTCCCCAATGTTTCACGAAACGTCTACTTTCAACTGTAAAAAAATATGCCAGGTACAAGTTCGGTCCGAAACAAACCGAATGTCCTCGCACATGTAGGCTCCTTACTTTAAGCGGTATCACTGCGCGCTCTAGGATGACGGACGCTAACTAAGGCAAGCAAAACAGTTTGGAAGATAGCGGCAGCATCAGTCAACGTACTAACTTTTCCTTCAGGTACCTTCCAACAATACGCTACTTCTAACGTCACAAAACAAACGACGCAGCATGAAAATTGAATTTCTGGCTTTGATGGCTAAATTTCTCGGGGAATAAACCAGCGATCAAATCGTGAAACTCAATCCGTGCGCCTGCGCAGTTTGAGCGGGAGCTCGTGGCCAGCCAATTCGGCATCGATTGTGTGGGGTGTGATCGTTTGTGGTTGCCCTGCCGCCACAAACAGTTCCGCCGGCCATTCACCTTCACAGAGTCGAATAACACTGACTTTTTTTTTAAATTTAGCTCGTCGTCCTCGACGATATATTGAAACAAGACACTATAGGGTTCTTGTGCGTCTCTTGAGATGAAGACAGGAAATTTGGTTTAGAAGTGTGCTCTCCTGGTCTGCCCTACGGAAAATAATCAACAAGTCGAGTCGTTGGATGCCAAGACCGTCCCCGCGTTCACTCGAGGCTACCGCTCTTTTAGATGGCGACATAGCAGAACTCAAACGGGTGACTCAACTAAACGACAAACCCATCCCAGAATACACCGAGCCTCGATGTTGACCGGGAAGAGAAACATAACGGCCGCTATTTCTTCATGGCTTGGAGTAAGCGACGGGCGCAACAGAGCAGTAACCTTTTAATAGTCACCTTTTAGGGGCAAAGCACCTTAGGACCGCGCTCTGTCCAGGGCTTGGCGTACGTGTACACAGTGTTGCGCATGCGCGAGGAGCATTGGATTGGGATGAAATGGATTGGATTGGATTTAAATGGATTTGATTGGATTGCATTGGAATTGTATATTCTGTACACACGCGTTGTCGCTCATTTACATGCGCGAGTGGGCAATGCCACGGGTGATTTACGGTAAGAACGATCCTCAGTGCTTCGCCCACTCGTGATGACTCACTTCGTGGAGATGAGTGCATTTTTTTAGACTGTCCCGCGCTGTACGACGCCTTCGCATTCGTTGCGGTCGCTCTACGATCAGTCCTTAGGCGCACTTGATTCCGAGATGACGGAAAAGGCGATTGGATAGCAGTCACCACGATACCTCGGCACAAACACTGCCATCGTTAGTCCACAAACCACCGCTATAAGCGACAAAGTGAAAGGAACTGCTTTCAACCTTCAAACTCTTTTGGCAGAGGGAAGTGCTACCGAATGCAGCATTGTTGAATGAGGGCGGTTTGTTGAGTTCTGTTGCTACTCGGAACGCACTTATGTGCCCCCCCCCCCAATTCCCCCCTTGCCATCTCACAGCGGTAGGGCAGGTGAGTGATGCAGGTATACGTGGAAGAGCCGCTAAGGAGCGCACACACGCAGGCCGGAAGTCAACGGTACGCTTAGAGGGGCTTATTCCTGGCCGTTCTGAAAGCGGAGCGAAAGGATAAGGCACTCCGCGGTGGATTGGATGCAGGTTCAATCATCCGGAGCGACTCAAGTACTAATTCCGGCGAGTGTGCGTCGCCACATTGAGTGCGACGCCTGTACGAGAGCTTCTTGTAAGTTTCTAAAAGTGTCTCGCTGTTTCTTTAACGCTTTACTAAGCACGAACAGGTTTTTCGGGCTTGTGAATGCCTTGTTGAGTAGGAGACATGGTTGCCCGGAGAAAAACAAAGAAAGTAAAAAACAAAAAGGTGTTTTAGGGACTTATTTTAGGAACAAGCTCCGAGTGGTGCGCGGCCACGCAAAACCCGGCTTTTTGTACAGCGGCTTTCCCATTGGTTCAGGCGAGTGCCAAACTCTTCCTAAGTCCTGTGATCTACAAGTGGCGATTGCAAGCGAGGGAAGCCGCAGACCGAATTCGAGGCAAAGTAGCAGCTACAAAAAATTAAAAGCCTTCGGGCCTAGGTGCGATGCTATTTTAAAAGTACGTCGAAAGAACTTTAGGGGTTAGTTTTTATAGGAGCCCAATTTAGATTGAAGGGGAAGGGCTAAAAGGGGAGGGGGATCTGGCGCCGCCGCGCCTGTGTTTAGACACAAAAACAGCGCTCGCCATGCAGTCTGTTAAAGCGTAGCCATCTGTCTTCTTTACCGTCGGGAAAGAAAGCAGAATTCACGTTCGTTGTGCGTGAAAATATTTGATTGCCGCGACTTGTTTCTTCGCTTACCCGCCGCGGTGGCTCAGTGGCTATGGCGTTGCGCTGCTGAGCACGAGGTCGCGGGCTCGATTCCCGGCCGCGGCGGCCGCTTTTCTGATGGAGGCGAAAAGCAAAAACGTCCGTGTGTACGAGAATTTGGCGCACGTTAAAGATCCTCAGGTGGTCAAAATAAATCCGCAGCCTTCCACTACGGCGCGCCTCATCACCTGCGTTGCGTTGGCGCATTAAACCCTCAATCAATCATTAATCAATGTTTCTCCACTTGCAAGTTAACAGCTGACGAATTGAGGTTTGTCATCTTGCACCAAAAAGTTATTAAACCCCAATTAAGTTGATCAGCTCGACCGCAAATGACGCAGACACAACAGTATTGGGGACACTGCACGCCACGCATAATTTTGATTACGACCAAAACCCAAACCGACGCCTTGAAAAGCCGAATTAAGACATCCCGACGAGGGGCTTCAAAGCATTAACGTGGGCTCAACAAGGAAAGTGGTTCAGCTCCGACGCATTTGCATTGTGGCTGTTGATTACCTGCGCTGCAAGCATTCCACCAGCGAAAGATACGTTATCATCACCAGCCTACCTACGCCCACTGCAAGCCAAAGGCCTCTCCTATTAATCTCCAATTATCCCGGCCCTGTGCTAACTGCGACCAATTTATTCCCGCAAACTTCTTCATCTCATCTGCCCCCTAACTTTCTGCAGCCCCCTTCCACGCTTGCCTTCCCTTGGGATCCACTCTGTTACACTTAATGCCCAACAGTTATCTTGCCTTCGCATTACATGCCCCGCCCACGTCCATTTCTTCTTAATCTCCACTAATATGTCCTTAATCCGCGTTTATTCCTTGACCCACTCCGCTCTCTTCTTGCCCCTTAACGTTTCACCTATCATATTCCGTTCTATTGCCCGCTGAGTCGTTCTCAATTTAAGTTGAACCCTCCTAGTGAGCCTCCAAGTTTCTGCCCCGTAGGTGAGTACCGGTAAGATGCAGCTGTCATATATAATAATCAAAATTTGCCGCTCGACAATATGCTCGCTTGTCATCAGTACACGGGAGCTGCTGAGAGGGCACGGCCGGGAGGGGGTAGAAGGAGTGCGCGCATTGTGCGCAGTACGTCATGGAGAGGCTGTAGCGCAGGTGTAAATGGGTAGAAAAGGCCCTGTCCCAGAACGCCACGCTAGCAACGTAGTGGGGAAGCCACGTCACGAGGCCATGTCAAGATGCCGTGACAGTAGCTGAGAAACGGCATCTGCAGGCTGGGCCACCGAAACACCCGCTCAATGCGTAGATCGTAGCTGTTCCCATAGCAAACGTTGCTAGGAAAATGTTACTTGAAGAGGGCGCGAGGCTCTCAGCATTGCTAGGGTGCCTCGAAGCACCCTACACACCCTACCACACCCACACGATGTAACTCGCAACGTGTTCGTGGAGATGTTGAGGCTGGTGCAATGCGGATATCTGAGAGATGTGTCGGCTGGTGACATGAGGATACTTTAATTTCTTTTCTTTGCCACTGAATAGCACCTTCCATCTTAAAGATTGATTGATTGATTGATTGATTGATTGATTGATTGATTGATTGATTGATTGATTGATTGATTGATTGATTGATTGATTATGAGGTTTAACGCACCGACGCTACACAGGTGGCCAGGCGCGCCATAGCGGAAGGCTCCTGATTAATTTTGACCAACTGGGGATCTTTAACGTGAGCTCAAATCTAGAACAAACGAGCGTTTTCGCTTTTCGCCTCCGTCAGCTTTCCATCTTTCACAGGCTGTCACGTTATTCACGCTTGTGTGCTTTTTCTACGCCAAAATGGCCGAAAGGTGGGCTTTTTTGTTTTTAGTGGCTCCTACGTCTAATGGTTGAGCTCCCCGTCATTCGAAGCGAGAGAAATAAAAGAAGGAGAAAAAGATTGTATAATTGTCTGAGATAGCTCGTGAACGGAGCGTGAGGCAAAGGTAAAATTAGGAAAGTATGAGAAAAGACGGCGAAAAAAACCCAGTTTTCCTTATTACTCGCGTGAGCGCGCATTTATCGCGCCGAGAAGGCACAGAAAGCGTTTATTTTTTTTACGTATTTCACTGATACGGTAACCAGGAGTTAGGTTTGCTGAAGCGCCTGATGCGAGAAAATTAAAAAAAAATTAATTCTACGTGAGGAATTTTCAAGGAGGACATAAAAAAAACTACGTTGTGTATGTATGAAAGCAAGCACTTTTTAATTATACTGCGAATTATACTGCGAGCGACATATAGGCACTGGTGTTCTTAATTGCATTTAATACTCGTCTCAGGCGGGGTTCAGACTGATGCCGCAACAGTCGTAATAACTTTAAAGAATGACGTCATTTCACTTCTCAGCCAACCGAAATGCGTGACACACCGTTTTTTAACGTCCATACATCACGATATGGCTTTTGCGTCGGTAGTTTGAACATAGCCTCACATGATATACCGCTCAAAATTATGGCAAATCGCTGAGCATTTGTGTTGCATGCATGGAACACTTGGCAACTCTATTCGCAGGTAGCGTGTACACCTACAATGATACAATGTGAATACCGTCATTACTGCAGGTGGTGGCGGATTTGACATCAAGGTGTAAAGTTTAGGTGCACCTCTACTAGCTGATATATATTAAATTTCATTGCAAACTGGCTGTGAAACGTTACGGTTTGTTGGGAAAATTCTGGAGGAATGCGGCTCGCTATATTTTAATAGCCTCAGTTTGAAAAATCGGAATCCGTATTATGTGATGCAGTGTCCAGTGCCTTAATGTCCTATGGTGCTCTGTGTGAAAGAAAGAATGCGTTGTATATTTTTCTGGGAAGAGTGCAGGCTGTACCTTCATTGCAGAATATTTTGAACAACGCATTCTTGCAGCTGAATCATAGCTTTGCGTTTCGACTCCAGTTCTGCAGTTTGTCTCGGGTTTAGTTACTAGAACCATAAAAAAAATACCCTCAGTGAAGGCTTCAAATTGAGTATATACAAGTCCGCGAAGACTTGATCGGTTTCCGTGGCAGGTTTTGGTTAACTGAGAATGTTTGTTTGTTGGCTAATCACTAGCGAAAAATGCTTTAGTATTACAGTGAGCCTTCCACATCAGTTTTATCCGCCTTTAGCTTGTTTTTGAGTAAATATAGGTTAAAGTTTTTTATGAATATACCAGAGCCTTTATGATGCAGTATTTGATGTGCAACTACAGAAAATGAGCGTAAAAAGCCTCCAAAATACAAAAAAGCGCTATGGAATGAAATCGATGACTTTATTGGAGGCCAAGGACCCTGTTGTGGGACATGGTAAAAAGAGTAGGGTAAGATGGTTCACATGAAAATCTCTAAAAATTTCTGGCTCCAGCGATCGATATCACATGCTACTGATACGTGTACGCGCCAGTGATGCGTATATTTTTGCCACAGCGAAAGTTTGCTCTGTAGCGACGTCTGATTAAACATGCTTAGACAAATTGTTCTCCTATACAAATTTTAGTACGATGCGATCGAAAGCAGCCAGCGTGTGTAGTTTTGTGGTCGGCGTATATGCAGTGCCACACTTGCTAGGACTTGTTTTCGGGAGCGCTAAAGACCAAGCCAAGTCCACTGGAGATGGCGAATGCCCGCACACTACTCCGACAAACGCGAACGGTGCCGTCGATTCGGTTGCCAGGTGTGAGTGCCCCATGTTCACAAATCATTGGGACCACAGCCTCCTGACGGCAGGTAATCTCTCCCTTTTCTAACCCCCTCCCCGAGATATGAAACCCACGGGGAATACAGATTCAACTCAAATCAATTCAATCCAATTCAATTTATTTCAACATCAGTGACGTTTGGAGATTCACAGATGGAACGCTCCAAGTCTTCTTTGTCGATGAAAATTCGGGAAATTGAATCTGAGTAGGAATTTATCTCAAGATGCAACACATTTATCGGAAGCATCACAGGAAAACAGCGAGACGTTCATAAATTTATTGTACTACAGTAAGGGTCGATGACAGCTGTATACCACAAATGCACATGGCTGTACGTGAGTGTCACGAGCTTGCATGGCTGACCAGTAACTGGCCTCGACCAAATGCAATTGCCTGAGTGCGACGTACGAGCGCTCAAAAGAAACACAAGTATGAACTGCGTCTGAGTTAGACAAACAATCCATTTGTGAGCCTGGTTTGTTACTTAATTAATTCTTTCAACATCATTCCCACGAACACCGTCGGGTCCTCTCAGTTTGTTTGCAAAGTGCGCCGATCGTTTCCGCGTGAACATTCACCAGTCCAGAACCCACCACAAAGGTATGTGCCTACATACTACTTACCTTTTAACCTGGTGATGTTTTCCTAGGAATTTCTTGAGGCACAAGCTCAACTGACACTTCCTATGGTGTAGAAACGCCTGAGTGCGTGTTCTTGCGGTCACTGGCAGGCAGAGGCCCCTAACACCCCCATGCTTAAAAATAAAATCCCCGTATTGCATCGCATGCGACTAGCTCAAGCATAAGCAACGAACAAAAGCATGCATAGGCTCTGGTTGTTAATGAGAACGTACGTACAGGTGCCGTCATAAGTAATTAAAACACGGCCTCGTAAATGTACAGCAATTTCTTTTTCCAGAAATTGCCTGGCTGCATTTGTGTGCGTTTAAAGGAGTCCTCCTTAATTCAAAAAGCTTCCTGTAAAGCAGTAATGGCTGTCATAAAGCCAGTAAGACAAATATTCTGTGATATTCACAAATACTTGTTCCAGTTACTTATGAAGGCACATGTAAATCCGCGGCGCGCCTAGGCAGACGAATATCCAGGCTTTGGAAACGACGCGCCATCGCACAAACCTCGTTCTAAACTGCAATGACCAAGGCAGAGTCGGCTAGTAGTGACCTTGGTGGGCTTACCGATTTTGCGTCGAAAACATTCCGCCTCCGGAGCTGAACACCTGTATCCGGCGGCCCGTTGTCTTCGAGAATTCGCTCGTTCGTTGTTCGAAAATACTTCCCTGCGCAGCAAAGAATAGCGTTGTTGCCATCCATCAAGGCAGAGAAAATGCAGTGATTTATGAATGTTACAAATAGCTTAAACAGCTTTCTTACGGGTCATGTAGCAGAAATCTAGCAAAAATACAGTCGCTAAAAGCCAAATAAATAGAAAGGGCACAGTGAAAAGTAGGAAGGAATGCAGTACTACAGATGAAGCTGCAGTGAAGGGGCGCTTTATAAATTGGAATACAAGTAAACAGAGCAATGAAGCAAATGAGAAGAAAAAAAAGCGGGACGAAAAACAAACCGAAACAAACGGGCGAATTGATTATAATGAATTAATCCTTAACTTTCTGCTTCTTCGCAAACCCCTCGCATCGATGGCGACGATGGTGAGAAAAGGATTGCTTCGGTTCCGCCCGTTGACCAATTTATTGTGCCGCTCAAGATGCCACGGACGAATACGGGATCGACGGGAAGGGGCAGGTCTTTGTGTTTTTAGAGGGCGAAGTCCGACAACTTCGCGCTAACAACTGACGCTGTAAAAATGATCTTTGAAGAAGTCTCGAATATACACGGATGAAACTACGGCGGGAAAACGTTTTATTTCTGAATAGCGTAATGGGGACATTTTTAATCACGACAGCGCTATAGATTCCCGACCTCTTAAAAGCACGTCTGCCGTTCACACGGCAAAAGAATGCCACGCTAGCGAGAAAGGACTATAGGCAGCGCGTTTCTCAGGCGCTTCGGCATGCTATAGGCGCAGAGGCCGCTGTATGTGTCAATAGAGAGTGCGGTAGCGGCACAAATTTGCAGAGAACGACAGTATGGAAAGGAGGTTTGAGCATGTACAGCGGGGTTTTTGTTTACGTGCTTTACCGTGTTTGCGCAACGTTTTGAATCTATCGTAATCTGGCAGTAGGCTAAAGCCGGGTTCAGACTGTTGCCGCAACTGCTGTAATAACTTAAAAAAATGGTGTCACTTCACGTCTCAGTCAACCGAACTGCGTGACACGCCGCTTTTTTTACGTTCATAGATTACGATATGGCTTTTACGTCGGTAGTTTGAACACGGCCCAAGAGAATGGAAGGGTGAAGTACTTAAGCCGATATCGATGCCGCGCTGAACAAACAGCGTGAACAACGGCAAGCCCACTGTGCGTCCGTTGACCCCGACGGGGTGGCTAAACTACGGACGCAGACGGTTCGGAAACGTGATTATAAAAATAAATACATTAAGAACAACAACAACAACAAAATAAAAACAAGAGAAAACAAGATAACCAGCGGCGCTCCCCAGCTTGACCGCTGCCAGCCATATTCGCTATAGTGAAACGACTACCAATCTTCATTTTCAAGTGGTAAGCTGCAAGCACTGATAAATGTTAACTTAGAGTGATAGAATTGTAAAAATATATTGCCCAAAGTCTGACGAACGAACGAACGAACGAACGAACGAACGAACGAACGAACGAACGAACGAATGAATGAATGAATGAATGAATGAATGAATGAATGAATGAATGAATGAATGAATGAATGAATCGTTACTTTCAAAAGCATTGTATCTTTGCCTGGTACCCGCCAGGCAGATTACCGCAATCAGGCACCAAAAGCAGCACAGTAACTATTCTGTAAAATAGCAATGGTTTGGAGGAGGGATAAAAGGCATACAGTTTAAGACATCAATGAACGCAACAACATGAGCAACAATCAGATGACCGTAATGTATACGTTATGTGCAGTACAAATGGTAAGGGATACCGAGTCATGCACCAATTTAACCACCATGCAGGCTTTACTGCGAACGAACCGGTTTTTGTTCCGTCTCCATTGTCGTGCGCTAGGCAGCCTTTTTTATAGCGTGTTTCCTCTGTAAGCGGTTTTCCCAAAATCTGCGCGAGATTCGGGGCATAAAGCACCCAAGCTTGTTTTTTTAAAGTGATAACAAAATGCGGAATGCTTGTTTTTAGTAGGCGTGTTATCGGTTGAAATAGCAATCTATGTATAAAATTTAACAACGCCTGTTTCACCCATTGGCGACCTGTAGAAAAAAAAATTATATCTGTTAGCGAAAGTTAGCCTTCGGCAGCGAAACGGCGATACCTAACGCCTTCTTAATAATGAGGTTTATAATCTGTTTGTTGGGGGAATTTCAACATGTCCGGAACCGTTTCCGCATTTATTGAGCCATTAAATGTCGCCACCATTGCTGTTCAGGGCCCGTGGTCGATACGTTATATCCAGGCTGGATCAGAAGTGCATCGGAGCTCGCACATTTGCCAAGCGTGTACTTCACAATGACAGAGTTTGGGTACATAGAATTTTAGCAGCCTGTCTCGTCTCTCCCGCTGTTGTCTTGTAACCGGTAATGGACAGGGGGTGTAGCCACCAGAAGGGGGATCGCAGGTAATTGTTTGGCGACCGGCACAGAGCCAACGTCGGAAGAGATTCACAACACTGATTGCTCTTGAGTGCGGTTCGTGACTGGCAAGCGTCTTGTTGTGCGCCATGCTCTAATGGCATAAGACACAATTGCCGTGTCCCGTAGTTAGCTTGAATTGCCCGCCGTAATGGTGAAGTAGCTAAAGCGTTGCGCTGCTACGCACGCATTCTCATCTTAGAAGACTGTGCGTTTCTCATAACGCAGTTAGCGTCTCTATGTATGGTATTTAGGCGCACGTTAAAAATACTCCAGTTTAATCTGTAGTCTCCACTTTGGCACATCTGGTAACAAAAGAATAGCTCCGACGTGTAGAGACTCAACATTTATTTTAGGGCCGAAGCATATTAGGGGCTCGGGCTGTCGACGTCTCATATAGTCGTCGTTGTAACCGTCGTCTCATGTAGTCACGGTACTAAAACACCGGGAGACTCTTTTACGCCTCACGCTGGTACGTAACACGTACTAAAAATACACCGGGACACTCGTGTACGCCTCGCGCTGGAATGCTTCGTGCTTCAAAGACACGAAACTTTTACAGAACAGCTATATATCTCTATCCCCAACTATTTCATCTCCGTTGGTAAAAACGCCAAGGCGTCAAGAATACACTTATACACTGCATGCTTCGCCCTTACCCAGGTTTCACGTAAGTGGAGATGGCCCCGGGAATTTTTTTTACGTGTCTGCCTGAGAACCGCTATTACGCCCATACAACGTTTCGGAGCTTTTCCTGGAATCTCTGTTTTCCATGCATGTTTCTGCTTTGGGCAGTACTCGAACCGATTCTTGGAAAAACAAGTTTGTGCGTCCGACCGACCGGCCGACATTCAGCCTGAAACTTTGTGAATAAACAGTTGACGCTGGAAATTATCTTCCCTCCCTGACATGGATGCTCTGTGAGGCGGTATTTGTTGATATTGTATGCCCAAGGGTTAGAAAAAGGCTTAAACGTGTTGCTTTCGGCAAGCAACGTTAAATAAATAATTTTGGCAATTATATCAAACATGTTAATCCACCAGTTTAGGAGAAATCCCCAAGGTGGAGTAAGTTTTTGTGACGGAAACTTTGACATGTGGCCGCACGGCTACAAAAGAAGGTGATACAGCCTTCTCAGAAACTATGCAGCCGAAAAAAATTTGAACTGGACCGGGGTAATAGATAATCTTGGACCAGGACAACTTACGGCTGTATTTCAGGGGGCTGGCAAGTTTCCTTGCTTAAATTAGTACAGAAAATTTTGAAACCAAATGTCAAGACTCCAAAGTTCTGCCCCGAACTAGAATAAAATAGTCCTACGTGTTTTCACAAATCTCTCACTATTTCTGATGCCCGTGAATTCACCAAACTGCTTTAAAGCCCGATATAACTAATACAAACATCCCAAACCAAATTTCAGAATTTCCTTAAATTTCAAGCTTAATAGGTTAAAAAGGCACAAAAATCATATTGTGGGTGCTTTACACGTTAAAGCTACGCGTCAGCGACGAGGCGCGACGTATGAAAACCATACTAGCATTACCCCTACTGTCTCTTCACAGGAAAGTGTTTCGGCTGTGTCGATTTCATAAAATTTACTTCACCAATCCGTTACTCAGAAATAGAATTTTGTCCCAACCAACTTACGTTTCCACTCGCATTGATCATCGTCATAAGGTAGGAATTCCGTCAGCGCACACCAAGTGTTTTCAGAACTCATTTGTGCCAAATACTTTTGTATGTTGAAATCGTCTTCCTTATGACATTGTTGGTATCAAAGATGCTGCGTTATTTAAAGTTGCTGTCACTAATTTTATTTGTACATAGCCTTTAAGTAAGCCCTGTAGCAAGCGATGTTACTTGATTGCAATTTTTCGGTTGTATTTTGATTTGTATGCTGTACATGTATGTATGTACCCACTCCCCTCTGTAATGCCTTCGGGCCTTGAGGGTAACTGAATAAAAAATAAATAAATAATTAAATAAATAAATAAATAAATAAATAAATAAATAAATAAATAAATAAATAAATAAATAAATATGTAGACTTCGGATTAAATTAGACCTCCTGGTTATCTAACGTGCGCTGAAATCTCGACGCACGGACGTTCTAGTTTTTTGCCTCCATCACAAAATAGCTTCCTCGGCCTGGAGTGAACCCCCAGCAGGACGTTGGAACCTATAACCGCGATTTTGGAAACCCGTCAATATTTTTAGCCACTTGGTATTATCGATCGAGTTAGCTTTACGTCTAAACATCGCTCATTCATAGGTATAAAAGAAATGTCCTTTGTTTTTTTAAAAAAAATTCGCACAAAAGTGTGTTAAATGGGTACTGTCTGCCCACGTAAGTTGAAACACCTGAAGCATGCGACGTTTATTTTCTAGTATGTTACCTCACTGCGACTGTTATCTCCTTAATAGCGCGACGTCGTTGGGGCTTGACATGAGCGGTATGTTCTGTGGTAATCCTGAATGCCCAACGCACCACCCGCCACGGTGGCTCAGTGGCTGAGGCGTTGTGCTGCTGATCTCAAGGACGTGGGTTCGATCCCGGCTGCGGTGGCTGCTTTTCTGATGGAGGCGAAAAGCGAAGTCGCCTGTGTGTAGAGATTTCGGAGCTCCTTTAAAGATCCCCAGATGGTCAAAATCATGCCGGGGCCTTCAACTACGGCGCGCCTCAGAGCCCACGTGTAGCTTCGGCGCGTTAAACCGCACGATCAATCGATGCCAAATGCACTGGCATCCTGCCGACGAATCTTCTGCCCGGTGTGACGGGTTCTCTTTCTCGCTGTTATTGTAGCGACTCCAGACGACGACGCCACCCCCTAGAAGCCTCAACTACTGAATTTTAGAAGCATAGCGGTGTATCAGAATGATCGCTCAAACCCTCCAGCACACTAGAATGACGGTGCTCGCAAGAAAAAAAAAAGGATCTGAAGGCTTAGATCTTTGGTTGTAATAGTAGCGTAAAAGTGACAAGTAAACCTTTGCAACAGCGCTAAAAAAATACGGGGACAAAAACAGCGGGAAAGGCGAGCGCTGTCCGAACAATGTTCGCTTCTTTTGTCTTTGACTCTTGGCGTTGTCGCAAAGATGTGCCTCTACCAACTCTGCCAACATACCACCCTTTGAAAGTGAAACATCCGAACACATTTCTTCATTGTCATGCTTCGCACGGGCGTTACATTTTGTTTCTTTAAATGAAAAGCGGATTTTGTCCAACGTGGGTTTGGTTCAAAAATTTTCTTTTGTCGATATTTTTGTAGTGTTTTTGCAGTGTAGCGTAGATTATTGTAGTATAGTGCCCAAGGACTCGGATGCTTATCATTTACTTTGGTATTTTTTGTTTTGTTATTCGGGTCGTGACGTTTTCGCGCATTTTGTTTTATTTTGTTTTATCTTAGCGTGGCCTCATTTAATTTGAGTACACCTTTGTTTCCCCTTGTTTTCGTTTCATTCTCAATTTCCCGCTATGGAGATGCTGGCAGTGCTGGAGGTGTCTCTCCAGTGCCATCCCAACTAGATTGCCCCATTTGTTCAGGTCCTTATGTTGGTATACCTTCTTTTACGTCCTGTTTACACAACTGTGGAACTGTTGAAAATATGTTGCCCTTTACAACTCTAAAAGAAAATAAGGTTCTAAGGCGTGTCAGATCGGGATGTGCTGTATTTACTAACCCAGCCTAGAGATGACAGCCGCAAAAAAGTACTTCGTACGCGTTGGCTTACCTGCGGCCACGTCGGGGAGAGCACAAAAGAGGCGGTCATAATCACATCCGCGCCTTTTGTGCCATTATGCAAGTGCAAAGAAAAAGGAACAGGGGCACTGATATAGACAAGCAGAAACGTTGTATCTGATAGCTAAGATAAACGATTAGAATACACAAAGATGAGAAAAGTTTTATTGTGGCGTCCAATCTGCCGTTTACGTTATTACATAAGTTTTGCGTGTTTTCTCTAATGTACGGGAAACATACGCAAACGGCCATCGACGGTAGCGTTCGGGTATGTTTTTCTTTTGCTGCTTTAGAACTCTGCACTATTTTCAAAATACATAGCCGGTTAAAAATTATGGCATTGCCCTTCTTTACAAAAGGTAACTCTATGGCTTTAAAGGGGACGAGGTTACAGGAAAGGATAGACATCGTATCCTGCGCTCAACGCCTGTGGAACCAGCGAGAATGATTACACGATTTAAAGGGACCCTGCAACACTTTTGATAAGCGCTTTCACTCTTCCTTTCGCATCTGGAAGCACTGCGAAAGCTGCAGTTATCGCCAGCACGGAACGGCACTGCGTGATTTCCTCGTCGCACCTGCAGATACGCTTTTCATTTCTGCTTTGTTTTTGTGGCTTTATTTTTAAAGTTGCTATCGAAAAGCGTTCGTTGCTGCAACTGAAGGAAAACTGGCCAGCCGCCGCTACATAGCCTCAGTGACGTAATTCAGGCCGTCGAAGAACCTCAAAACCGGGAAAGAGAGAAAAATCTTTTGAGCGAGTTTCCAAGTTATCTGATGGGCATAGAGCAGTAATTTTTGGCTGAGGTACTTTGCGACCCCCTAAACTAAGTACTGGGTGTTTTGAATGACTACGTTCTCCAAGCATTTAGGATTTCAAAAAAAAAGTTGAAAAAAGTGTTGCAGGGTCCCTTTAATCTTAGCAAGTGTTATAATGACAGTCTAAACATTTTCTGGTTACTTTGCTGCAAGAAAAAATAAACGCTTTTTTTGTTGTTCAACAACTCAGTCGAAGTTACTTGGCCCACTCTGTAGATGCGCACAGAGCTCATTACTTGCAGGCAAGTTTTTAGCGTGTGTTTGAGCCAAGGAAAAAGTGTTAAAAAAGGGCTTCAGTTATCCCCGAGATACACACAAAAAAGAAACCAAGAACAGTAAAGGTGTTTTTTCTAGGTCTACATATTTGCTGCCCGGTATCCCTTTACGCCGAAGGCATGCACACAAAAAGACAGGAATGCGACCAACCTGCATTATGACCTCCATTTTTAAAGGCAGTGGGAACTAAAGGTAAACACAAGACAGATGAGAAGTTTGGGTGGCGTCGCCTTTGCGCAGCTGACCCCGCCCTCTACGTCGTCGTCCACTGATAGCTGCAGAAGCACACTTCTTTCGGAAGCACTGATCACCAACACCACAACGGTCGTAGTAGAATCCGTGTTGTTGTTCTGGGTTGTCCTCTTGGTCCTTCTTAAGGCACACCGACGAGGTTTGTTTGGTTGGGGGCAACGCTGTCTCACGAATATCCCATGTGCAGGCACGTTGCGGCGAGCGAATACATTTACGAGGGTTTATTGTGCAGAATCACAGGGCAAAGTGAAACTCTTCGATGGTTAGAGAAGGGCAACCGACGCGGGAAAAACAAAATGCAGTCAACGGATCCCAGGGTAGTCGCAGTGTTTCGGAAAAAGGGGGCGTGCTTTTTTTCCCGGGCGCGTCTCTCGGAGGATGAGGAAGCTCGTGTGCAAGAGGAAGGGGCTGGAAAAAAATATGAGAGGGAGAGGAGGAGGCTATCCGAGTGCGCTTGGCTTGGCTCTCCGAAAGGCTGGGGAGGGGGTTGATGGGAAGGAACAAACATGGCGGGGGTCGCTTGCGCGAGCCGTGGGGGCGGTAGCTTCTGATGGGACTCCTCGCCGCTTTTCTTGCGCCTTTCTTTGCTTTGTGGGGGAATCCTCCGCTTTTTTCGTCCCGGTCTCACCGGCTCGGTCTGGACGTGGTTCAGGTTGCTTTAAATAGTGGCCACCCTTGAGAACCTTTGGTTTCTACTCTTTTCTGGCGCAGGCCCGGACCCCGGAGGGAGAAACATTCCGGCAGAAGCGGCGGCGGGAAGGAAAAGAGGTTCGGTGCGGTGCTGTTTTCAGGCAGACGCAACGGCCGTTCGCAAGTCTGAATGCTGTCGGGCTGACAGGAACAACTCCGTCGTGCACAGCGTGGTGCGTTGCGGGTGCTCTCTAGCCCGTGACGGCACACCCATTTTGAAGAAGCAGTCAACGGAGGCATTTATAAGGGGTAGTGAACACAAAGCGGTTTCTTGATTAAAAATTGACCAGCCTGCTTCGCAGCAAAAGCCACCGAAAGACGATGTCTTCTGCCACCTTTGTCACGTGATGCCCTCTGCTCTCCCCCCTCCCTACTCTCCGCTGCCTCCCCCCCCCCCCCCTTCTCGTCACTCCCATGATGAATCTAATGAATGATTGTAAACTCAATTTTCCCACATTCGCACTGCTCGCGCGCCATCTGTTGGGACGCTTTATTCCTGTCGCGCTTGCAACAGCTCTTGGCGAGATCTTTTGTTTCTGTGTTCACTTTTTATCTCCCCTCTCCTTGAGGCCATTTTTAACTAGTTGTTTTTTATTTATTACAATAAAGACCAATCCAGCGCGTATTCTTGAGAGAACGCTAATACTGCCAACTATTTTGCCTTAAACATGCCGGAGGTCTCCTTTGCTTTAAGCTATGTGGACGTGTATGGTCGGAGTGGTCTTGCCTATAACACTTTGTGTTCAAGCGTTTTTTAACTGTTTTTTTTTTGGCCGAGCGGTTGAACCGAGTGACAGACAGACAAACGAAAACTTTCGCCGGAATGTACCCGCAGAAAAACTGTCATCGTTAAAACAATTATGTGCTTTCTCACCAGCGGAACGATTTTAAATCGTGAGTGCAGCGGGAGTGGTTGTATGTCGCAAATGACGCGGTGAAGTGGCCCCAATTAAAAGTGTTGTGCCTGTGCTACACGGCTGTTTCGAAGGCCTTCCGAATACCGTGGAATCAATTGTCTATCGAGTGCCCAATTATAAATACATAGAGCGCAGTTGTGGGCGAGAGTCCAATTGTCAATTGAAAGTTACCGTGTATACAAAGCATAAGCTTTTAAAACATTCTGGCTTAAAATAACCTTCTGCAGTCCTTGCGAAAAAATACCGTCAAATATACATTTTGCTTCTTTTTGCTGCCTGTTAACGAAGAAAATGAAAGTGAAAAAAAATTTTTTTTTTCTTCGGCTGATTATTGTTTCAGAACTTGGCTGTCTGCACGAGCGTTAGCAAAGAAATGACCAGTTTAACGGCTTAGTATGCGGGAAGGAAACTATTTCGAGCGGTACACAACCGATTGGCTGTGCCGTGTTTATAAACCTTGGCTGCATGGGCGTACATGCGAAAAGTGCGTTCGTCAAGCTAGCTCAGTTGGCAGAGCGGCGGTGTCGCGTTACGAGCGGTTAAGCGCGAGACACATGCACGACTAAAGCATGTGATTGGCATGCGACTGATCGTTACGACTGTCGCCACGACTATACTCGGTGACAAACTAAGAACGGCACCGGAAGTTGCCGCTGTGACTTATCACCGTAGCCGGATGTTTCTCCGCGCGGCGCAAGTAGGGCGTTACTGGGAATATTTTGAACATGGCGTGAGCCGTTCCCGTGATTTGTTGGACTTAATATGCTTATAAACGACTCCAGTGACGACAAACAAACTGCGTGAGACAAGGCAGACGATATCACGCATTCATAGCAAACCCCTTTCAAAACGCGCGCGCACCGACGTCACGGGTCCGGCGCTTTGGCGGAGTGATACACTACATGAGGTGGTGCCGTTCTTGAGTTGTCACCGAATATAGTCGTACGCGTGAATTTGAGACACATGGTCCGATGCGCGCGTGCGATGCGTCGTCGGCGCCGCTCCGCCCACTGTTTTCGCTCCATGGTTGCCTCCCTTTCTAGGCGCGTTCCGGCCGATTTAGAAATGCGCAAGAGATATCCCAGCAGGAAAAGAAAACGTTTATCAACTTGAAGTGAAAATAAATAGTGGCATTACGTTACACATTGCATTTTATATGTTTAGTACAGCGGTGCGGGGACGTTTAGCACCGACTATTCCGCTCGTCCGTGCTTTTGGTACCGTTGGCAACATGTGTCAACCAGGTGTCTGTACTGTTATAGTGAAAGTGTTCTAGTTCACTGAAGTATGGTGGGCGGAGAGCGCGCGGGCCGGCGGAAGCGGCAGAGAGCTGCTCCCCACAAAATGTTGGAACTGATAGCGCCTACTCGGGGCTTTGAAAGGAACTTTCACAGTGACGTCATTATGCCGACACCTTCGGGATGCCTTCGGGCTCTCATTGCCTGTGGCCGCACGACGGTCCCAACTATGACACGACTGCATCTGGCTTGCCAGTCGCACGTCGTGAGCCTCCTCCGACCAGCGTACGACGCCAAAACCGGTCCTAACTATCAGTCGTCTGTCTGTCTGTCTGTCTGTCTGTCTGTCTGTCTGTCTGTCTGTCTGTCTGTCTGTCTGTCTGTCTGTCTGTCTGTCTGTCTGTCTGTCTGTCTGTCTGTCTGTCTGTCTGTCTGTCTGTCTGTCTGTCTTGTACTTGCGGAGCACAAAGCATGGCGTCCATTTGCCATCACTCAGGCACAAACAAACTAGCGATACTTCTGTAAATCTTCACAACAAACTGACGGTGATTTTCAGAGAGCGTTTCTTGAATTCGATGGTTTCTGGCCAAAGCCGGATTTCTTCAATCCGAGTGAGAATTGCCATGCAGCAAAAAACAAAAAACAGCCTACTGTGTATATGTACACGAGGGGCCAGAGTAGTTTCGATTCAATGTTTTTAGAAATCGAAAGAACTTCTTTTTCTGCGTGTCAACCACGACTTTCCACCTTAGGTCCTTCTTCAGCATCTCGGAGCGTGCATAAAGAAGCTTCAAATTTACAACGCTCCAACTCAACGTGCACAGTGGAGGGCTAAAGAGGAATTTAGATCGTTTAAGGCTTTTCAAATTACCGCAAAAACCTTTTTTGTATTTTGTGAATACCGAATTGATTGTTCATTGATTGTAGGGTTTAACGCGCCGACGCAACGCAGGCGATGAGGCGCGCCGTAGTGGAGGGCACCGGAGTAATTTTGACCAACCGAAGCCAAGGCGGTTAACAGGCTCAGCGCGCCAAATCCCTGCGGACTTTATTCTGTTCCAGCCAACCCAGCGGCGTTTATTGCGTTCCAAGACAAAGGAGCAAGGTGTAGCAGAAACCCTGTTCTCGCTCAGAATTCGTCGTAAGGAGGGAAATTGGTCCCGCCTAATTTTAAACAGACACGTGTTTCCCGCCAGGAGGGCGACGCGCCAGACAACTGGTCTGAAAGGTGAGCGACGGCTCCGATGAGGTTTTTCTAGGCTTAATCTAAATATACCGCTAACGGTTTCGTCAAAGCGACGTGGCGGCCGCCAGTGACCGTGACAAGGTTAGCCGCAATGGCAGCCAAAGAATAACGCGCCAGGCCGACGCGCGGGAATTTCGAAACGGGTGGCAGCAGCAACAACAATAACAGAGGTTTCGGTATTCGGGCCCCAGAGATCGCCGATGTTGAGACCACGGAGACTGCGCGGCCGGCGGCAACTCTTGTTGCTGCTGCTTCCCCTATTTATCTGTGCGTGTTTGTTTCTGTCAGGAGTAATTTCGCAGTCCTGTGGAACAAGGCCAAGGTCTCCGGCCTCGTAGCGGTTTCTCCGTTGATGCGGGTTGTTCGGTGCAGCGCGCTGTGGGCTGCACGTCTCGTTGGGCTGCTCGTAACAAAGAAGCCGTGGTACAAATAGCTCAACATAGACGGCTGCCTCGCCGGGCTCTTTGTTCGAGTTACCTGAACACGTCTTGCTCTGAAAGCACAGATACACGCTCTTTTGAGTGCAGATATTCATTATAGTTGGCCTATGAAATTTAAAAGTGTCCTCTCCATGGTAATGAAGTAAACCTATATTTCAACGTTTCAAGAATACAACTACAAATAAGTAAAAAAAAATAAGCCAACAAAAGGAAATAATTAACAAATACGATCGCACTTCTAGCAAGTTAGAGTACAACGTTAAAAAATGCTGGTTGGGATTTTTTCATTCTTCAGTTGTATCTAACTTCATTATTGCGTTGTACGTAAAATTTGCCGCTTAAAGAAGGCTTACTTCTCTCATTTTGTTATGTCGACTAAAGTTCTTGTATTTAATGCTGTATTTTGCAGTTAAATAGAAATGTCGCAGTCTTGCTATGAACACTCAATGTCCCCTCAATGTTGTTGTTTAGCTTGACATCGCAAAGTATCATCTAGCCACGCATTTACGAACTGTAAACAGCATCCAGACAAAATTGTCCTGCAGCGAAGCGCCTTTTTTCGCGGAATCATGGTATAGCTCACTGCACGCAACTCATTTCTGCACGAATGTGCTGAATTAGCAGAAAATATGGGCTGTCTAAACATGGGTCCTCTAAGCGGCGGAGGGAAAGGGCTGAAACACGGCGGGTTTGAAGACGGCAACTTTTCTTTCCTCCTCTTCTTTTCTTTTTATTTTTGCCCATTCGGCCGGGACAGGCGGACCCTTCCCCGTTCGTACCGTCTTCGCCTTCCGCTTACATCACCGGCAGACATTTGCAAAGAGAAGAATGAGCCAGCTGTCGAAAAAACAGACGGCTCGGTCCTCAAGACGGGGTGCCTTTTTGGTGTTGTTTTTTTCCTCGCCCCGGAATGCCTACCGATAAAGGGTCTGTTCCGGTTGGCCCAGGAGTTTTAAAAACAGACCGCCCCCACTTCTGGGTGGTTGGTTGCACACGGCGAGGAATAGGAACAAGTCGACGCGCGCACTGTGGCGATTGATTGATTGGCTCACTGAAGATGTTCTTATTGACCGCGTGGCGATGACGGCTCTTGGCCGCAACAACAGGAGCGACCGAGGGGGAAATGAACAACTTAACTTGGAGTCACGGACTTCCTTCGTAAGCAGAGCATGAGTCCATCCTAGGCCGAGCAGGAAAGGTGTAGATGGCTTTCTGTGGTCATGGCGTCGTAGCCTGAGCTAAGGTTCAGCAGGTTCTTCTTAGCTTTCCTGGTTGTCTAGGATTAGCTTGATCATCATGCTTACTACCGTCTGAGCCCGCGCCCATCACCAGTAGCCCCTTTATGCCTTTCCGTGGAAAGGAAAGGGAGGAAGGGAAGCGGGGAAAGGGCGGGGGGGGGGGGGGGGGGGGGGGGGCGTGGAAGCGTGAACAGGCTTCACGTGCTCACCGATGATATGCCCGCTGTGCTGGTAGAAGGCTCAACGTGGACGTCTCCCGGCCCGATGCGACTTGTCTACTGTCCTCCCTGGTAGAGCGGCTTGCGCTGATGTGTTACACAGACAGTAACGTGCCTACGACGCGAGAGCGAAGCAGACAACCCTATGTTTGTCCGCTAGAATAAAATTCTAGTCTTTCCAAGTTTGATTCCCCTTATTAACTACGAAGTATGCTCAATCGCAAATTACAAAAAAAGAACGTGTTTTGTTTCGTGCAATTCTTGGACTGCGTCTAACTTCGCTGGTCAGCCTTTTTCCCAAAGCAGAAGGGGCACTGAATTTTTTATTCCTTTTCCACTTCAAGGCACTGGGTAAGAATTTGAAATCTAAATGTTGCAGACGTTGCAAGAAGCCCTCAAGTTTCTCAGCGCGGGCGACCTTGAGAAGACATTGTAAGTAAACAATGCTCCTTATAGTACGCACCGATGTGTTCAGATTTGACTGTGTTTTGTAGTTCCGTTCTGGTAATTAATTGATCTATTATCTCCAATGACGACTATTATGCTGAGTAGCCAGCGTGCAACAGGATCCCCTTCTTCCACGATCGCTGCTCTTTCATTCCACTTCCTTGCACTACTTCCACCTTTGACGACGTCACTAAAAGTAAAAGGAACGTCATAGACAAAGGTTATATCACACCTCGTTCATAGCGTCACTGATTAGATCCTTTCTCGTTGTGATGTCGTTTTCTGGCACGAAGTGGCAGCTGTAGTTAAACATTTCGGTTAACTTTCGACCATAAGCGACAGTTTTCAAGAAAGTGAACTCGGAGCGTTCTTGCCGTGACTTGGAGTGCGATGACTCACACATTTGCCACAACTCAATGAGGTTACGTGACAGGCCTTGTCATGTTAGTTACGAACGCTCATACAAGGACATGTGGGTTGCTTGCCCCGCTTTCTACGGCGGGCATAGTAGACGTCCATTAAAGTTAGCTTCGCGAATAAAATTGGCTTCATGCGCTGCAAAACGTTTTGGCGTATGCACAACAAGGACGCAGCCAAAACGTTGCATCGAAATAACTAGTACTACCGTCGCCGTGAAAAAAAACTGATATCACCCTCTTATTTTTTGTCTAGTATTAAATAAATAACAAACAAACAAAGACTAGCCTGCATGCCCAGCATATTTTTAAGGACTTGCAATAAAAGCCTACGTAAGCACAGCATTCTTAGGATTACCTTTAAAGTCTAATTCCTATTTAGGGCTGGGACTCGGTCGATCAACCCATGGATTAATCGATGAACTTATTGATTGACGGCTAAGTTCCTTAGCAGATTATTCGGAGAAAATAAACACTCAATAATCTATCGTTTGCGCCAATAATTTTAATGCTTCCTGTGGTGGTTACCCGTGACTTTTAATTAGGACTACGGGTCAATTATCAACCTATGAATTAAGCGATTAATGCACTGTTTGAAGGGTAAGTCCGGAAGAAGATTAACCAGAGAAAATAAAACCGCGTAAAATGGAAACTTGTATACGCAGCACGGCCCTACACGGCATACGTCTTTGGAAGACCTTCGCCGTAAAAAGCGCCGGCCTAGTTTATAGAAGCAGTTCATAAAAATGCCGACCCCGATTTCCTGTATTCCAATTCGAGGGATTGGTCAATTTCCAGATTTCCAATTTCCAGGAATTGGTCACTACAATGCATTGTGGGGAAGGTAAACCACGGGGTTGTCTTGGAGGGCAGTACGAATATCACAGATAGCAGCAATAACGCCTCTGTCCCCGACTTGAAGGTACGGAGAACAAACCTTACACGGCGCAAAGAAAACCGGAATTTCCTACGACGATACAATTCATAAACTTTCCCTTGAGTCCCCTCCATGAGTCACTGGCTCCAAATTTGGTTCAGCTCCTATTTGAAAACTGAAGCACACTTGACAGCACTGGGTAGTAATTGTCGCAGGCCACATAAACTACGAGGCTAGAACCATAACCGCTCAGCCACATGTCCACCAGTGCGTTATAAATGAAATTTCGGGAATTTTATGATCAAGCTTCCTGTCATTACGAAGTCCAGAAGGAAGATTGAAAATGATCACGATTCGCCTCAACACGAACCAGAAAGGGTGAAGCATACAATCAGAGAGATGCTTACGACTCCTTGCGTGTGTCATGGGCGATAGCCTTACCGGCCAAATGTCTCTAGTGGGTATGCGATCATTGCGGCCTTCGCGAACGATTCTAGGAATGTCCGCTCCCTTGCTTTCTGGATCACTCGCTCAGTCGATTTCTATACCAGAGTATTATACCAGTGCTCAGCGACTTGATCTCGGGGAACTGTCGAATGCCATTTTTTCCTGCTCTAACGCTTTTGAGGAGCGAGAAAATAAGCAAAGTAGTCAGCTGTCGTACACTTTAAAATAATCCTGTGGGGAAGCTCCATCGCAATGCACAAAACTGACCAATACTGCAGTCGACAACAAATTTCCGGCTAATGGAGATGCCGAGTAATGTTTTGTTTTTAACGTTCGCTGTGCTTTGTGGCGTCACGCAATGCAAGCACGACGTACGTTATTACAATACCGCGAGTGCAGTGCCACAGAGCAGATCACACTTCTGAGTCAAATTGAATGCACTTTGCTGTCGTTCGTCGAATTTTATTTGTTGGCGAAAGGGATTGGTCACTCCAATGCATTGTGGGGAAGCTGAACCACTGGATTGTTGATACTGGTATCTTTTTGTTGTCGACGCATTACACGCCATCGATGCGAGTGTGAAGATTTCCTGTTCTCTTCCAATTTTTCCGTGCAGTGCTATCGCGCATGTGCATATCCTATTGCAGAAGTGTATGACAGGGAATGTTTTTATTTTTCTACAGAAGCTTTGGAACAATGTGTTTTTATATTAGATGCGACGCATCTCTTTAACTCGCCTTGTCCCTCCATGCATGCATCCGGCGTCCATCCGCATGCCTCTCCCCCATTCTTCTCGCCACGCCAGCTGCGCTGTAACGCCGCTCTCCCCGCAGCGCCATCTTCCGTTACCGCTCGCTCCCCTCGCCATGCCAGCTGTGCGTCAGCGCGCGTTAGCGCTCGGTTAACACATGCGCATGCGCTACTCTCTCTCATTCCCCTCACCGTTAACGCGCGGTACATATAAACGCGATAACTGCGCCGCTCCGCTCAGTCGCTCCACCGCCGCCGCTCCGATGACATCCGATGACCACCGACGATTTCAATGGAGACTAACAGGTCTGCTACCGCGATGGTCGGCGCAACCGCAACAAGCACCGCCCCGATGCGTCGCATCACCCCATGGTTTCCCCTCGCGGAAAGATGTGGTCAATTTTTTGTAAATGTTTTCACTTATACATGTTCATCGTTAGATCTTTTTGTAATTTGATCCAGCATCACTTTCATGTCTCTGTAACTTCAGATGTCTTTCTGCCTGTACGGGCCCCCAAACACTTTCAAGTGGTCTATGACCGCTTTTCGCCTGGGGGAACCCGAACAAAATTTGTTGGAAACAAAACGACTTAGCTTGACTCGATTGTCTTAGAGTGCAGCACGAATCTCACAGATAGCAGCAATGACGCCTTTGCTACGCAACTTGACAAAATACTATCGTTCATGCTCCTTCGTCAGGTGAATTTAGTATCAGCATTTCTAATCCGTGGTGACACTGAACCGGATAACAGATTTTCATTCAGTAAAGGACAACTAATTAATTGCTTTTACACCATTACTGGGTGGGTCATATTACTTCGGGCTTCAAAGTATTCCGAACACATCTCCCGCAATTATATTTTGCCAGCTATATAAAGCGCGAGCCAAACAGTTACTAGAGGAAGTTTCAGGGGTATCACCTGCCACGAAATGTTTCGGCAATAATTATTTCTAGGCTCACCCCTTGTTCGAAATTCCTGGGTAGGGGTAAAAAAGCGATTCAGGCAGTATTTTTTTTGCAAACGTGTTTCATCGTTTTTGGGCTAACTGACACAAACAGGTGTTTTATTCTAACTTTTCCCTTAAATACGGCGGATGCTATGACTTGGACTATCAGCACACAGAAACGAGGCCGTGAATGTGTTATCTACCAATATAAATCACGTTAAATCTACAACTTGTAATTCAAGCTCCGAGTGGAAGTGCCTGACACGTTTTTTTCCAAATATAGTAAAGTACCGTTAAGACAAGCTGGAAGGGACCATTAAATATTGTTCATATTATCAGAAATCCGTCTTAAGCAGACGTTTTTTGCATTGTGCACGTTACAAGAAAGCAAAAATGTTGTTCGTCTCAACCATACAATTAGTCGAAAACCAAGCTTGTCTTAACAAGGGTCTACTGTACAACTGCGCGTCAGTGACTGTTATTTGCGGCCTTAGTAACGACTGGGAAATAGAACAGTATGGCGTGAAGGCACTCGGGAACTGGAAACCACAAGACATGATTCATGGCCACGCGCTGAAGTTGGGAAATGACGAAATGACCTGTTCCAGCCTTCATGCTGCGTTTTGGCATGACGCTTCAAAAAGGACTTGTTAGTGTTTGCTGGTGTATTTTTTGTTGTTTTGTGCGTTGTATTTTCTTGAAGTTAGCCCAGTCCAACCCCCTTCTTTCTACTTTTCTCTCAATGTCGGCCACGAGACCTGTTGACAGCATAATGGCGACCTTTCGGGGTATGTTGTCGTTCTTTTTAAATGGTCTCCTCAACAAACTAATGTTTCTCTATTCTAGACTCTAGAGTTTAAGCCACGGAAGTACCGAGCCCCAGCTGCATTTCCAAGGTTTATTTTCAAACTTGGCTTCATTCTCGCCTAGTTGTGGCAATACCCAAGCTTGCGCCACCGCTGGTTTTGTTTCTTTTCGTGATTTCGGTACAGCTCCTCTAGAACAAAGTCAGTAAACAATCGACGTTCGGTGAGCGACAACAAGAGACGGATGTTTTCAAGTAAATTTTCACTCACGATGTTGCACTACAGCTTTATATCTAACATTAGTATATATATATATATATATATATATATATATATATATATATATATATATATATATATATATATATATATATATATATATATATATTGTGGGCATTGGGGGTGTACTGTTGTGATATTTATGCGTGGAAGCGACATGACATTGTTATATCCAGTGTGGAACACGGCGGGTCAATCCCTCTGTCCCTTCTACCCATCCAAACCCATCGCCACTGTCATCTGTGTATAACCATCATCATCCCCGGACAGTTCCGTCTTTCGGTGGCCTGTGCTCGGGAGCCTAATTAAAAGTGGTCCTTCAGCATCTCGGAGCTCTGTCTCTCAAGTGGTGGAGGGTGCGCTCGATTCCTCCGTTTACCTCCCTCGGTTACACCGCTGGAGCTTCGATCAGGTCGGCGACTGCCGGAGGCAGACATCCCCATGCAGCAGGAAAGCAGCCGTGGTGCTTCCAACGCAGCAGCTCCTGCTCAGCCTGCCTTCACTATCACCACTCCCCAGCGTGATCCTCCGGACTTCGCTGGCCTACGGGGCGATGATGTGGAAGAATGGCTCGACCACTTCAATCGAGTGAGTTCGTACAACCGGTGGGATGACACGTTCAAACTCCGCATAGTTGCTTTTTCCCTAACTGAAGTAGCGAAGACGTGGTTCTTCAACAATCGGGACACCTTCGATGATTGGTCAGTTTTCACCCAAGAGTTACGCAAGGTATTCGGTACATCGTCTGGTCGCTTGGCAGCCAAGAAGAAACTTGACGCTCGGGTGCAGCACGCGGAGGAGACATATGCTTCCTACATTGAGGATGTCCTCGCGCTGTGCCGTCGAGTTGATAAAGATATGCCCGAAACGGACAAGGTGCGGCACATCATTAAAGGGGTCTCCTCTTTTGCTTTCAACGCTATGGCGATCCAAAATCCCTCTACCGTTGCCGATGTGCGAAGCATTTGTCAGCGCCTTGACCAACTTCAGGCTATCCGACTCCCACCCGATCCCTGGAGCATCGGCTCTTCGGGGAGTACAGAGCTGCGTTCTTTGATTCGGGCCATCATTCGCGAAGAGTTACAGCAGCGCGATGCACCCTGTCATCACAGCAGTCCGGTCAATGACGTCCACGGACAAGGGCTGCGTGACGTAATTAGAGAGGAGCTCGCAGCTGTGACAACCGTTCCGCAGCCCAGCCAGTCTGCTTTACTTCACGTGCCTACATACTCGGAAGCTGCTTCAAGGCAACCTGTGTCCACAGAGCACATTGTACCTCCAACTGCTCACGGCCACTTGACTGCCATTTCTACGCCTTCCGCTCCACCGTTTTTTCGTTCAACGTGGCGAGCACCGCGTCCTATAGATGACCGGCCTGTCTGCTACTACTGCGGCATCCGGGGGCACATTTCTCGATTTTGCCGTCGACGGCAGCAAGACGAGAGGCGCGGCTACGCCCCTTACGAGCGGGACTACTACAGCTACTCTCCTCGTCAGCATGCGTATTCATCATCTCCTCGCCGCCGATCACCGCCTCCTGACACCAGGGACCTTCCGCGGGACTCCCGGCCCTCTCGCCGTCGTTCCCCTTCGCCCTTCCAGCGCGCTTTGTCTCCTCTTCGTCCCGTTTCCAATACTTCCAACCAGCACCAGGAAAACTAGATGCTGCAGTTTTTGGAGGTGAAACTGCATCACCTGGAACGTCCACAAGTCCTCCCGAACTTCCGTCTAATATGTTGTCTGTCTTCGTCGAAGGAATTCAAGTGGAAGCGTTAGTTGATACCGGAGCAAGTATTTCTGTAATTCATGCTGATTTGTGTTCACGTCTTCGCAAGGTAAAGACTCCGTATACTGGTCATTGGTTACGTGGCGCTAATGGGAATGACATCACACCTTTGGGATATTGTACCGTGCGTGTTTTAATCGGAGAAGTCCGCCATCACATTCAGTGTGCTGTTCTGTTTCCCTGTGCCCATGAACTCATCCTTGGTTGGGACTTTCTTTCTTCTGCCTCGGCTGTTATCTCCTGCCGTCAACCAACTATCCACATCGCCGACACCCAACAACCAAATTATCAGGACGCACCACGGCAAACACTAAAATTGAATGCCGATCACGTTTTGGCGGCCGGTTGCGAAGAGATTCTGTCGGTCACATCAGACGAAATTGTCGACGGCGACGTGGTGGCAATTCCGTGCAGTCGACTTTTGCCGCAAGGCATTGCCATTGCCACCTGCCTTGTTCGATTCGTGTGTGGGTCCGCAGCCTTGGTTGCCCGTAACACCACACATTTACCAATACTACTGTCACATGGAACTACTATAGCTTCAGTGGCCGACAGCCGCCCTGCAGCAGTCGTTTCCTCTGGCCAGCGTTCTTCAAACAAGCCCGCGTCTGCTTCGCCTGGTGATTTGTCAATTCTCGCGGCCATTCTCAGTCCCGACCTAACGCCAAACCAGACCAAATTATTGCTTGATCTTCTGTCCAAGCACCGGGCTTCGTTTGACGTGCATTCGCCTGGCCTCACACAGACCACTGCCACAGAGCATCGAATTCAAACAGATGGTTCGGCTGTGATCCGTCGCAGACCGTATCGTGTCTCCTCGTCTGAGCGGAAGATAATTGAAGATAATGTGGCCGATATGCTAAAGCGCAAAGTCATTCGCCCATCTACAAGTTCATGGTCATCGCCCGTTGTGCTCGTCGAGAAAAAAGATGGCTCTGTGCGTTTCTGCGTCGATTATCGGGCGCTTAATAAGATTACGCGAAAGGACGTATATCCTATGCCCCGCATAGACGACGCTTTAGACTGTTTGCAGGGGGCTGAGTACTTCTCAAGCTTGGATCTTCGATCGGGGTACTGGCAAATCCCGATGCACGAAGCGGACAAAGAAAAGACGGCATTTACCACCCCAGATGGCCTTTATGAATTTAATGTGATGCCGTTCGGCCTTTGTAATGCCCCGGCTACATTCGAACGCATGATGGACACTGTGCTTCGTGGCCTCAAATGGAAAACGTGTCTATGTTATCTAGACGACGTGGTAATCTTTTCATCCACCTTTTCGCAGCATCTCGAGCACCTTGATCAGGTGCTAACTTGCCTTTCTAATGCCGGCGTGCAAATGAATACTAAAAAGTGTCATTTCGCTAGTAAGAGCATCAAAGTGCTGGGACATGTGGTTTCCAAGGATGGAATACGCCCGGACCCGGATAAGACTGCTGCCGTTATCGGTTTTCCTCGGCCGCTACAACAGAAAGATTTGCGAAGCTTTCTTGGTCTCGCATCATACTTCCGGCGTTTCATTTGCAATTTTGCAACGCTCGCTTCCCCTCTGCACAAGCTTTTACGAGCCAACGTGCCCTTCGTCTGGACGAACGAGTGCCAGGAAGCTTTTCAAGCCCTCAAAGACGCCCTTACGTCCGATCCCGTCCTGCGCCATTTTGACGAGACAGCACCCACTTTACTGCACACTGACGCCAGCGGCTGCGGCATTGGTTCTGTTCTCCTGCAGCAAGACGCTCATCATCGTGAAAGGGTGGTCGCGTACGCCAGTCGCGCCTTGAAACCAGCAGAGCAGAACTACAGTATCACCGAGCAAGAATGCCTCGCAGTTGTTTGGTCAATTCAGAAGTTTCGTTCCTACCTATACGGCCGTCATTTTACCATCGTCACAGACCACCATGCCCTCTGCTGGCTATCGACAATGAAGAATTTGTCTGGGCACCTAGGCCGTTGGGTGCTCCGTCTGCAACAGTACGACTTCACCATCATGTACAAATCCGGCAAAAAGCATCTGGATGCCGACGCACTGTCGCGGTGCCCCTTATCCTTCTCGTCGCAGCCGGCCGTGTCGCAAGTCTCCTCCGACTCCCGTCAGCCGTGTTTACCCATGGCCCCCCTCAACCACGCTTCCGTACCGGACTCTACCGAACTGCAAACGCTACAGCGCGCAGACTCTTATTGTCGCATTTTAATCGACCGCCTTGATGGATCCATCCAGCCACCCAATAGCCGCTTGTGACGTCAACTTCATCTATTTCGGATCATTAATGGAGTTCTCTGCCGCGCAAACCACCACCCTGCCGGCTATGAATGGGTTCCTGTTGTTCCTCGTCAACTCCGCCGACGCATATTCGAGGCGCTTCACGATGATGCCACTTCTGGACATCTCGGGTTTCAGAACACGTATGATCGCGTTCGCAGTCGATTTTTCTGGCCCGGCCTCTCTACCAGTGTCGCACAATACGTGGCCTCTTGTGATTCGTGCCAGCACCGCAAGCGATCGACGTCACCCCCTGCCGGTTTGCTTCAACCAGTTCCATGCCCCTACGCTCCGTTTGAAGCCGTAGGCATAGACTTGTACGGGCCCCTACCTCCAACAACCGATGGTTTCCGCTGGATTGTGACGGCTGTGGATCATTTGACCCGCTACGCTGAGACCGCTCCCCTTAAATGTGGTAGTGCTCAAGAAGTCGCTGACTTTGTATTACGCAGTATCATCTTGCGACATGGCGCACCTCGGATCCTGCTGAGTGACCGTGGCAAGACATTTCTTTCCCACGTCCTTGCGGAAGTGCTTCGGGCTGCCGACACCATCCATAACACGACTTCTAGTTACCATCCCCAGACGAACGGGCTCACCGAGCGTTTCCACCGCACTCTGTCCGACATGATCTCGATGTACGTCAGCCCGGACCACCGCAACTGGGACATCATCCTACCTTTCGTGACGTTCGCATATAATTCAGCTGTCCAGCGCACCACCGGTTACTCGCCCTTCTTTCTTGTTTACGGCCGTCCCCCCTCTTTTGCTCTGGACACCGCCTTTTTCTCAGCTTCGATCCCCGCCATTTCGCCTTTTCACGATCAGTTCACCCAACGGATCGCTCACTGTCGACGTGTGGCCAGAGACCGCACCGAATCCAGCCAGCAAGAACGGAAGGCCCGGTACGACTCATCACACCGCTCCGTTCAATTCTCTAAAGGAGACGAAGTTCTTCTTTGGACCCCTGTTCGTACTCCAGGACTCTGCGAAAAGTTTCTTCACCGCTACCTGGGCCCCTACGTTATAATCGAACAGACCTCACCAGTTAATTATCGCGTGTCTCCAGTGGACACTTCACCGGACCGTCGGCGCCGTGGAACTGAAATAGTGCACGTTTCACGGTTAAAACCGTTCACCCGTCGCCAGCTCTAACCCCGTACGGCCAGGCGGCCGCCTTCAGCAGCGGGGGGAAATGTGTGGGCATTGGGGGTGTACTGTTGTGATATTTATGCGTGGAAGCGACATGACATTGTTATATCCAGTGTGGAACACGGCGGGTCAATCCCTCTGTTCCTTCTACCCATCCAAACCCATCGCCACTGTCATCTGTGTATAACCATCATCATCCCCGGACAGTTCCGTCTTTCGGTGGCCTGTGCTCGGGAGCCTAATTAAAAGTGGTCCTTCAGCATCTCGGAGCTCTGTCTCTCAATATATATATATATATATATATATATATATATATATATATATATATATATATATATATATATATATATATATATATATATATATATATATATTCAGAAGGGAGGATTTGTATCTGCAAATTTAAGTTAGGAAGCACCCCTGAATACCTACAGGAAGCCCCTTCCTGGTAAACTGTGAACTGTCATCATTGTGGTATATAAGGCTCAATGTGGTCATCAATGTAAGGCTCAATGTCATCAATGTGGTTTATAAGGCTCAAGGGGTCTTGGACTGCGGACTCCTCCCCATTGCTTTTCGCAATAAACACGTTTACTCTCTCTCTCTCTCTCTCTCTTAGTGCGGACGGCGTGTACGTTGTTAGCAGCTTAGGTGTGCCATTTGTTGAAACACCCAGCAGTGGCTGGCAGCATTGCAGCATGGTGGCACTGGTACCCACTCTGTTTATTAAAGGCCACAGTATTTCTTGGGCTACTGAAACACCGAAATTTTGGTCTGCCTGTATGTCTTCCTGTGTGAAAAGAGAATTTATTACAATCCGCATTTCTGTGACCCGATTCAGCCACCCGGCCAAAGTGAAACCGAAGCTACGCAATAGTCTACGCAATACACCGGCTAGGTCTCTAAACAATGGCTATTTTTTAAAGTATTAAAATACCCCCGGCGCCCAACACGCCTTATGGGGGGGGGGGTGCAGTGTACTAAATGTAAATCATAATATGGAATTACAAGTTCATGAAACAGGTGTTCAGAAACTTCAAGGAATGGGTAATTAAACGTATAAAAACAGTGAACTCTTGAAAGACGCAATGCCTTTGAAGAAAATAATTGAGACATATGACTAATTATTCATCAGTCTTTTGTAAGAATGAATTTGTGAATGAATTTTTCTGGCAGAAAGCCATGGCAAATTTTATCTGGTTGCCAATGGGGAAGGAACCGTGCTACGGCTATAGGCACCTAAAAACCATGACCCAATGTCCGAAAAATCACAATAATCGTAGTTCTTCCGCATGTTTCAAACCAATACTATCGTAACAAAAATTGTTTATGAAATCGACTAAAGAAAGTATCCCTCAGTAAGGGTTTAGCTTTTGCTTTTTTTGCACCCATTAAGTTCTGCTCACGTGCAAGGTGCTGTAATTAAAGTATATAAATAGAGCGGCTTTTTAAGTAAATATTTTAGTTGAGAGTCATCACTTCCCCACTGCGTGCCTCGTTTGTATCGCAGCGCTTGTACCAATGATTAATGCCGACGAATAGTTTTACAGAGGAGCTATGCCATTCGGAAGGTCTCTAATATATTGTTACGTGGTGGCAGGACAAGGGACATGAACTATGTTTGAAGGTGACACGATAGATTTACTGATCGGGCATGATAACCCAGGCTATGATTACGTGCAACAAACTGTTTCGTTTTTGTCGAAGGTAAATGACCTTTTCGATACACATTATTGTCTACGTCTTTTGCTACTCATGTCAATATTGATACGGCATAAAGAAGCATTTGCAGGGTCTATTTGCAGCAGGGTACTATACACAGCGGGTACAAGGCGGAAGAGAGCGTCGCGTTAGACAGACAACAAACTGCTTGGCGTGACGACACCCCTCGACCCTCGGTCAGTGGTGGCGCCGTCTCGGTGCCTATTAAAGGGACGCTAATGTGTTGAGGCAATTCGGCTTCTATCAGTTGATTGCATGGCCATGAATGCACTTATACCACTTGCGCTGACAACAGTTGCTTAATAATTCACACAATACAAAAAGCAAGGAAACAGGTATTTCTGACCCGTGCACGTTCCCGCACTACAATTTGCGACATCACAAATCGTGAAAGCATGGTGAAACAATATTGGTGAAGCTTGTCTAAGCACTTTTTTTCGAAAGAAACGTGGATGTAGGTATGGATATAAGTGTAGACTAAATTTATGCTGGAACTCCAACTGAGCATATATGTCTTTCAATAAGGCACCCATTTCAGCTCCTGAACATTAATTTTTTGGCTGGTTTATTTACTGCAACTCACGGTAACACTTGCTCCTACCTTGATCTTGGTCCATTTTTTTTTTCACGTAGTCATACAAATACAGTCAGAAGACTTATTCGAGTAAACACAATGGCTATAACCTTTTTTTGTTGTCTTTGTTTGTTTATACAAGGCAACCACCGGCATGACTGTGAGATTACTGGCGCAATCGACTAGGCGCCTTGTTCTGACGTCAGCCGCCAGACCAGGTAAGGGCGCAAGTAGCTTCTTTTCTTAGGCGGCAGCAGCTCTCTCGCTGGAAATGCCTGGAATAACTTTATAGGCGATCCCTCTTCACTATGTGTGGCGTATTCTTATGCGCCCCACAACAATGAAATGAAACGACAGGCAGAACTGCCAGCCTTAATTATTTGCCTCTAAAGTAACAAAATTCAAGCGTTAACCACATGGAGCGATTTTTCCAGCGACGCGACGAGCGACGCGACTAGGATCCGCAGTCGCTGATCCAAAGTCGCTCGCCGAGGCAACCACATGACAGCGACGGCTCGAGCGACTGAGGACGGCGATTTCAATGTTGCCTCACTGCGCATAGTAACGCGCTTGGTACGCTGGTTGTTTACAAACATTTTTTATGTTCTTTTGTCATAAAAAGCATGACTAAAAAGTATTACGCCCTTCTACCTTGCTTTTTGCACTTCATTGCATCTCTAAAACTGGTTTGCGTTAGCGATAGCGCGCGCTTTTCCTTCTGCGCCTCGTCTATCGGCTTCAACAGAACGCCGTGAAGAATTCGCTTTCTTGACGTCGTTCTTGCCACACGGGTCTCATCCAGTGTGTGCGGGAGCCTTCTTGCTTCTGCTTCAGCATGTACACAAGCTTTGCCATGCAGTTTTCTTTGCCGCTGCATAGCAAACGCAGACTGCGCGGATTTTGCGCGCGCGCTTAATCTCCTTCCCGTTCTCTTCCAAAACCGGATGTTGCGTGCTTACGTAGGGGCTCTCCTATTGGCTAGTCGCTTAGGCCACTTCTGGGAGGCGAGCGACTGTTTCTGGCGACCCAGAACCGAGCGATTCGATGAGCGACTTGGTCCGCGGCGAAAAGTAGTTCGTCGCTAGTCGCGTCGCTCCCCAAGTCACTTGAAAATCGCTCCATGTGGTTAGCGCTTTAGTCGCAGAACGAAATCCAGAAGGTCTTTGAAACGTGTTTTTGTCAGCTAAAACAAGGAGTTACTCAGCCTTAAGTGTTCCTTTAAGAGAGAGCCGCAGATTGTGTGCAGTGTCGCTTACCCAGCACCGCATAAACACCTAACGAAAGAGGAGGAACGGCAGCTCCGTGCACTCCCGACGAATACCTTACCCCATCCCACTAAATGCCATATATTGCACCCCACCGTATATTCCCGCTATGCCGTTTCTGCGGAGCCCCAGGGACGCTCTTTCATATGGTAGGGGGCTGCGCGCACGCCCCACTGCATTCGCGAAATCCCTCCTTTTCTTCTCACGAGCTTTGGGAGAGAGCTCTGACCAGCTCCGACCTCAATGACCAGCGCCTGCTAGTGTTGAGGGCTGTTGAGGCGGGGAAGGCTCAAGGGGTCTTGGACTGCGGACTCCTCCCCATTGCTTTTCGCAATAAACACGTTTACTCTCTCTCTCTCTCTTAGTGCGGACGGCGTGTACGTTGTTAGCAGCTTAGGTGTGCCATTTGTTGAAACACCCAGCAGTGGCTGGCAGCATTGCAGCATGGTGGCACTGGTACTCACTCTGTTTATTAAAGGCCATAGTATTTCTTGGGCTACTGAAACGCCGAAATTTTGGTCTGCATGTATGTCTTTCTGTGTGAAAAGGGAATTTATTACAATCCGCATTTCTGTGACCCGATTCAGCCACCCGGCCAAAGTGAAACCGAAGCTACGCAATAGTCTTATATACCAACAGCCAAATCTAGCTAAGTCCGGTGTCAATATTCATACTTGTCAACATTGTTGAACAAGAACTGACCACTACGCAAATATAAGGCAGAAAATAAATATATAAGTGATATTTGCAATGTTCCTTTATTAAAATAATTATTGATGCTTTTTTTTTCCCGATAGGAGTTGGAATACTACATCAACTGCAGAAAACCGTCGCCTGCTGTTGCCCGCGTTACTATAGCTCCTGGCGGCATTGAAGAAATCAAACGGCTAGGTTCCACGTTCCGCTGGAAACGCTCGTGGAGTAGGGCCCGTGGTTCTATAAACGCTGTAGTGTGGTGCCTCGATTCACGCGCGTCTCCGCCGTATGGCAGCGCTCGCATCGAAGCAGCCCACTTGGAGCAGTGAAACGCGGTAAATTTAAATTGACTTGAGCAAACCTCTAGCGTGTTATCCAGGGAGGAACGAGACGGGAGAGGAACAGCAGGAGAAGTGAACGGAAAGAGAAAGGAGACATTTACATTGCAGGGGTGCAAGTCGACTGTCGTCTTTCGTTGAAATTTGCAACAAAAGGAGCAGATACGCGGCCATTTTTTCTGTGGTTTCTGTGAACTCCCGTATGAGTGTATCTTTTCAATAAGCTCTTGTTGCATGTTCACGGCCCTGTGTCGCCTATACTTCTTGTTCCAGCACATGTTCCTTAATTTTTTAGCTATTTTTAGTTTTCATGTCACTGTTGTGAAAATAAGAATTGATGAAATCTTGCGAATGCGTCAAACGACGTTCGTTGGACGCCGGCAATAGCAGCAGTGGCAGAATCACCGACAGCGCGTGGTGATTTTGTGCATACGATTTAAGAAGGAATAGTTAAACTCTTACATAAGTGCTTTTAGACTGCACTGAAGGTTAACGGAGCTACTGCTTCATTGTAACAAAATGGGCACAAAAATGTTTTCCAGAGTCGAAAAAAAAAGGCACTGCACACTGAAAAAAGAAAATGTCTCTTGCCTAGAAGGGCTAAGCCGTTTATGACAAATTATTACGAATTGATAATCGTTGTTGCTCACGCACAGGAAGCATGCCGCCCACACTTGCTGCAACATCACTTTGCTCTTAACCCCGGATAATATTTTCCGAAACAAAAGGAACTAGATAAGCAATTTCTTCTATAGAGAGAACAAAAAAGCCGTCATTTCCCCTCAGGTGGACAATAATGCTTCTCAAATATAAGGCAACGAGATTGGATTCGAAGCTGCCTATCGCGTCTGACGGTGATAACCGGCGTAGAAGAGAGATACCATACTTTCGTCCGACGCCACGTCAAAGATGGATCTGAGTGCGTTGCATCTACAGCGGCTGTAATGACTGCAGTATGAAAGTTTAATATGTCATCATAAAATTAAAGTAGAACACCCCGAAAAAGCGTTGGAGGCGACTGATCCCCTCACGAGAGCAACCAGGTGCGAAGAAAACCAACGGTCGTACTACCTAAGCGGTGTTGACTTTATCTTGCTGAGCCTCCAGGCCCATCGGGCCCCAGACGTCGCTTTTGCTGCCCTTGCCCGTGACGGCATCCGGCGGGCTGCGAAACAGGCTGTACGCGCGTGGCGGCTACCCGAGCACAACATGCATGGATACCTTGGCATCGCCTTTCTGCTGACGGCCGTCTTGGCTTCGGTCGACGGCATGGGTAAGCATCCACGCTCTGGTCGTTACACAGCCGCCGGAACGTGCTCTTGTCTTGCTACTCGACTTAGCTCTGTTGGAGGACCTCGAGTGGTGATAAGCCACCTGGATAAAAGTGGCCCCTTTCTTGGGAGCAGCAATACCGTTCCTTTTGCGACGCGCTATCGGCGCATTAAAAGCGAGCTAGTGGGCAGGGCAGCTTGCCACGGCTCCGTTTCTCCGAGCTAATTAAAGCGGATTACTTCCGGATGGAGTATTTTTCAGAAAAAAGGGGTAGTCGCGTCGATCTTCGGCGTCTGCCTCTAAATTGGGTGCAAGCTCATTTTCGATGGCCTCCACTGCAAGAGGGAAAGAATTGTCGGTTCTATTCCTAGCGGCTGAAGCATGTTTTGAAGCAACAAACTCAATTAACTCTGTTACGTTGTTTCGACTAGCCAGAGGGAATTTTGTGCAAAAACTAAGTTATCGCAGCAGGTATACCTCTTATTATTGTGTGGATGTAGTACTGGGAAGCTGTTGTATAACGTCCTGGTTTCAGCACGTTTAATTAAAAGCATCATTTAACCACGTGTGTTAAAGCTGGAGTCAGCAGCTGAAAGTGCCAGGAAGCGAGCATTGTATTGGCCTTGCATATTTATAGATACTTGTACTGGGGTGCTTCATGCCAGCCTGGTATTGTTTCCAGTACATAAGTTCGGGAACGTCCTAACTGCTCCCGATAATGCAGTCTTGTCCTGACTGACTGACTACGTCCTACTAGCTCTCGGGCCTGAAATGGAGCGGAAGTTTGGGCAAAGTTCCGCTTTGACGCGTAAATGGAGCGTGCACCGTCGCATCCTAACGTCATCTACACAGCATGCGGAATTTTGGGTGCCGGCTGTTTCGACAGTTTTGAACCAGTTTAAATCTGACATAAAATTTAAACTTCATTTGTAACATAATCATTAACAGGACATCAGTATAAGCGCTTTCAAACTTTAGCTATTTGGAAATTGTAAGGTTAGCAACAGATAAAGAATCCTTGATAAGGATACCGTATTTACTCGCATAATGATCGCACTTGCGTAATGATCGCACCCTCGAAGTTTGCCGTCAAAATTCGATTTTTTTTAGTTTCCCCGCGCAATGAACGCACCCTGATCTTGCCGCAGCAGTATGTCATATGTGTGCCAAGTCTAGCTGATTATGATCGTGTTTACCTTACCGCTGTTTCCTTCCCTTTCAAAGCAGACATGGCTACGTTATTGCCGCAGACTTGCTGATATTAGCGATATCGACAACCATGCGTTCAATATTGATGAGGAAGAAACTCACTAAATGCACATAATGTACTCACAAGACAAAGAAAAAAAATGTGCCCAGCTTGCTGCGTCGGCCCCCATGTCTGTTTTGATGTCCCGCACTGTGACAGCAGCAGCCACTTATTGCTTGCCCTGTTGTCACCTCGCAGCAAACTCGCTCCGGCGCATTCCGTAATTCATGAAAACGCTGCCTTTTGCGTCACTTTGCAAAGCGGCTGGCTGCGGTGTGCGGAGTTTTTATTATGTTTTTATTATTTTTATTATGTTCATGAGACCTATCGCAAAAATTCTGACCTACAGCTTGCTTGCGTTTCGTGTGCTCAAAAGTTTTTCGCGAAAAATTTACCCCGCGTAATGAACGCACCCCTACATTTGCAACACATTTATTGAAAAAAAAAAAAAAAAAAAACGTGTGATCATTACGCGAGTAAATACGGTATATGAAGCTGAGCCTATTATTTTAATTCCCTGCCATGACGCGGCCACTCCATATCACATGGCAGCCAAAGGGCAAGATGTGGTCAAGTGACTGTTCCATGAAACTTCTCGCGACAAACGCGCCTCTATATTGGTTGTACTGCTCTTAATGACTCACTCGGTCGCAGCTGAAACTTATCACGGGCGAATTCCACAGGGAGAGGAGCACGCGAACAATAGTATTCACAAATGATCTTCAAAATAACGTTTCATTTTCATATGAACACCGTATTGCGGCTTTGTATTTTGGCAATAGCACTGCAGGAAAGGCAATTTCAGGAAGGCAACTATTTCTTTTCTTATTTCATTAAGAGTATAGTGCTTTCAGTGTATTGGAACGCTCGCTAAAGCAGTATAAAATGAGCGCCCCATTCAGGAAAGTGTAATTAGAGCTCGGCGTCGGGAGATTTTTTTCAACAGGGGCCCAGCCCGGGCCACTTTTACGTAGGTCTGCATGCCTGAATCCTAGCAAGAGTTTTATTCCCCAGCCCAAGCCCGGCCCAAGCCTGAAAGGGATGTTAGTGCCCGCTTCACTGCATGCCGAGCGAAATTACGCCTTCCGGGAACTCAACCATTTGTTCTATATTCGAAGCGACGGAGTTGAGAATAGCATGCCTAAATGTTCTCTGTACATTCCTTTGTTTTCCGATTCTTGTTATGTTAAGTGCTCGGTGCGGAACTAATTACCTCAAATTTAGGTTTCGTGATTACCAGGGAGAACTGCGGGACCTGCGGACAACCCACCTGAAAAACTGTTTTTTTCGCTGAACTTGACCGTTTGCAGCATGTTGTAAATATAGTACGTATTTACTTTTGTGTCGTGATCCTGTAATTGCCTTATTGCCGTAATTCTTGAAGATTTAATGGGAGCCCGAAACGTTAAAGGAAGACTCAAGTTTGACGAGGGTTTTCTTCCCGGGGAAAAAATGGCTACGCTAGTTTTCTCAACACGATCACCGAGATGGAAAAGAGAGTGGCGCATTCTTCCGGAAATCACCGTTATGGGATGGAATGAAACCGAAGGACGGTGAGACGAGCTGCCTTTCCAGGGAAATTGGAATCGAGCTAAAAAGCGCGGACTCACATTTTATCACCCTTTTTAGAAGAGCACTGGCAATTTGCGTTTTCCGGCTTGTTTAATCTTGGGAGACCGTGGCGGTCGATGAATTATAATGCACTAATTAAGCCTAGCCAACGGTTTGCCGATGATGGTTGTGGTCAGTTTTCGATTCGACCGCTTAGAGATGGATTAGATACGGGGTTAGATACGGCCGCTTAGATACGGGACTACTAGAGAGGAGTAAGACCATAGAGGCGCTGAAACATTTAAAGATAATTATATTTTAATACCACGTAGTTTGCACGTCCGAAACACTGCCAATCAGCTTATAATCAGTCTCAATCACGGCTCAAACGCAAGAGCCTCTCCCGTAAAGATCTCTGCTCTTTACGGGAGAGTATTTACAACTTTAGCATTTTCCCATGCGCTGGTGGCACGAGCTGCTCCTGGATACATTGATTGTAACCATGGACCATGATTGTAATCATGGACCATTGTATCACTGCCGCTCTTCAGTTGCAACGCAAGCTTTGTAAGTAATGATGTGTTTGATTGCAAGAAAGCGTGAGTGATGTAGCTATGCGAACGGAAAGTGACCGTGGACATAGCAATGCGCGCTGGGATGTTTGCAGGGAGGGGCAGGATGCCGTCCTCGTTCCAAGCCATGGGTCAGTCCTATACGCTGAGCGAGTGCTCCCCGGAGAAGCGTGCCAGCGAACCCACCGTGGCGACGGCCTTCAGGGAAAGCTACCGGGAGGACCCCGGGACAAAGGAACAGCGAGCTGCCCTCGTTGTCGACCTGGGAACCATCCAAACCATGCGTTTCCTACAGGACAGCGCCCTCAACGAGACCGTCCAGATAACCGGGAAACGTGAGCTCACTCTCGCTTTCGTATTAAATTTTGTGAACGCACGTGCGTAAAATTCGTCGCGGGACCACTTTCCGGGACCTGTCGTTTTAGATTGATTGATTTGATTGATTGTAGGGTTGAATTCGCCGACGCTACACAGGCGATGAGGCGCGCCGTTGTGGAGGGCTCCGGATTCATTTTGACCACCTGGGGATCTTAAATGTGCCCCGAAATCTCGAACACACGGACGTTTTCGCTTTTCGCTTTCATCAAAAAGGTGTCCGCCGCGGCCGGGAATCGAACCCGGTCCTTGTGGTCTGCAGCACAACGCCATAGCCACTGTCTGTTCTTTTCAGGGCCTTTATGACGGTATGTTGATTGTTAAGATTATTTAGAACCACATATGTCTCATGATGCCACCCGCTGCGGTGGCTCAGTGGTTAAGGCGTTGTGCTGCTGAGCACGAGGACGCGGGCTCGATTCCCGGCCGCGGCGGCCGCTTTTCTGATGGAGGCGAAAAGCAAAAACGCCCGTGTGTACGAGATTTCGGCGCACGTTAAAGATGCCCAGGTGGTCAAAATTAATCCGGCGCCCTCCACTACGGCGAGCCTAATCGTCTGCGTTGCGTCGGCGCGTTAAACCCTACAGAGAGAGAGAGAGCTCTTTATTAGATGAAAGCAGTGAGGTTTGCTGGCATGTTCTCGCCTGCATGCTACTCTGCGGGGATGGGGAGAAGGGAGTAAAGGCCCTAAAAGAAATAGGGCAGAAGAAAGAGGGGAAAAGAAGAGATTAAAAGAAAAAGTGAACACGAAGTTTTGCGTGGTGACTTAAAAGTCCACACGATCTCACACGTAAAGTTCTAAATTGTCTCTGGGAGGCCGATTCCGTGTAAATAGTCAAATAAAGCAACCAACACTTTTCTCTGCGAATCAATCAATGTCTCATGATACCACCAGCCACCCAGGGAAAAGCGCGCTAGTATTAAAGCCGAGTCTTAGTGTACCACTGATGACGTTTGTAACGTGAAAAGTCCTGCAGGAAGACCAACTTTCTCTGGCGATGATGATGAATGATCGTGAGTGAAGTTAAAAAAAAAACGCTTCATTGGCCGAAATCAAACCTAATTCCACCGCGTTGTGAAGCCGGCGTCTATACGATTGCTCCCTTTCTATTTTTTTCTTTATTGCGATTTCTCCATTTCTATATGGTCGAAACTCAGTAGAAACTCACAACACAACTGAAGAATCCGTCAAGAAAAAGGTTCGGGTTCAACCACCGTCGTCGTTATACGGAGGGGGGCATGATTTATTGCTGACGGTGTATTATGCGAAACTTGTCTTGTTGAAAAAGAAGACCCTTGCCTCCTTCGTGCTTATCAACATCACGTAATTTTCCATTACAGACACCATCGGGAGGGGTGAGAAGGGGACGAGCCGCCGATACGCACCTCGAATGTGTCTCTAATGGTATAAAATATGATGATAAGGATGATGACCTGGACGAAGGAGGCAAGACGTCTTTGACAGCACGCATATTGAATATTCTGTTAGGCTACATTTAATACCAAACAGCTGAAACCATGGCTTTATCTCTGCAGGCAAGGGCTTGTTAAGTGAATAAGCGAAAGTCAATCCTCAAGAACGCAAGAGTGGGAATACAAACTGAAGTAGGGTGTCAATATGGGATAGTTGGTACATCGTACAGTTCGTTGAAGCCACAGATTACTGCGCTCGCAAAACAACGACATGCATGGCAGATTGCTGTTCCTGTTGTTCCTGTCTGATTTTCGTTACCCGGTGCTTAAAACCCTAAGAATAAATTAAGCGACTCGGTGTTTATGCTCAATGAATAGCGTGGGCTTGACATTTAGACAAAATAGTTTGTAATTTTGATTTGCGACGGGTATATTCTTTTGACATCAGCATAAAATTCATTTCCTTCATTCGTATGCTTTTCCTTCTGTTGAAGGCAGAATCTGCAAACTCCGTTATTCGGTGTGCAGCCTCCGCAACCATAATATGATGAGTCTAAAGTCGCTTTAATGATTATCTTGACGTCACCAGAACGAAACATCATAATGTCTTCTGTTTAATGATTAGTACGTGCAAGCATAGGGCATAAAAACGTGCTCGTTGAACTTACGGCAATGATAAGGTTTAAGCGTCAACATGTTTGTATTCTCTCGAGCTCAAGTTGAAGGCAGTTAGGCAAGTTCTTTGTGGCGTCAACGCTAGAAGCTTACAATTCTAATCGGTTCTACAAGCCTGTGTACATGCCTTATGCTTGCACATGAACCAAAGGTGGAAGACAGGCTACAAGCTGAGGGACTGAGGTGTCAAGCTTCGACGTGATTATTCATTTTTTATCTACACGTGAAACCCAAGCTATTACGCGTGAGCAAACCACGAACCACTTAATTTAGGACTAGAGTTTATTTTGGTGTGCCACTACTCCCCAGTAAAAATATATATTGGACTCCCAGCACTTGTTTTTGGGCACCACCTTGCAGGCTGCTCCCGAGTGGATATGGATGCTCTGGCCATCGAGGTCATTCATCTGCTGAGGAACCAGAACGACTCCCAGATGTTCCCCATCCGGCAGATGCTGACCATGCCTGAGCCCAACGAGCGACCCACCAAGGGAACGTGCAGGGGGCAGCCCTGCGTCACGTGGACAGTTCGGCAGGCCCCCGTGAAGAGAACGGGTGCAGACGGCACGGTGGTGGAGACCTCGGATGTCTACACCATCGCGTGGACGGGTGAGGGCGACAATGGGAAGTAGGAACACGTAAACGTCGCATAATATTGGGAACGGACTTCGCACTCAAAGGGACCATAATGAAAAAACACAAGTTTGGTTCATTCGAAAGATTGCTTCGTTAGAGTAGTACTGACACCACTTTTAACGCAAACTGAGCTCAGTTAAGCTATCTAATTCGGAAGAAAAGGAAGGCTCATTTTCCGCAATAGAACCTATGACGTAATATGTACAGCTGTGCGATTGGCTGAGGTTGGAAAAGAAAACGCAATTAGGCAGGGCTTATAAGCGTGCAGAAAAAGTTATTTTTGCTTACTTGTAATTCATATTCATTTTATAGCAGTACGAATGTTGGGGTAAACAATGGGAGTTGCGAAAATACACGTAAACACAGCAGTAGCGATGCGTACTGATGTTGGTACTGCGCGCACTATTCTCGTTATAGCTGCACAGCACACTAGCGCTTTGGGGTTGTCTCTCGCGACACTGGCCGATTGGCGCAAGTGACATTGTCCCACTTGAACCTGTTTGTCGAGCATACCCGATCGGCCACCAGGGGTCCTACACCGAGCGGACGTTCCAGGCATGGGGTCCGCAGTTCTTACACAAAAGTGCCGTAAATTCGCATCGTACTCTAAAACGGGTACCACCGCCATCGAGAACTAGTTTCTGTGCACCGTAAGACACCTTTCACTTCTCTGTGAGTGCTATTTCCGCCAATCTACGGCAGTTGTTTACCACGGTGTGAGCTAGGCCTCGTCCAGCGGGGTAGGCCTAGCAACGAGCACGACCAATGCCGAGCTCGACTGTCGACCAAGTAGACCGCTGCGCGGTGCTCCCGAGCACTGACGCAAGTCAAACTGAAGACAACGCAATGCTACAAGACCCAAGTGAAGGCAACTATGATGAAGTTGCGGGCTCAAACTCCAACGCAGAATGGATTGATGTCGTCTCACGAGCTCAGCGGCGACGAAAGCGGAAAACCACGTCAGCGGTAGGCCTAACGGCGCCGTCGACTACTTCAAATCTTTCAACTAGACCCGAGACTGCTCCCAGGCCAGCTCCCCTTCCCAGGGACGATTACAAACTCGTGCTACGACCACAGGGTGGCCTCAAAATAGCGTAACTGGACTTAGCCGAGGTGTCGATCGCCTTGCTGAACACAATCCATTCCACGTGGCGCCAAACCAACATGCGCGTTCGCTACGACAAGGTGCAGAATATCGCTACGGTCAGCACCCTATCGGCGGGCGCTGCAAAAGCCTTGAGCCAGGTCAGGCAGATCTCAATTAGTAACGTGACCTATCCAGTACAACTCTACGGACTCGCGCCAGATGACTCCGTCAAGACATTATAAGAGGAGCGCCCATCTGCTTCTCGGAGCGCGAATTGCTGGAAAATATGTACGTACCCAAACACGAGATCTACGCATGTAGAAGACTGGGAAATTAAAATATTGTTGTAATCACGTTTGCGGGATACAAAGTCCCTTATTACGTTACCCTCTTCGGATCGGAGTATTGTGCTCCTTGTACAAAAAGACAGTGCCTGTGTGTGACAAGTGCCATGAACTCGGACATAGGGAGACCGCATGCCCTCAGCCAAATACACATGTGTGCCATCAATGTGGCGCCAAGGAACCGCAACCCCAATACGACTGCAAGGCCCTTTGCTCGCTATGCGATGGGGCCCACCTCACGGCTACCAAGGGCTGTCCGAAACGTTTTCTGGAGCCTTTTGTCCTCCGTCAAGGGAAGTTGGTGCGGATGAGGGCGGAAGAACGAGCGGCGCGAGCGGACCAGCTAGCTTCGCAAGCGGATTCAGTGAGCCTCGCGAGCGGACCAGGAGCCACAGCGAGGCCGGCCCAGAGACCAAACCAGAACAGCGTCCGCGAGATCAAGCACCAGATCCAGATCCGGGTCCCGAAACCAGGCACCGAGGACCGGAAATGAGGAGAAACAGGTGAGCTGGGCTGGTGTAGTGTCTCTCACTGCTCGAAGAGATCCCACACCCACGACACCAAAACACGCAGATCCACATTCGTGTGAGGAATGTTCAACCCTTAGATCACAGTTGGCGCCACAACAGTCCATTATTGCGTCATTAGAAAGCCGCCTAGCAGAACTAGAGAAATCCCGAGAGGACTCGGTCACAGACAAACGTAAACGACCATCACGTAATGCCGCAGAAAATGATGTGGTCATGGACACAACCACCTCTCCCACTCCAGTGACATGCACAAATCCCACGTCGCTAGCTGAAGAAAAAACAATGAGGCAAAACAAAACAGCGCCACAGGACACCACTAAAACCTTCTCGCCATCTGTTCAATCGCAAGGACACCGAGCCTCTTTCGAAGACGTGCTCAAAGCGTTCTCAGACAAGCAAAGCAGCCAACTTGATGAGCTAGGCAGGGCACTCAAGGCCCAGATTAAAACTCAGTATGACCAAATTAACCAGCTTCTGCAGGAGCTAACCACCAAGGTAGCGGAGAATGGCTTCCGAAATGACCAAGTAGTAGCTCGGGTCGACCAACTCGGAACTCGCATCGACGGGATAGAAGAGAGACTGGAGATGGTAGGAAACACTACTCTCCGCAGAAGGCAGGCTCCATACTCCCGCCCACCGACGTCTGAAAGCAAGGATTTCGTCTCCTTCCCTGATGACTACACAACCAAATAGGCAAGACATCACTGCGCTGTTGCAATTGAATTGCCGCGGAATTAAAGAGAAATCAGCAGTGCTGCAACAGTACCTCACGACACTCACGCCAACGCCTGAAATAATTGCAATTCAAGAAACGAACAGTCCAACCAAGCTTACAGGATACATTACCTACACAGATCCCTCTGGACGATCTACGGCAACCTTGGTTAAGAGCAACATAGCAGCAATTCAGCACCTCACTCCGCAAAGAGATTGTGAGCACACATTGGTAGAGCTCGTTCCACGCACATAAAACTGCAAAAAAACTCCGCCATCTCCACGAAGTGAATGATGATGAGAGGGGCGAAGCTCCAATGCTTATCGGTAAAAGCGTGAAACATTCGCCCGCACATCATTTGAAGACTCTACACGTTGTTGTAGGGGTGTTTTTATGTACACTTATATACATGGTGTTTATTATTTACATATCGATGCAATTATATACACTTATATACACACAAGATGTAATAATTTACATATCGAAGAAAGTATATACAAGGATTACATTACTGATTACAAAGCTGTGGGAAGCGCTTTCCTTTGAAGATTATAATTTTGTGGTCGGTGAAGTACGTGGGGAGAGGATCTTGGATGAGAAGTTAGGGTTAGTTGCAAGAACCTAGCAACAGGGAGTTTAGAGCCTTCCATTGGCATACTTAGCGGTTGCCGCGTCTTTTATGTGGTTTCAGGCCACTGGCGTGGTTGCGTCCTGAAAAGTATTGCTTGCCGTCTCCTTGGCCGTCGCCATCTGCAGAGCGTCTTGTGTCGTGTACCCCCGTTACGTGTCTCGAGCTCGTAGGCGACGAACGACAACCTCTTCTTCTTCCTCTTCTCCTTGTTGGGTAGCAATGAACGCGTTGAACATTGTGACCTCTTCGGCCAATCTTTGGTTGGCCAATCCCTAGGGGGTCCTGCCACAATCATCATTAATGTGCCGTGCCGTATACAGCAGCAACGAGGGACGGGACAGGGCCCGAGCAAGAGGAGCTTCGCCCCTAAAACAGCTTCTTCATCCCTAACATTTACTGCCGGCCCTCCAAAAAGCGACCAGGCATAGAAGAAACTGTACGAGAAGCCCTCCAACACGCCGGCTACGCCCCTCTTCTCATAATGGGAGACCTTAATGCGGCTCACCAACTTTGGGGCTACACGTATAACAACAGAAGAGGTAAAGATCTGCTCAACGTCATAGAACTACACAATCTCACTCTCCTAAATGACCCGCAGACCCCAACGCGCACAGGAAATAGCGTCACTAGGGACACATACCCAGACTTGTCCCTTCTCCGAGGCTCGCTCGACATCACGTGGGCTAGTACAATGGAGAATTTGGGATCCGATCACGACATTATAAACATCCTAATCAAAGGTGTGAACTGCAGATCACACATAGGTACGGTCAAATTTACTGACTGAGAAAATTTACTGAGAAAAGGAAGGAAAGATCACGACCCCTCGCAAGAGCAATCGTACGACCAGTGGGTGGAAAGTGTCATAAGAGATTCAAAAGCCAACACCAAAACGATTGCTATGACATACCAAGTGCCGCACGTTGATTCCAAACTCTTGCACATCTGGGAAGCCAGGCACAGCCTCACAATACGTTGGAAAAGGCAGAGGCATAACCACCGACTCAAGAAGCGCATAGCGCAACTAGGTAAACAGGCGGCTGAGTACGCTGCCCACCTGTGCAAGGAAAATTGGCTTACGTTCTGTGACGGCCTTCAGGGTACGCTCTCTACTCGCAAAACGTGGCACCTTCTAAGACATCTCATCGACCCCCGAAAGAACAAGGGAGAACCCAGTAAAAGCTTGGCACGCGCCATGCACTTGTACCCAGGAAGGACCAATGACCTCATCAAAGATCTGAGGAACAAATACCTACGTCCTGGAAAGGGAGACCCTCCTCCTTTCTATGAAGGCACACCTAACCTCGAGTTGGACAAAGACATCGAAATGTACGAGGTCCGAGCAGCCATTGCTGCCAGCCAACGCTCTAGTTCACCCGGACAAGGCCACCGACAAGATATTGGCTAACCTGAACGACAAGGCTCCAGAAGATCTCACGGATTATTTGAACGTTTTTTGGCGCACAGGCAAACCTCCCATCTCGTGGAAAACAGCGGAGGTGCGATTTATTCCAAAACCAGGAAAATCACACCACATAGATAATCTCCAGCCGATATCGTTGACCTCCTGCGTGGGAAAAATAATGGAGAGAATACTTCTTCTGCGGTCCAGCAACACCTTGATGGCACACAGCAAATGCCTGACTACATGTTCAGTTTCAGAAGGCACCTGGGAACCCAGAACATCCTCGTTCAAATCAAGGAGGACATACTCGCCCCTGCCACCAGACACTCACCCCGGGCCATACTGGCCCTCGACCTGGAAGGGGCGTTTGATAACGTGTCACACAAGGCCATCCTCCATAAACTGGCAAAAAACAGGCTGCGGGGAAAGGATGTACAATTATATTGCCGACTTCCTGTCGTACCGCCAAGCCATCATAAAGATAGGGGACGTCTCCTCGGATCCAATTACCCTCGGAGACGTGGGCACCCCACAAGGATCTGTGCTATCCCCCATTCTCTTCAACATTGCCCTTCTTGAGCTGCCGAACCGATTAGACCAAATTCCCAACATAAAACACGGCCTCTACGCCGACGCTATTACTATCTGGACGGGCACAGATTACATTGGCGGCCTCGAAGACACGGTCCAGCAAGCAGCCGATAATGTCAATGAGTACGCTAGAGAGTGCGGACTAACATGTGCGCCGCAAAAATCGGAACTTCTGGTCAGGCGAGGCAGAAAGAAAGACAAGGACGATATTGAAATCATGCTAAAAGGTCATCCCATCAGGCCCACAAAGGCGATGCGAATTCTTGGATTAGACATTCAGGCGGACACAAAGAACACCGGCCTGATTAAAAAACTCAAGACGACCGCAGAACAAGTCACTCAGATGCTACGCAAGGTGGCCAACAGACAGGGGGACTGAAAGAGCAGGACACCACCAGATTGGTCCAGGCCTTCATACTCTCGCGCATTACTTACACTGCACCGTACGTAGTTCTGACCAAGAGGGAAGAAAAACAACTCGACGTCATCATACGCAAAGCCTATAAACAGGCACTAGGAATCCCCATTAGCACTTCGACAGCTCGACTGCTAAAGTTAGGCCTCCACAACACCACATCCGAACTAATCGAAGGTCACCTCTCAAGTCACAAATTAAGGCTTGAACTGACACCCGCTGGCAGAAAGCACATGGGGAAACTTCAGTGCACCCCCCAGGGTCAGCTACGACCCAGAGCTCTTGCGTCAAATACGAGGCAGTGCGTACAAATCAGGCCAATCCCTCGGAAAATGCATCCCAAACATCACGGAGGAAGACGACAGGCCAGGGCCAAAGCCCTAGATAAGACTTATGGCAATGACGAGGGAACAGTGTATACAGACGCAGCCAGCTGCTAACAGAAGAGAACAATGGTGGCGGTGGTGTCGACAAGAGACAAATGCCTCACCAGCGCAACCATTCCCAAAACATCGAGTCAAGAGGCGGAAGAAGTGGCCATAGCGCTGGCTATTACTCAAACCAAGGCAACTGCAATCATCTCCGACTCACAGCAGGCTTGCAGAAGATATATTGCGGGAATGGTAACTCCAACAGCACACCGCCTCCTGAGCGAAAGCCCCCCAAACCGGAAGGTCGTGATAGTATGGGCCCCGGAACACTCCTGTCTCGCGGGCAACCATTTCGCCCATGAGACAGCCTGCGCACTCGCCAACCAGGCCATGGGAGGAAAGCCTGACCCCACCCCCGTTGTTTCCTACCGAGACATTACTCAGCACTACAGGCTAGAACGAAGGATCTATTCACCACCACACCCCCAGTTAAGTAAACAGTGAGGATTTCGACTGCTAAAAACCAACATGTTCCCTCATCCGGTTCGACTTCATAAGCAATACCCTAACCAGCATTCACCGCATTGCAAGTTCTGCGGACAAGCAGGCCCCCTGTATCACAAGAATGCAGACAAAACCCAGACTTACACCCCCCTTTCTCTAGCCCAAACCTCGAGCAATGAGAGACTGCGCTGTCCAGCGCACACCTCGCCCACCAGGTCATGCTGACGGAGAGGGCTGAACATGCGAAGACAGCGTTTGGACTTCTGTACTTAGAAGCCACTCCCATGCATAAATAAGCGAAATAGAAGTTGCTCTCTCTCTCTCGAGCATACCCCACGTTTCACGGAACTATTACTTCCAACCGGAACAAACACAAGCCATGTGCAAATACGGTCAGAAACAAAGCAAGGGCAGACAGCGGTGCCGCACAGTATGGTGGCGCCATCTAGGAGGACTTGCGATATAAGCTAGACACTCAGGAGTCACCTGCAGTCTAAACGGCGTACTGGCGTTCGCTTGAAGACCTGTCCGTGTTGCGTCATTGCAGACGTCCAGAAACACGCGATTTGGCGGGTGAATCAAAATTTTCACTTAAATTGATTAATTTCTCTGAGAAGAAAGCATCGTTTGCTGACGGACCAGCCCTGGGGCACTATAAAACACGAAATCTTTGTCTGCATGGCACCTTTAAAGGGGCCCTAAACAGGGTTTCAAGCGTTAGTTTTTTACTTCCACAATCGCTGGAGTACTATCCAAGGAACTTTCTACCGCAATAATGGCTCAAAGGCGTTGTGTACTAGTCGAGTTATCGTTCATTAAAAAGGGCCAGCAATAAGGTATGGAGCTTTTACCTTCTCATTGCGCCTCCAAAGCATTGTAAAAGCTGTGACGTCACCAACCAGGACCAAGGCCACGTAAAGAAGGAGGGCAAGGCCCTTGCTGGTTCGAGATGCGCGCAGGCAATGGCTTCGCTCAGCGGTACACCACGATTTTCTTTAGCAGTCGACGGTCATGCTCCGCATACTTCTGCCGCTACTGCTGAGCGGGGCCGGTGTACGGTCTGGCCGCATCAAACTGCGGGGCTCCCGTGCTCCTTGCGTCGGCCGTGCTCACATCGGCACGCCAGTTTTAGAATAGGAAAAACGAGCGTTTGAAGGCCAGATAGGGTTTCCCAAACACAACATGCTCGCTCACGATGTTATTGAAGATTACCAGCGATGACTAGCGGCCCGCCAGCGAACAGATCCCTCCGAGGCCTAGTCACTCACAAAAGGCTTAGCATCGCCGCAGTTATACAGTCTCCGCTTTACGAAGCCGCGCTGACGAAGTTCATCAGCGCAATCTTTAACCATCCTATCACCCCCTCTCACGCATTTATAAGCTGATTTTCAGCAATAGTTCCACTCCGGCGGGCGGTGACAAGTTTTAGCTGCTGCGGTGTATGCCGTATCGTGCATACACCGCACAGTGGGATCGTTGTCGACTGGGCAGGCAGATGCTTGCCGCGGGCGCGCGTGTGGCGGCGTTCCCGCCCGCAGAGGAGCTCAGTGTTTTTCAGCGTTATTCATATCTTGCAAACGACGCGCTATATCTGCAAACTCAGCTAAGCTCGTGTGACGGATGGCGACGATCGACATTCGTCCGTACTAAGATACGCCATGCCGCCGGTGCCGGAGCACCGGTCGCCGGAACCACAGCCCAGAGCACTGCACGGGCCTGATTTTAAGGTCCGAACCAGGCCCGAGTCCGCTTTGTGAAACCCGAGCTCGACCCGGGCCCGTGACACCTAGCCCGGGTCCGGCCCGGGCCCGGCCCGGGCCCGGGAATTCATAAGTGAGCCTGGCTCGGACCTGGCCCGGGCCCATCGTCTCAAGCTCAGACCCGGCCCGGCCCGGCCCGGCCCGGCCCGGTAATTTATTTTTGAGCCTAGGGAGGGCCCTCGTGTGTGTGCCCAGGCCCAGTTTTAGACGCTGAAGAAAATTTCTTTATTATATTTGGTTCAGTGTCTTCGTAGGGGGCAATTAGACAGAGCATCTAGTCTACAAGCACGTCATGAACTGAAACGCAAAAAATAAGGGTTTAAAAGTGTATGTAGTTTAGTTTACACCGTCTGCAGTTCACGCCACATCGGTGTAATAATAGCTCGTATTCTTACACGAGAGGCACCATCACCTTTGATGACCAGACTCTTGGCAACTTCACGTCGTTGTCTCGGCCGCAAGTTGGTATTGCTGAAATTTTTTGCTCCGCATTTGAATCCGCGAGTATGCACGTGCGTTGAAATATTTTACCTGCAGTGGTTGCTGAGCGGTGGTGTTTCTCCAGCACGCGAGTTTGATTCCCGGCCACGGCAGTCGCATTCCCATTGGCGCGACATATAAAAGACGTATGTACATACACATAGGTACACAGCTCGAGGTTGACTGAATTAATTCGTTCTCCGCTAGGGAATTACTTGTAATTGTGTCCTTGGTATGTTATACACCGAAATATAAAATCTTGATGGACGACTTAAAATGTCATTAAAATTACAGTATAGTTACTATCAGACCTAGCAAAACACGTTTTTAAAACATTTCGTACAACTAACATCAAGAAGCTCATAAAAATAAACTCAGAATATTCATTTTAATGCTCTTTTCTACACTTCGCGTTGGAACTATTAGGGGCCGGGCCTATGAATTCAAGCCCGAGCCTGGCCCGAGCCCGCCGATAATCGACTTCGGGCGGCCCGGCCCGGCCCGCGGGCCGGGTCGGGCCCTGGCTTTTGGCTGACCCAGGTCCGTGCAGTGCTCTACCACAGCCGCGTTTCCCCCAGAGCCGGGAACGCTGATTGGCGACAGCATTTAAAGGGGCCCACCAATAGCGGCGCCGTACTGTTCAGTGCTTTGTGCAGTATAGAGGCTGCGTCAGAGCAAAAATTAACTCAGAGCACGGCAGAATGGCAACAAGAATCGGCAGGCAAACAAGAAAGGAAAGAAAGACTTCTTTTGCATGTTTGTGCCGAGGTGTAATATTTGGTATACCTTGTCGTGAAAGGGTACTCTAGCGATCGCGCAATTGAAATGTCGACATTCGGAAGCCTATTCAGGGCTCCTTTAAAGGACGCGTCGACTGCAGCCAAGCAACACCTGTAATAGGATGTCGCACTACCTCGCAATGGGTGTAACAGAGTAAAGCTGCTGTAAATGTCAGTCACCATGAAATTCAATATCCATGACAGGCGTTATAGTGCTTAGTTACTCGCCGGAAAATTTTATCGTTCTTCCATGTAGATATAGAAGAAGCTAATGGGGGAGGGGGGTATTTTCCCGCAATTTGAAAATCAGCACCTCGCACAAACTGCTCTCGAGTAAGTTTCTGTATATATCTGGTACTTTGAGCATTAATTTCGGCCTCCGTAGGTGCAATATTTCTTAACTAATCTTTCTTGTCATGTCGGCTGCGCAGGCACACGATCCTTGATTTTCGGGACAATCTGTGTTTAAAAAAGAAGAAGCGCGGGTCGTACCGCGGATATCCGAAAACATCCGCAAAAAAAAAAAAGGTCAACCTTCAACAAATTTTACTGGAGGTACAAATTTATTACCGTTAAATAATTTTGGAAAGCAGTGAAGATGGTTTAGCGCCTTCTTAAGATCCTCTTAAGATAAGATCCTTCAATGCTGAACCTGTAGCCGGAAAGCTGAATCCGCTATCCCCCCCGTGTAAAGCGACTTGCAATGCCATATTCGCGGAGTGCCGTCCTACGTTTTCAAGACCCGTTATAATCAGAGATAGCTCCCACGAGCCTAAGTACTCACGGGCTAGTCGGTTGACACTCGTGAAGTATTTCTACTAAGGGCGTGCGCTGTGAGTGTGCAGCAGAAACGGGGACAGAGTACCAGTCCTCGTCATGGGAACTCTTTTTATCGAAGTAAAGCTCACTCACGAAAAATATTCATTCATTCATTCATTCATTCATTCATTCATTCATTCATTCATTCATTCATTAAACAAAGCACCTGTTAGGTGCGCCATTCGGCTTTCGGCTGAGGTAACGTGCTCGTGCCCAGCATGAGGCATGAGAACTTTGCATGGATGGATTACACAGGCAGAGGCCTCGGGCTTTGCAGTGGATACGGACTACGGGACGCCAGCAGTGCGATCACACCGCTAGAATTAGAAAATTGCATTAAACTGTGCAATAATATAACTTATAAAACTGGATTTAAAGACAATTTTGCCTGGTATTTTTTTCGGTACCTCGTCCACGTGACATCGATGACTTTATAGAGGACAGACACCATTTTGCGTGGTTTTAACTTTTATTGAGTGCCATTTTTTAAATATATTCGCTACTGGGTATTTTGGCCGCTCATAAAGCATTCAGACAACATCCAAAAATACTGAGGGTGTCACTAAGACAAAGTACGTAGGTTATTTTTTGAAAATATCTCGAAGTACCACTGAACTGCGTTATTTTGGTGCGAATTTATACGTACAAGAATAACAAAAAATCGCTCTGAACAAGCTTACATATTATTGCTTTATTTCCATAAAATATATGGTGGATTTGTTGGGAAAAAAGCCGCTCTAGGCAGCTTGACAAGCCCTAAAATCCATTGACAGAGGCAGCAGCAGGGGCGGAGTGAGAAAGAAAAGAAAAACAAAGAAACAAACCTTTTCGAAAAGAAAGGAAAATGAAAAAAAAAAAATAACAGAGAAAGAGAAGAGGGACTCCTCCCCTCAAAAAGAAGAAACATCATCAACAGCAACTAGTAGTACTACTACAATAACAACAAATACAGAAAAAAGAAGAAAAGAACAAGAAACCGGCGCTAGAGATGTACAAGTCAAGGCATAGGGTAATTCAATTCGATGTCACAAGTATAACGGCTCAAGCGGGACAGTGTTCAAGCTAGTGACAAGTAGAACGCTTGGGGCAATGCAGAATGAAGGCGACTTAATTAAGAACGAATTACTATGGTTCAAGGGGAAAAAATGTTTTTCCCTCTTTTCAAGCAGAGCGATCTTCTCAAGGCATTTGTTAATTTGTTTTGCTGCAATGTTTTTCACTCACCTAACTTCACAAAATTTCTATGAAGGTCGCGGGATCAAAATAGCCTAATTTTGTTCACAGCTATTTTAGTACCGATTAATACCATGATTGTGCATTTTTTTGCTTAGAATTGGATATGGTCGAGCGCCATTCCTTGGACGATTCATACAAAAATCACTTTCAGCCCCTTCCGGAAATTAGTTTTATCCCTGCAAATGAAGTTTATATGTTTGTACAATGCCTTCGGGCTGGGGTCTGCAGCAGTCCGCAACTACGATTTTTATAAATCACGCGGCGTTTTACACGCGAATTCTCTTCACATTGCAACTCCGTACTTCCGGAAGCAAAATGTTGCAAGTTGGCGACATGTTCTTAAAACTCTGCATATAGCTGAGCACCAAGCTTTATTTTGGCCTATCCCCCACATTATAAGCAATGCCCAGTCAACCCGACCAACTTGCGTCTTTCCCACGTGCAACAGACTTCGCCGATGAAAACTCGTGGTCATCCATGTCTCGCCAGCAAAACGTGCCCCTCGAGCTGAGGCTCTGTCGCAAGGAAAAGACCACCCAGCCGGGCACGAAGAGCAGCCAGACGACGGAGCAGTACAGCGTCATTGAAATTATGTACTTCACCCCAGGCGATTTCATCGCGGACGACTTGGAGGCAAGTAGGATGTTCAAATACTCGCGCTTCGAAAAAAGTGACTGGTATACCCGTGGGTCTGGAAGGGACATTGAAGTTACCTTGTCGAGCTCTTATTTGTGGCTGAATTGCGTGGTTTAGCTCTCACAAACCCATATTTCGCGATTTACCCAAACTCTTGAGCTTTAGTTTACCTCTCAAGTGCGGAAAAAGAAAAACGGCGCGCGCTTTCAGCGACCACCACACGAACTACAACAGTGACGTCGCAAGGGTTTACGATATGATTTGGCGCTATCTTTGTTATCTAAATATTTATTTTATTCTCGTTTAAAATAAATATCCAACTTTTGTTTCTGCACAGGTTGTAAGATGTGCTCGAATTCGTAAAACCTGCTAACGAGTTTTTCGTCAGTGCTGACGCCAGAAAATAGGGGACGAGGATGTTGCAAGGGGAACAGTTTTTGAACAGGCTTTTGATGAGGAAAAAAAATGTGTAGACCGACCGAATCAGGCGGAGCGTGTCCTACGCATTCTATATTTTATTCTGGTGACATAATTCGAGCATGTTTAGACCTCCCTTCAACGGCCCTTTAAAAAAAAAAAAAAGCTGTCGGGTGCGTGTCTTTTCTTACTGCGCCTATTGGGGGTCGACATGAGGGTGTTTTAAAGGGCTTAGTAGTCAGGTATTTTTCTGAAAAAAATTACAAAAAATGCTTCGTTTTCTAGCTAGTTTGTAAAGTTGCATTGACCTGCACAGTTAAGTACCACGTCTTCCCTGCGTGAATGTTCCTAACCTTTAGCAATGATGTGATCTTCGGTTTTCGTAATTCACACGGATATTTTAAAACGACTTTGATTTATGTGGCAAAGAGTGAACCCTAAAATCGCATGTACGGGCGTACGCTATGAAGAAAAATGACCAGCCGCCTGGTGTTTTAGACCGGTGAGTACCAAAGCGACACAGCACGTGGTTCATTCTGATTTTAATTAGTGCGCACGGATCTCGCGTTAATCAACCCTTCTCCAGGAGCAGGAACCGTACAGGACAAAAACAGTTAATTATCGCCGTAGCATAATTTCTAGTAAGGCAGTGGAAATTGCAATTAACTTCGTGGCAGCTGAGCGCACAACGCGGCTGATTTTATGCTCCCCGCGATTCGTATTGCTCGAGCCTTTGTGTCATGAGCAAATGACTCGCACTGTATGCCCTACATACAAGCGGTAACTTTCTCGTACGGAGATTGCTTACCCTCGTTCTTATTTTGCATTCTTTTGCAGTACCCTGATGGAGTCTATTGCGAAAACTTCGTTTCTGAAAGCTGGAAACTAGATGAATCGTCGATGAACTATTTAAGTTATTCAGCAGAAGTTTCTCTTGACAGAAAGAAAAACCGGACCGTAGCCAACTCAGTTGTAAGTCAGCATGCCTCTCTGTTGCTACACACTTAATAAAACACATGTGTAGACATTGGACGTTTGTGGAGATAATGTTTATTTGGCTGATGACTGAGAAATAGCGGCAAAATCATTAATGGAAACAGAAACGCCCTATTTTTTGGGTTCGGACGTGTGTCTCCAATTTTAAAGTAAGTCTGTGAAGAAGTCTTGAAGGACGCCAAAAACAAATGCGCAAAGAAGCTTCAGCTGCAAGAATATTTTAAACAAGCACAGACAAGATTTATGATCTATTCGAATGTTGATATAGCTGAGGCATTTGTGAAATTCCTCTTTTCGCACCGATTTTTTCCTTTAGCGTCTTTTTTTTCCTTTTATGTCTCTTAGGTATTGTTTTTCAAATGCGTATCTGTCGCTATGCTACACAGGCAACATTATTGTGCTTTTCTTGTGCCTCTTGTCTTGATATTGTTGTTTTGTTGATCCTTCTTCATTTGGCCTTGTACTCTTGTTTATCTTGATGCTTATTATTTTATTGTATATCTGTATAAATAAATAAATAAATAAATAAATAAATAAATAAATAAATAAATAAATAAATAAATAAATAAATAAATAAATAAATAAATAAATAAATAAATAAATAAAGGAAAACCACGATTCTCATACACTAAGAAAGAATAAGAATGGGGAAGCAAAAAAAATTACAGTCGTTATCTTAACGCTTGTTTATGATGACAGCATCACACCGTGTCGACACCGCAAATGCATTTGTTGGCCATATGGGCTATTTTTCTCATGCAGGCAAAATGCAAAATGCCTGAGATCTATAAAAAAATACCGGGCCATCTCCATTAACGTGAAACCTGGGGAGGGGCGAAGCATGCAGTGTATAAGTGTAGTTTTCGAGCCTTGGCGTTTTTTCCAACGGATATGAAACCATTGGGAGGTAGATATATACAGCTTTGCTGTACAAGTGTCGTGTCTTTGATGCACGAAGCGTTCTACCACGAAGCGTAAACGGGTGTCTTACGGAATGTTCCAGCGCGAGGCGTAAACGAGTGTCTCGGTGTTTTTTAGTACGTGTTACAAAGCGTTCCAGCCTGAGGCGTAAACAAGTGTCCTGGTGTTTTTTTAAGTACGCGTTAAGTTCTAGCGCGAGGTGTAAACGAGTGTCCAGGTGTCTTATTACCGTGACTGCAAGAGACGACTATTACGACGACGACATTAGTCACCAACAGTACGAGCCCGTAAGGGGCTTCTCCCCTAAAAACATGTGGAAAACTGCAGGCAACCGCTTCTAAGCAGTCTAGCGCTTCTAAGCAGCCGTTTCTCAGACGGCTACCGCTAACCATGTCGGGGCCACAGCATATACAGATTGGCAGCCTCCGCTCTTTCGGCCGCAGTCGCTAATAGTAATTCTCAAGGGAGGCCCAAACGTCACTTACTTGTGAAAACCACTCCATGGAGAAGCCGGTGCACCATCTTGAGGGTATCTTGAGGTATCCTTATCGCCCACTTCTCCTTCCCATTCTCTTCAACCGCTTCGCGCCTCCACGGCCAGTGATTCCGCTTAGCTGCTAATCGTTCCGCCACGGTGGAGCGCGAACTACGCGATAACCGTAGTCCTCGCTATGCACGGCTGCGCACTGGCGAACGCAGCCACACCTGTCTGAGCCCCGGAAAAATCGGTCGTAGCAACCAAGCAACACCGATTCCACCTGGCTGACCCTGGTGAAGGGGCCTGGATAAATATGACTTGACTACCACCAAAGTGTTCAAAATGCATGTTGGATATTACGGGCCTCTCCTCATTATTGTTTACTTCATGAAGGGATCTTTGTGACGTCATCCTATAAAACAAGTTTGCACAGAAACATTTTGTGCGCAGGAAACAACACGAAGTGTTTCGGACTGAACTGTATAGCTTGTATTCACTGGCGAGGCACGCATGCACGCAACCATGTGAGTGCGCCTTCACTGGTTACGTCGGGCTCCGAGGGATGGCGGTACGTGTCCGTGTTAAGCACATGATGTGTGTTGGAAGTTCCAAACACTACCCCACGGAACACAAAGTAATGCCTTAACTCCAGTGTGAGTGCGATTAATAACATCTCTGTTGTTGACACCATCGTTGAGAATCGGGTTGAAACTGAGCATGTGACGCGCACCGGTGTTTTTTTTCTTCCGCGTGCGGGCGTAGTTGCACAAGCCGCGCCATGTCCGTTTCCAGTGCTACCAAGCGAAGAAATTGACAGCTAAAATTTTAAATCAATACGACCTTTACACCATCACTGTTATGAATCGCGCTGCGAAAACAGAGCTTCACTTTGTAGCACATTAAAATAATTCAGCCTAGCGTGCGGAGAAGAATGAAAAAAACGAAAAGAATATTGACTATCCCAGATTATTCTGTTTAGGAACTATTTTAAAAGATTATTATTCTGCGAATAAAATGTGAAATGTGTTGCCTGTTTAGGTTTACATGTATGTGCCGGAGAAACTGTACCGGATTGACTTCACTCCGGAAACAGCCAACTTTAACAACGTCACCATACCTAAAAAGGCGAAATCAATCAGCCAGATCATTTCTGGAACCCATGGTGAGAACTTCAGTGCTCACTTTTTGAAAGTGTATTTATGAAACCATCGTGCATCTTGACTGCGAATTTTTATGGAGCTGACATGAAGCAGTTGTGCAGTCTATACCTAAACTTGTATTTATGCATCAAAGAACTTAGCGTTCCTGAATCGATCCACAACTGGTACTTTTATTCTTGAATGAGGATGTGGAACTTATTGCCCGTAATAAAAGTAACGCTATTATTATTTGTTTACTCCCAGAATTGATTGATTGATTGATTGATTGTGGGGTTTAACGCGCCGACGCAACGCAGGCGATGAGGCGCGCCGTAGTGGAGGGCTCCGGATTAGTTTTGACCACCTGGGGATCTTTATCGTGCGCCGAAATCTCGTACACACGGGCGTTTTTTACTCCCAGAATCGAACATCTTTAATACTTACTAATTTTAATGCCTACAACATCTCCGCGCTCGTCCAGTAGCTTCAAAACTGTCGAATATCAACTGCAGTAGAATCTCGATAAGCGGAAATCGATTAAACAGAATTGCCACTTGAACAGAACCGTAGCCTCCAATTTGATTGGTTTTGTATTCAGATAACGTGAAAAAAACTTTTAGTAATCGGAACTAAAATTCCTGAGACACCACCTAAACGGAACCGTAAATAGAAATTTTTGTCAGACCCAGTGCTGTGAATATCAGGTGCTGAAGATCCTGATCCTGAAGATACAGTTGCAAGGACTCAAACAAATTAAAAAATGATGCAATATTTAGTGCACAGTCACTAACTGTTGCAAATAAACTTTGCGAATGTTGTGCCTAAATCTCGTGCAGGTTTCTTGCTTCCTGAAAAACCATCTGCTACGTTCGCCTTCTAGTGTTTAGAGTTCCATGAAATGGTTTTAAGAGTGTGTACGCACATAAATTTGCACTATAGCACATCTCTCGCAGTAAACGGACCTCCTGTTAAATGAAACTAATTTTTTCGGTCCCTTGAAGTTTCGTTTATCGCGAGTCTACTGTACTTACATCAACCAACGAACTCTTATAAACCACCGAACTTGGCTGTTCTGATATCAACATTTTTTGTAAACACTGGAATGGAAATTTACGCCAAGGACTTAACAGATTAACAGAATATAACTTTTGTGAAAATACTTGTACACATTGTGTCATGCTTTGTTTAATGTTTCATGCATTTTTACACATTTTACCATTGTTTCATGCACAGCGCTTGCCTGGAAAGCGCTGTGCATGAAATTTACTTTGTCCGAAATGAAAAAAAAGCGTAAAAAATTCGGCACCTGTCGGTTACTTCGAAGTTTTGTTTTTAGCAGGAAAGTTTAACCTGAAGTGTTTAGAGGTGGAAGTTTTCAAAATAAAGTACTTCTTTACTGTTCCAAAACGCCAGGATTTGCATTCGACATTGAAAGCTTGAAGAGTGGGAAGACAAGATGCCGGCGCAGACAGCCAGAGGCACTTCCTTTCATGAGGGAAGCGATCATAGATTTCCGGGATGTGCCCAGCCTCTCTCCTCAACTATTCTTCGGCACAAATCAGACGAATTACTTGCTCAAGAAGAAAGTAAGTGAAGAGAAACAATTGTAGGTGAGAACCAAGCGCTAAACATTTGTAGAGAATGTCCTACGAACCGTTGATCGCAACGTCATGTTAAACTATTCTAGAATGTGCTAAAGGCGTGGCTCCCGGCCGCTTTGGTTGAAAGCAGTCCCGCATCCAATTTCCACATCGAAATTGCGCATCGTAGATGGTCTCGGGTTACGTAAATGCATTTACTGGACCATGGCTACGGCCTCGTCAGCGCAAGCGGCTTCCATCCAATTACAAAATAATGACCTTCAGGATGATGAGTGAGGCTAGCATCATCCAGCTTCGAATAGGCAAAGAGGAACATCTTCACATGTCTGTATGCTCCAAAGCACTACTGACATTAAGCAAGTAAAAGCATCAGGGGCACAAAAAAAAACTCCACTTCCCTTGTGTTTTCTAGAAAGTACACAGAAGATAAGTTGATGATCGTATTATTTCCTTTTCTGTTCTGCCACCGAAAAGTTCCAAGTAAATCCACAACGGGTTCTGCACCCCGTTTTCTTGAGCTGCTTTACCAGAACACAAACCGAGTTTCAAAGAAATTCACCGTACCCAACGCTTGTGGGAAACTTCATGCCTTCCTTCAGTTATATAGCAGCTTCCGCTGATGCGCAGACCGGAAATAAAAGTTGTTATACTACTAGTACTACTGCTACTGCCACATATAATAATAACAGTAATAATAGTAGTTGTATTAGTAGTAGCAGTAGTAGTAGTGGTAATATAATTATAACAATAATAGCCCTGGCCCATCGAATAAAGGGGGGCAGAATACCAAGGCATTAAGAAAATGTTGATAGAACGCGCCAATAATCTAATAGGTCAAAAAGACAGCAGAGCAACAAAGAAAAAGGAGAACCAGAAACAGAGGGGAAGGACAAAACCAAATAAAGTAGGGACCTATAAAAACTAAAAGTCACTGAAACAAATTCGCTTCATGCAATACTATAGTTGAGGCAACGCGAGCAACACGAGCTACACGGATATGCACAGGTGAAACTCTTGGTGGGAAAAAATACATTAAAAATCCCCAGTGAAGCTAATCCCTCGGGGCAATAGAAATTATGTTTCCTGGATGAACTGTGGAGTATATTGATCGGCGCAGATCTGAGACTATATATATGGTTATCACTGGTACGTGTTGCTTTAATAACACTGTAGAAAGCGCCGGCGGGTGTGGTTCACTTCAACGGACAAGGCATGCAACTAATCATGATCTAGGGTGCTTAGATCGCGCCAGTTTCGGCGCCTCATTTGAGACGCGAATTATGGTCCACGCAGTTATATAACGCACTTCGAGCAAGGCGTTTTGAATGGCAGGATGTAAGAGCGTTGATTAAATTCCTGAGACGTAACTCGGGCAGCGTTATTCTCTAATCAATCTTCATTGATTGGTAATTCCCGTGCACTGCGGCGAAACAGGCCGATCAAATATTTTTGTGATAATTATGCTAAGTAACTCTCACAAATGAGGTGGTGCGCACTCGGATCAGCGAAGATTGCGACGTAATAAATTGGTGCCTAATGCGCACGCGGAACGGAAGCGCATTTCGGCAACAGTCGCGACACGTGCTTGCAGACCCAAAGGCGAGGAATTCCTTGCAACCTGTGGCAGGGCCGTCGAAATGATTGGCCGCCGAAGCAGAACATCACCACGGTCTGGGAATGGTGCGTCGGTGAGCTGAAGGTGAGTGGAAAATTGGCGAGTCGGAAAGCCTAAAAATTGTACCGCGATTGTTATTAAGCCAAGCTTAGCGTTGAGGTAGTTGGTAAAACTAGACACGACACTGGGATAGTTTGCTGTGCATAAGTCTGTGCAAAAAAGTGCAACTACTAAAAGGAAGGTTCGGCGGAACGAGAAAGGACAGGCTGATTTAAAAACCTATTTTGCTAATGTATTTTCATTTTAGCTCAGTAGCGTCTTTTTGGTAACTTCGCAAGCAAGCGTGATGATTGCAAATTTATTACCTTCACGACGTAACGGTTTTTGGGCTGTGACTGCATGTAGACTGCGGTTATGCTTTTAGCCCCAGGGGAACAATTCCACCTCAACGTAATTTGTGTACTTGTATTTGATTATCCACTACTTTTGCACTTGGTGTTCAGCTGACGCAAAAAAAAGGACATGGCGTATCTGCGAGATCTGTTACAGTTTTAGTTTTATATCTAAGAATAAATGGCTTGGCCGGTGTCGTGACTGGGCAGTGCATTCGTTATTTTAATATGTGTGCATTTATTAGAGTGTTTAGGGCTGGTCGATCACGAAGAAGGAGTACAATAGCATACCCTTATCATACAAACCACGTATCGGTATATATTTATATCGTTCGTAGATGCGTTTACTTAGTGCGCGAGAAATCGTCGCATGGATTCGTTCTTCGCTCGTGATTTCGGTCTTTGAAGGTTTGTTGATCGATTAGACGCCCCTTCAGAGAAGGCTGGACGCACTTCTGACGAACTTTTGATGTTAGATGTTAGAAAGCTTTCGCTCTTCTCTCAACCTTCTTTAGGAGGGGATGGTTATTTTTTTACATATTTTGCTTACATATGTTACTTTGTTTGTTTTTCTTGCTTTACAAACTGTCTTTGTTTCTAGTCGAAGAAAAAATAACAATAACTACTAAAACAAGTTTCTTTTTAAAATTTATTTTCACATACCTCCCGTTCTATAATGCCTATCTCTGTTCCAGGACCAACCAACCCACGGGGTGTGGGGCTTTTCGCGCCTACCTTTAGTCAGCCTGGAAATATACTATCCTCACGTAAGCATTCATTTTTATTTTAAGCGACCGAGATTTCCAAACCAGACCACTGAGTTCCCAATTCGCAAGCTGAGAAGAAAAATCAAACCTTAGAGCAACGAAGCCACCCATCTGAAAACCTTTGCTTGCTGGCTCGTACTAAGAGCATGTTGTCAATAATAAAAAAAATGTTTTTGACCTATGCTGCGGGCGTGCGCGTATCAATGAATCAGAACATGAGGCCGATTGAACTGTGCAAACGAGTGTGCGTGAAAGATGGCTGAGACATTCCACGTTGCTGAAAAGAATTCACCCCGATTTTATTTGGCGACAACACGTTTGCTTTTTTACCAGCGCCATTGTCGAATGCTCTGTCGCATTCATTCGTGCAGTTTGTAAGGAGCAGATCTGGCGTGGGCAGAGACCCGGGTGAAGACAGGCTCTCCGCGCGTGCCTATAAATAGCTCGTCTACCAGAAACGTTAGAATACTCTTCCAATTTCAAAATACGAGCCACTGTTGGCTTTAAGACTTTCAAATACTAGCGATTTCGGCAATCTAGTAGCACCGTTGGTAATACTGAACTGCGTTATTTACGCTTAGAATCACTACGGGATTGTTGGGGTGCTAAATTAAACCGTTAAAATGCTAAAACAGAACTTCGTAACCCTCTGTACTCTGAATCCCTCCTCCACTTGAGCCTCCAGTGCAAGAGATTCTTGAAAGAAATCTGCGAATGTAAATGCATTGCGGTATCCTCCACTCAGGCGAGTCGAAGAAACACTTGGAGTGAAAGACATGCTCAAAAAATTTGGTCATTAGTGTTTCCTTTCGGGAAACTGTAGAGAGTGGTTGAAGCTAAGGGTGGCTCAGAACGGAGATATTACACTGGTTCTGAGCACTGGTATTTGAGGATTTTTTCGAAGTGGGAATCGAATAGGATGGGTATTGGATGTAGTGGACGCAGAGTTGCCTGAAATCACCTGTATTCAGTCTACGCGTCCTCCTCTCCCTTCTATAATGAGACAGAATTTTGTGCTCAGCTTTGTCCCCCGCTGTGTTGATGTTCGTTCACATCGATTGTTTGATTGTGGGGTTTAACGCGCCGACGCAACGCAGGCGATGAGGCGCACCGTAGGGGAGGACTCCGGATTAATTTTGACCACCTGGGGATCTTTAACGTGCGCCGAAATCTCGCACACACGGGCGTTTTTGCTTTTCTCCTCCATCAGAAAATGTTCGTTCACATCAGGTGTTACATTATCTAGATTTTGATTTTGGTCTGCCAGGGTTTACGAGCATGGCGATTGTTATCTGCCATGCTGTGTACTACAAAAAAGGCTTAGGGGACTGCCAATTTTACGCACTAAGCAGTATATCGATACATAAATGAGGAAAAAAGTAGGATAAAAAGATTTAATTTCTGCGCTTTTCATTTTCCTTTTATTTCGTTCTTTTTGTTCAAGGTTGACGATTCGGCTCACAACGACGAAGGAAGCATCGAGAGCTGGCAGAAGCTGACTTTCTCGTTTTATCGGGCCGAACAAGGCAAATGGGTGGCAGATTTACGGGCGTTTGACGTCACCGATTGCATGGATGGTAACGTGTACCCGATGCAGTTCGAGCTCAAGTGTAAGTGCAGAAGCGTGTGTTAGTAAGGCCGCTCTCGTCCCACTACACCTTTTCCTAACTCCCGTGACTAAATCGAACTGATATAATCTGTAATGATGCTATGAACATAACAGTGACGCTGTCGAGTTCTACTTTGTAAAGTGGGCCTTGGAGTGTACGAATGTTTACTTTCGAAAAGAGTGAAGCTTAACAGCACTGTAGAAGGTTCCGTGCTGGCCAGAACATTTTTTGTTTCTGTCTGGGCTGACATGGTAGCTAAATTCAGAGGGTTTAACATGACTACCCTGGGCATGCATGTGGGTGCAGGATAAAATTTTCCGCATAGTTTTTTTACGCCTAGAAAAGCTTAATCCGCGGAAATCGAAAAAATGTAAAAAAAAAAAATGAAGATGACTTTGATAATTTGAAACAAGCTGAAGCAGGTTGTTGGTGTGTGTGATATGAAAGTTGAACCACAGCGCAAACGATGAGACAATAGCAAGAGGGCACACGAAGCTTCTTGTGTCCTCTTGCTATCGTCCTTTGTCTCATCGTTTGCGCTGTGGGTCAACATGCATCACCAACTCGCCCAAGTTTTCACGTTGATATGAAAGTGTTAGTTTCTAGATTACGTGTGCGAAATGTACCAAGTATACCATCTGAACAGAAGAGTTCATTTCAGCTACTATTGCGGCAGTGGCTAAGTAATTCTGCAGCACGTGCGTGGTCGGGGGTTTGGTTCTCATATGGGAACGTTTCCGTTCTAATGAACGTTGCACTAAGCAACGACTATGTGTGTGAGATACGGGTAGGTGTTACGGAACCTTGGGTCGCTCAAATTATTTCGCAGATATTTATAACGGTGAGGCTCACAGCTCGAGGGGACGTCCGACCCGTTCAATTCCTTCCCTTCTTTGAAAAACATTTTGGAGCTGGCCGATACTCATTTGCGGATTGGGCAAGTTTCTTTGAGTACTGGCATTTTGTTGTAGTAATCATACAGGCTTACGAATGGTTTTCTGTTTGCTCCTTAAATTTTTGTAAGCATTTATTTTGTGAGGAATAGGACAACGTTATTCATAGTTTTCGTAGCACATGGAATAGTTCCAATTCACCGCTTAAAGCCAAGGCATTGCAGGAAAGGCATCGTTCATGTATAACTTCTCTGGATAAAAGCGAGCTAAATAAGCATTGTCAGGTATGATGCTAAAATCTGAGATGCCATACAAAATAAAACGAAGATTTATTGTACATGCCCAAATTCACCGATGTTATGGTGAATGGAATAAAATTTACCGGTTCCTTATCACACACCAGGACGAGTTGAGGGCTACAGCCATTCTGTGTTGTCTTGCAGATCGTTTTTAAGTTTCCTCGGTGTATTCTTTACGATTGCTGGTTATAAAGTTGTTGGGACTGTTGCTTTCGTTCAGAAAGACATGCACGTATTTAAAGACACTTTTTTTCTCTTCGCATTTTTGCCGTGAATTACTCCGACAGGCAGAAAAGCCGCACTTCAGGCTGTATAAGAGCTCTTCCCCGTGAACCCGTTCTACGCACGTCCCGTCAAGTGCACCCGTCACGGCGCACGCATCAGGCGCAATCTTGTGGCAAGTTTGCGCTGTGGTTAGAGCCCTTGGCTGCTGCTGCTCTGGCGACTCGGGTTCGAATCCCACACGAAGCCATCTTTTTTCTCTTCACAGTGGCGACCATTTTGGTACCATTCATGTCGACGCCGACGACGAATACTGTAACTTTTCACCTTTGCCGAGACAGCTAAAGATTTCGCTTCATAAAAACGCACATAAAAGCATCGCGCTGGCATGCGTGGAGCCACGTGTAAAAGCGGAAAGATAGCTTGGTTAAACTGTTTTGAATTAATCCGCATCACAGAGCTAAATAAGTTCTCTGCGGCGCTGTATAGACACTCAGATGTTTTCAGTTGAACATTATTGCCTTCGCATTCACAAGTAGTAAGAAGTGCTGAGATGTCTTCGAAGTTTGTTGTTGTTGTTGCAAAAGGTAAATAGCTTCATACGTACACGGGTTTGAATCCGCAGCTTTAGGTTTACTAAAGCGTGGCGGACGGAACTTGAGATTAGTCTAACCGGCTGTGTACAGGATAGGAATATGTTGTCGGGCAAATTGGCATTCAGATATAAAACACACTGAAGCGCGAAGGCTGGCGAACAGTGAGAAGGCCCACGATACTAGCGCTACCCCGTGCAGCTCGTGCCCCGTGTGCCTTCTAGCTCTTCGCCAACCTTCACGCTCTAATGTGTTCCATAGCTGCACTTAGGGTGTTACTGCAAAAAATGAGCGTCTTTAAAAAAAAAATTGTGCGCAAACCGATTCTCTGTTCGCGCTCGAAATTTACGGGAAGGTTGCATTTTGTGGGTTATTTTTTAGCTACAAGAACGGTGATGGGACTTACTCGCTTATTCAGAAAATGAATAAAAACTATTTTCTCGTATGAGAAGGGCAGCTGCCACCTCGGACGTCGTGACCTTGTTTGGAGGGTTTGGGGCCACCTGGGGCGTTCAATACGAAACGGGTAATTCCAATTTACGGAAGAAGCGAAATTCAGCGGCCGATCAAAAAATCGCTCGTTTCGTTCTTAATACCCCAGGTGATGGTGCCATACCAAGGTGTTCATGCATGCATGTGTTCATGGCGTCCAACATGACCGGCCGGTATACCATAGGCAATATTTGCTTAATAAGCATGTTAGTGCTGGTGCCAGTCTTGGTGTTTACAAAATAGACTACGAAATGCGACCTTTGAGTAAAATTTGAGCGCGAACCCAGAAGCAGTTTGCTGAGAAAAAATTTTCAAAGACGCCCATTGATCGTCCTTACACCCTGTAGAACAAACGCTCCCGCGGTTGTGAATTGTCTCTAAAATGTCCATTCTTCCTTATATGTCATTAAAAAAACTCCTCACTCCTGCCTTATGCAAGCAGAGAATGTCAGATTATGGTTATCTTAATCTGTAACTAAAACTAGTTTAATGTACTACATTGCTCTTGCCCATAGATCCCGAAAACAAGTATGAAGACGTTGTGAAAATCACTATCGAGCCCTTCTTCCTCGCAACCTGCAAAATACAGATATTGCGAAGCCTCAAGACGACAATAGGAACTCTTAGGATCGGGAAACTGCGAGCCGTAAGTGCGTGCCCGTGTAGGGACGGCGGTGTGATCATGTAGCTGAGCAAGAACAGAGATGCATCACACGTATTTTGATCTCATTTGCAGATGTTCGACGCAGACAGAATGCTCTACATTCAGTTTGACCTGCTGAACCAGTTTCCTCCTGTCAAGGGAGAACCTGAACTAAAGGATATGGAGGCGTCACTACAGAAAGACGTTGATCATATGCGGCTTAAGATTAAAATGAAGGCACCGGGATCGCAGGTAAGACATTCCGTGCAACAGCGGGGGGCACCGCAATAAATTTTAATGCACGTAGACAGGTCGAATCAATGCGTACTATATATCAGTATTTTGTACCTTCGGGCTTCGCAGGGAATACAGACATCCAAACAATGTATAATATCTCATCAGCGGGGACTCAAACGTGTGTTGAAGAACCATTGCTTACTTAAGGAGGGAAATCAGGAAGTGTTAGAGCATTTTCCATTACCATGTGCCAGCTGACTAAACTAAGACAGGCTTGTAGAAGCCAAAGTGTGATTAACCTGATGGCATCATCACAAATATAGTAATAATGTTATTAATAATCAGCACAGTTATGTCCACTGGAACATGAATAACGCCTCCCCAATAGACTTCTAACGGACCATACGCTACGCGGCTACAGAGTCTCTTGCCCAAAGGTTTCTTACCCCGTCCCTCAATCGAGTTATGTTTTACACTGCCTCTGGTCCTGTCCCTCCGTAGCCATTTTGTCGCGTGTCGACATCACTATGAAAACTTCGAACAACAGTTTATTGCAGGGGCCCTGGAGCACGGTCAACTGACGCTATGTATCGATTCCGCACAGCGCAGTTACAGCAACCTCCTCCAGCGAGAATTTTGAAAATGCGAATAGCGTAAACGGAGTTGCTGCGCACCAATAGAGCGCCTCTTTCTTTCCCTCACTACCACTTTGCTTCAAACGCCGTGGAAATCACGGCGCACCGGCTTGATACGGTGATTGGCCTTGTGTCGTGCAGGACACCGCACAACTGCTAGTTAGCGCATTCGTTTCTCAGGTGTTTCTTCAAAGCTCCTTTGGATAAGCGCCGTTTGTTCGGCATGCAATGAGGTGCTATACTATACAAGAATGGCAAGTTGGGCTAGCTGATTGAGATTCATGACGTAAAGAACACCGCATGTTACGCAAGGAGAAAAGAGAGGAACGACGGCACAGCACTGAACTCGCAACTCAAATTTTTATTGTAATACACATATTTTTGAATGAGACCAAACAAGCACGTGATCACGTATCACATACGACTATCGTAATTAAAATGCAATTGAATGCATTTTAATTGCTGTAATGCTTTATCGGCGCTGCAGGTAATATGAATAAATAAATAAATAAATAAATGTAGAATTATTTGTAATTTTTTTAATTTAAATATAAATATAAAGTAATATATAGCATTTAGTTGCGAGCCAAACAAATTTTTTGCCGGTCAAAAATTGTCTAGAATTGGCAGAAAAACAATGCCAAATATGTATTGCCATAAAAATGTTTAGCCGATGGGTGGTGCCAGTAGTCGCCAGGAACGTGATCCACACAGCTTCACCCTCTTCGTCTTCTCGTTATTGCGACATGGGTCCCCATGTCGAGGGCGACCGTCCTGGTCGAGGCCGTGGTGGACGGGCGAGGGCGGAGAAGAGGGAGTATCAGTTGACAATAAACAATGAAAAAGTCCTTGCCCCCACAGATGAAGGCGACGAGCGTTATGAACCACAGCCCCGGAACAACAATGTAGCCCAGAAACGTCGAAGGCCCTTGCAGACGCGCCGGTGCGCTTGGCGGGGGAGCGGCGTCATTGTCAGTTGTGGTTTCGGCTGGTCACGGCGGGCCGTCGGATGGTCATAGGTGGTGGCGCGGGGCTGGAGAACGGTCGTGTCCATAGGTCACCGTTGCTGTGGCATGCAGACGCGACCAGAAGCCTGGGTGAGACCACTTCAGAAGCCGAGACGGGGAGAGGCTCGTGGCCGAGATGGGGAGAAACTCAGCACTCTCCACAAAACATATTGTCACGTAGCCAGAGCGACGCGCAGGTTTTTTTCAAGGAACAAAAGTTGAATTGAAGGGAACGTGTGCCCCGCAACAAACTCAAAGAATACACAAGCGGCGAAGTATCAGTCACCAAAATGACGTGCCAGACGAGTGTCGGCATATCGAATGCCCCGGCGTTTGCCCTGGGAGCATGTATCTTTTCGTGCTCTACTTTCTGGAACGTTCGAATTACACCGAGAACAAAGAAGAGCATTCCAGTCAAGTGACGACAGGGCGAAGCACTCTCCTAGTCAAAAAAAAAAAAAAAAAGCAAGGAAGCTCACACTAACGCGTAAGACTTCAAGGCAGCGAAGCTGTACGCAACATTCACGACATCACGACGGTTTAAGTCCACGACTGCAACCGATTTGCTTCTTCGCTCCCACTACCACGACTTTTACTCCATCAGTGTTGCTATAAGTTTGAGCTTCCTTCATTTTTCTTTGGAAGTGATAATCATCTGAAGACGCCCACAACGTCTTCTTCAGCTTAGGAAACAAAACGCTAGAAGAAGTAACAGCATATAACTACCTCGGAATGTAAAGTGAAATGAAATAATGAAAAGTAACCTACCTCTGTTACTCAAAACCTACAACCAGGGCATACTGCGGGTGATGAAATGCGGAACTGAAACTTGGCGCCTTACTAAACAACTAGGAAGCAAACTTAGGTCGGCTCAACGGGCCATAGAACGAATAATGTTAGGAATAACACTTAGAGACAAGAAACGAGCTACATCCATCAGAGAACAAACTAGAGTTGACGATATCAGAGTTCAAATAAAGAAAATAGAAATGGACTTGGGCTGGCCGTGTGGTGAGACGAACCGACAACCGGGGGACAATTAGGGTAACAGGGTGAACACCAAAAGATGGGCCTTGAAGAATGGGAAGGCCAATAACACGATGGAGGGATGAAATACGGAACTTCGGGGGTAAACTGTCGGCTGGAGTAGCGCAGGACAGGAGCGGTTGGAGGTCAATAGGAGAGGCCTTCGTCCTGCAGTGGGCGTGGGTGGGCAGATGATGATGACGATGATGATGATGACCATTGCATATCACCTTGGAGGGGCGTACACCATGACGTGTCTTTCTCGTTGCGAGCAGGTGTTGCCAGGATTACGGCGAAAGCTGGGGATTTTTTTTTTTTGCCAATATTGGCCACTCTTCTAAGCGGGTATGTTCGGCTTGACAAGCGTGTGCCGGGACGCTGGGCGGTCACCGCGAGGCACGCACGCACGAGCGCTCGGCATTTTCTTGGTTTTTCTAACTGCAGACACGAAAAATTACGATTTGATAAATGGCTTCGCTGTAAATAAGATAGCTTTTGCGGTATACAAAAGAAAGAGAGGGAAACACGCTCTTTGCTTGGAAACACTGGCAACGAAACAAATAAGTAAAAAAGCACACAAGGAACAGTCCGGGCCAATATAATGCGGCGGCAGGACAAACGAGACGAACCATGGGATGGGGCGCGAAGCCAGATGTATTTATAAGGTGTTGGCCGTCACAGCACTGAGCCAAGCCTGGCACCACCCACACAGCTTTGTCCCCTTCGTCGTCTTCACCTTATTCTGGCAATATATATATATATATATATATATATATATATATATATATATATATATATATATATATATATATATATATATATATATATATATATATATATATATATATATATATATATATATATATATATATATATATATATATATATATATATATATATATATATATATATATATATATATATATATATATATATATATATATATATATATATATATATATATATATATATATATATATATATATATCTGTATGTGTGTGTGTGGGGGGGTATATTTATCTATATATTGCCTTCTCCACATGCACTGTTCTAAAGCAGCTGTACTCGAACCTTTCGCTCAGGAGGAGATCGAGTTCACAGCCGTGCCACGTTCCCTGCGAGAAGTAGACTCGAGCTTCTCGGCGAGCAACGCGCCGTCTAAGAGATCCGCTTCCGGCGCACACTTCCGGTCCGAGGGGCCCTACTTGTCCGACGCAAACCTGACGCGGCAAAATCTGCAGCCGGCGCTCCTGCGGGCGTCTCAGGTTTATCACGCACCGGCGCCTCCCAAGAAGGAATCCGCGGGCCAATCGGAAACTCCGCCCCACACGTCTTTTGTGGCTACCGTGTTGGTTCTCGTCGGGGTGTTCTTCGTTGGCGCCTTCGTTGGCGTTGTGTCGCTGCGTGTGCAGAAACTTGTGAAATAGATGTAGAAAGAAATAAAAACGAACTGCACTGCAGTTTTAAGGCGCGATGGCTTTTTTTCTTATGCTTTGTTTTTCCAATGTGTGAGGTCATCAACTTGAGGGGAACTGTGTACGGCTCTCTTTGTAAGGTTTGATTGAAAATGCCTTCGATAAATAAATCTGGAGTTTCGCACGCTAGGCAACATTCGTGCTTTGGTGCACGCTGAATCGCGTGGCTTGTGGGTATTGCGGCTTACATGCTCCAATCATTGGTCTTGTGTATTTACCTGTAAAACTTGAAATACATATGCACCAATATTCAGTGGCAAAGTCCACATTTCTACGCATGTATCTCGTTTGTATGCTCAACACTGTGTAAAGCCATATTCATTCATTTTTTAGGATATGTTTAAGGGTGTCAAACGCAAGAAGAGACGCTGCATTGTACGAAATTTAGTGTTTGGCGTTCCTTTGGCCAGACATATTGTTCTTGAACAGAAGTGCTCCACTGAAGTTTCAGTTGAGGCCTGCCTACATGCGGGACCCAAAGCAGCGGAATGTTAAGAAAGGCTTCCAGGTGTACCTACGAATGCCACTACATATGTTCGATAAACGTGGCAGGCCGTGAGTTGCAACAGACTTTTGTAAACTGTGAAGTGGCCCAAAATTTCGTGCCACTTAAACAAATCGCAGAGACGCGTTGCGCGCTTGGCTCGCAAATTAGGGCTCCCGAATGTAAGACATTTACAATCTGTACAATGCGAGGTATATAGTCTTATATATAACGTATTTAGGAAAGCCTTACATAGCGAGGGCTTGCGTGCAAGCGATGATTTTTTTTTTTGTGATGACGCGGGGAAGAGTTTCCAACCGTGCTAGATTTTATTCTAGACCAGAAGGGGGCTGGAAACTTCAGTCCGCCTTCAGCCGCTGTCTAGTGCCTCCTCCACAGGTTCTATTTTAAATGCAGAGCATTTCTTTAACTCACGATGTTATGCGTCCGTAACTCGGCGTCCGCAGCCAGCCAGCACGTGCGCCCCTCCCCCGCTCCTCCTCGCTCTCAACAACAGGTGCGTGCGCGCATGCGCGTGCTCCGGCGCTGAAAGAGGCGTTGCAGCAGCAGGTGCTACCTCCTCTCCCTCTACTGCGGGCCCTACGAATATACTCGTTGCCCGAGCGAAGGATCCGCGGCCCGACGTTGACGTTTGGCCGCGGCTTCTCGTGCACGAAGTTAGGCGTCGGCAGCGCGCTTCAGACGCTTGCGTTCGGCGTCGGCAGCGCGCCGTCTCGCCGCCTTGTCTTCTGCCGCCGTCGATGAAGAGGATGGCACATTGTCTTGAACTGGCATTGCAACGCTGACTGACATTGGCTCGCGTCGCGGTACTGGTTGAAGGTGTTGCTTCCATCGCTTATGAACTTCGACGATGGCGCACTGCCCTCCCGAGAGGGATAATAAGAAAGAAAAGAAAAGAAAGAAAAGAATAATAATAAAGATCCAACCGATTGCCCCGCAGAGAGGGTGGGGTGCAAACGATGGCAATAAATAACACGTTACGTACTTACGTCTCTCTCTCTCTCTCTCTCTCTCTCTCTCTCTCTCTCTCTCTCTCTCTCTCTCTCTCTCTCTCTCTCTCTCTGTCGTCTCGCAACCCAACTACCCAACCCCTACGACAACAAAAACTACAACTACCACCGCCAACTACCACAACCTACGCCACGTGACCACCCCCAATGCTCTGCATTTACTCGTGTCCCTCGCGCGGGGGCATGCGACTGATCTGATTATAATATTTAACGCGCCCACGCTACACAGGCGATAAGGCGCGCAGTTGTGGAGGGCACTCGATTAATTTTGTCCACCTGGGGATCTTTAACGTGATCCGAACGTTGGACACACGGGCGTTTACGCCAGTGACGTGTGTAGTGTGTGCGGGCAACATCGCGCAACTCTGGCCCACATCCTGTGGGACTGTGCAGTGCACCCCGTGGAAGCTGCCGACCTCTACGGCCGGCTGCCGGACACCATAACGAGTGCCGTCTATTCGACGGACCTGAACGCACAAACTCTAGCCGTCCAGCAGCTCGAGGCTGCTCTCGCCAGGCAGAAGCGGAGCGAGTCGCAGACGGGGGGGAAAGGGACGAACTCCCGAATACCTTTCGCGCACCGCTCACGCCGACACCGGCGGGGCCTAGTCCCGAGGACGTCGTGAACGTGGGTGGGATGTGGAGGCTCTGCGCATCCCGACCTCCCACTCCCTCCTGGCCTCAAATAAAGTCTTTCTCTCTCTCTCTCTCTCTCTCTCTCTCTCTCTCTCTCTCGTCTCCATCAGGAAAGCGACCGCCACGTCCGGGAATGGAACCCGCATCCTTGGGCTCAGCAGCACAACGCCTTAGCCAGTATGCCATCGCGGCGGGAAATATCGTAAATTCTGCTGGCTTTGCTGTAAAGCAAGGCTTTGCGGCGAAGCGCTTTCTCCAGGGACGTAGTATTAATGAATGACAATATCAAATCATCGCTGCTGCGGTTGTGCTGAAAAGAAAAACAAACCCACCTTCAGGCAACGATATAGAACTTGTCATGGTCAAGGTTATGGTAAAGATAGGGAGTTTTATTCCGCAACTCTGAAATGGCGTTGAAGTCGGCAAGCTCCACCGCTCACTCAGGTGCGAATGTTAATGAATAGAGCAGGATAATTTTCTAATCGCGGAAATTTTCCAGCTTGGAGCTCCGTTTTTTCCCCTTTTCTTTAATTGAGCTCTCGGTGAAACACAGTCGCTGGCAAAGAAAGAGATGGGAAGAACTTGCACTTGACGTAGGTAGCCGAAGCCCCGATGCTCGCTCCCACTACGAAGAGCGCCACCGCGGTGCCGCCAACGACACCCGGGGCATAGCGCGTGACCAGAGGCGCGAAGTGAGGTAGGTCGGTTATGGCGTCATGCGTGGGAGCTGTGGTATCTGCCCCGGGCTGATCGTCGGACGTGATGGGCGGAAAGGTGATTATATCCCACGAGTCCGTAGAAGTACTGCCGGAAGTATCGGGATGGGTCTCCGAGGTCGTCAGGGGTGGTGCTGGGGTGGATGATGGCTGGAAAGGCTCCCCAAGACTCCAAGACGACGCCGTCAAGTTGACCTGAGGGTGCACAATAGTGTGGACGTGAATTAGGGCGTACTCCTTTACGGTTTAGCCCTGAAATTACGTCGATATTGAAATACAATTGATTACCAACGCGTGACAATGACAATGAATTTCGATGGCTACAACTGGTAGTACGAACAACATAATCAATGAAAAGGCTGCTCTTAGAGAGGAAAGAGTATGCTTGACGTGGATGGAGGCGCAAGAGATGCGAGATGTAATAGAAAAAATTCCTGGCGAGTATACTCTATTAGTAATAAAATTTCCGGGAGTTTTATTGAGGAATTCTCACTAGAAAATTGCTTGCTATTTCAAATTCTGAAAGGTGTGGCTTCGCCCCACTAACCGCTATTTGAGCAAAAATAAAAAAAATAAAGAAGAAAACAAAACAAAGCTGGCAAACAATACAAATCTTAAAAAGCCTTCGTAATAAGATAGTTACTAGTGCGTTGTCAATTGAACGACCTCCCTCATTCGGCACACGATTTTAAGGCTCATAACAAAGTTGCGGTCACTGACCAAGTCAAATGAATAAAATTGACGTTTCCCTCTTCTCCGGGGGGCGGGGGGGGGGGGGGGGGGTAATTGTAATGAGGAATCGGAGCAACCACTGGCCAACCCGCCCGTATGGATGGTTCGCGAATCAGGCTGGTATGGCTCACGAATCATCGCCAGCAGCGGTCGCGAGACAGAAGAAGCAGAAGACTGGTCTGTCCGACATAGCCTGGTCTACTCGTTTCGGTGACTGCGCTTCGCTACCGAAAACCCCCTTTCAATTCACAATTGTGATCAAGGATTCTGTAGGGGATCCGAAACGTCAATTTTGTTCATTTGACTTGTTCAGTGACCGCAACTTTGTTATGAACATACCATCTGACCAGACGGACTTCCATCGAACCCTGGGCTACGATTTTAAGGCTGCAACTAAAGAACAAGCCATGAGGGCTGAGCGCCCAGCGCCGGTTATCTGGATGTTCCACAAGCTGTACGACACTTGCAGGCAACCGAATAGGCAAGAAAAGGTTTCACGAAGACTAGAGACCGTACCAACTGTGCTGTGTTGAAGTGACCTGGTGGTTACCACACAAAGGAGAACGAGGGTCACTTGTAGCACGAAAACTGATTGATACGGCAACTCGAAGGGAAGTACAAGTGTTAGACGACCGGATTACGGAAAACACTTAAGCCGGATTAAGTTTCTACGAATAAATTCTATCAAAGAAGTTTCCATCAATGTGCTCTCGCACTACAAGCAACTGGCCTCCTGGTTCTCTCACTTCGCCCTCCTGGTTCGCACGACATAGGCCATGGTCCCGGGTTCGAATTCTGGACCGAGACAAATTTTCCAAATGCGTTGTTTGAGGGATCTCTACAGCTTTCATTTGTAGTCATACTGCTGAAATTCAGGTGGACGCCAAACTTTCCCTTCCCAGATGCATACACAGATATGTATGTGCATAAAATTACTTATGGTAACTTTTTAAACATTGCTTGTAGCAAATCATATTTTCACATCGTGTTGATCCATATGTTGTTCATGTATTTTTGTATAATTTTGCAAATACTCGCCCAACTGGCTACTGATTGAAATAAATGTCTAAGGTATGAAAGCGCACCAAAATAAAAAAAGTAGCGCAAAGGATGACCGCAGATATAGGACAATAGAAAGATTGAAATAACTGAGGTAAACGATAACAATCAGGAGGCACGTCATTCAACTCGATCGATTGCCCAGCGTTCGTTGGTGCTATTAACAGCTAAGCACACAGTTAGGTACCCGTTAACGCCAACCATGTACCCCCTCAAATTTGTCGTTGAAATTGGTTTTTAGAGAAACACGCACCGGCAATTAAGAAATGCAGAAGCAGAAAACCGTGTCGGCTTTCTTACCCCATTGTACACTATTCCAAGACGGCTTTCATCGACTGCCTTCTGCAGGTTTTCCTTCATGCCATCGAGGTTCACTTGCCGGTCGGTGATTCCCACACTAGTGTCCGCAGGAAACCGGTCCAGCAGAACAAAGGCGACAAACAGCTCGTTGTTGCCGGAAAAGTACTGCCACCACAAAAAGAAACAGAAACAACAGGAAAAGTAAGCACCAAATAATACACCCCCTTTTCTTCTCCCCACGAAACTAGAGTTTTTTTTCTATCTCTGAAAACTTCAAGCCGGTGCTGGGAGCGGGAAGTTTCACGAAGGGCGAAGAGCTTGCCTTCATCAAAAGTTCCGCCTCCGAAACAATGAAATCGTAAAATAAAATTCAACCAAAACTAAGCACACGTAGTGCCAAAGTTAACGAAATTAAGCCTAATTAAGCTAGAAACTGGTTTCGCGTTCCTGTAATGACCATACCTCCGAAAAGATCTGCCAGCCCTTTACATAGCTATTTCACTACGTCTTTTTTCAATCAGCTGAATATTGTGTGCTTTCAAAAACACCATTGTTCACGCTTGTCGTGTGAACTAATGAGCGCCACGCCATGTTTCCTTCGAAAATTCATGCACCCCTTTTTTGCGACTATCGAATAGAGTGCATTAAGAGAGCGTTGCTTGATGACCCGGAAGCAGCGACTGAAGTTAACTGCGAAAAAAAGAAAAAAAGAGTTAGTGCGGTCTTGTTAGGGTTTGGATTAAAAGGGTAAACCATGACTTGGTTTATAAAAACAATAATGACATATAACAAACGTTTTGTAATTAGATAAAATTCAGTAGACTGCAGTGGCGACGCCGGCGTGTTAGTTTGGCATGATTAACAGAAAATACAACGCAGCAGGAACGTAGATGGGAAACTAGACACACGAGCGCTGAAACGCTCATATGTCCTCATTTTTGTTCGCTTCTCTGCTGCGTTGTATTTTCTGTTAAAACTAAGTACGCAGTATGTAAATTATCATGCGGGTGGCATTTCATGACGTCCTAGCTCTTAAACTTCACGGCATTGAAATTTCGAGAGATAATTGACAGAACTTATGAGTGTCTTTGGATCGAAAACAAAATTATCAAAATGCGGGGATTATGTGAAAGGCAATTATTTGAGCACAAAAGAAAAATCGTGGCTAAACATCCTTAGTCAGTCCCTTGTGCCACACTTTGTTTTTCGCATGGAGCTTTAACCTTTGCGGCCCGGGCGTCCTATATTTTTAGGACATAAGCCGAAACACTTCTCACAATTTGAGAACAAAACCAAAACAGCTAGTTTTCTGGGAAATAGTTCTTCAGGGATACCGCTTTTGATTGATATCGCCATTGTTTCTTTTTTGCTAACGCTGAATGCTAGACAGAGGAAGGAATTGCAGTGAAGATGAAACTAACGTCAGGGTGACCCCAAGGATTGAAGTCTTATTATGATAACATTACCATAAATCTAAAACTACTTGTACTACCAGGCTTATTTTGTGTGTGGGATTACGGCTTTACAAAATTTATAAAAACAAGCAAAAAAATCTGCTAAAATTTAAATTTTAATTTCCCCATGATTTAGATGCCATGCCTGCAAATCGCTAAATACTTGCATCACAAGCTCAATTTTTCGTTTGTAAGCTTACGGGGTCTAAATGTTCAAGAAAACCCACACAAGAATTTTTTTCTATAGAAAGAAAGCAATTCATGGGTGAAAGGGGTAATCCCAAGTTCTCCACTTATCAATTCCAGACAATTGCAACGCAGTTTGACAACACTTGGCAACTGAACGAGCTGCTATTTTCTGAGTCGTGTCCACCTGACATTTTTCTATTCGGGCCAAGCGAAAACCTGCACTGCGCCGTATTTTAAAACTACGCAACCTCCATTTAGTTTGCTGAAAACACGGCAAATGTAAAAGAGAATTCTTTACTGTGAACAGAATAAAACAGGCCATTGACGTAGACATTTGTTTCTAGAGATTTGGATAAGTACGGTGTAACGTGAAAACAAAACAAAAAAAATCTGTGTAGGATCAGCATGCATAAACAACCCAAGATCCTGTTCAAAGTTTCATGGGGATACTGTTTAAAAACATGTCGAGTAAATTATTGCGGTTGGCCTTATACGAATCGGTGTGTAGTCATAACACCACGAAAAAAATACTCACCCCTTTAGTTTTCGTCACACGCAGTGAATGATCTGATAGTGAGGCTGCTCTGTCTATAGCTGTTCGCCACGCAGACAGAAATTTTGGGTCGCTAAGCGTTGGAGCCGAGGATAGGGCGTTGTAATCAGATGGGGAAACTGCATAAAAAATAGTTTTCAAAGAGATGTCGTTATAGACGTACCAAAATAACTCTATGCAGGCTGGTACTTCGAACAGCTTGCTCACACGCTAACCCACGCAAATGTTTTACTCAAGTCACTGAAAAGCGACAGGCACTAGGCTGATATCTGCATTTGCTTCGAGAACGCCTGCAGAACCAAGTTCCTGAAGCAGGAAAAAATTAAGCATTATTGATACAACCGAAATGTTGATGATGTAATTTACAGAACGGGCTCTAAGTAGTAGGGGAATGCATTCTAGCGGTTACTAATCAAACATGATAATGTAAATGTGAAGTTACGTTTTGTTTAACCCCCTACACTGCGCTTAATGTTGATAATGGGCAGCGAATTGAAAAAAAAAAAAAGATGCTGCCAAAGAAGCCACTTAGGGTATTTTGCACTAGATTTTGATAGTAGCAAGTCTCATATGGAGCAAATCATTCATTCATCATCGTCAGACTGTCTACGCCCACTGCAGGGCAAAGGCCTCTCCCATTAATCTCCAATTATCCCGGTCCTTGCTAACTGCGACCAATTTACCCCGCAAACTTCTTGATCTCATCTGCCCATGTACCTTTATGCCGCCACTGCCACGCTTAACTTCTCTAGGAATCCACTCTGTCACTCTTAATGACCAACGGTTATCTTGCCTTCACATTACATGCCTTCGCCACGTCGATTTCTTCTTTTTAATTTCTACTAATATGTCCTTAACACGCGTTTGTTCCCTGACCCACTCCACTCTCTTCTTGTCCCTTAATCTTAAACCTACCATCTTCCGTTCCATTGCTCGCTGAGTTGCCTCAATTTAAAATGAACCCTTTTAGAGAGCCTCCAAGTTTCTGGGGCCCGCAGGCGAGTACCGGTAAGATGCAGCTGTAATACACTTTCTTCTTCAGCGACAATGGTAGGCTGCTATTCATTATCTGAGAATGTCTGCCATATGCACCCCACCCCATTCTTCTAATTATCTCTGCCTCAAGGTTGGGATCTGGGGTCACACTTGGCCTAAGTAGATATATTCGCTTACCACTTCCACTGCCTCGCCACCTATCTTAAATCGCTGAACTCTCCCGAGGTTATTGAAAATTACTTTATTTTTCTGCATATTAATTTTCAGGTCCACGATTTACTCTGCTTGTCCAGTGCGGTAAGCATGCTTTGCTATTCGTCCCCAGAGTTACTTAGCAAGGCAACGTAATCAGCAAATCTGAAGTAATTGAAGTATTCTTTCTTAACCCTTACGCCCACCTGTTCCAAATCGAATGTTCTGAACACTTCTTGTAAACAGGCTGTGAATAACATTGGATAGATTGTGTCTCCTTGTCTGACGCCCTTCTTTATAGGTATTTTACTGCTCTCCTTATGGAGGACGATGGTAGCTGTGGACCCATTGTAGATATCCTCTAGTAGTCTCACGTAATGCTCGTCTACACCCTTTTTCCGCAACGCCTGAATGACTGCTGAGGTTTCAACCGAGTCAAATGCTTTCTCATAATCTATGAAGTCTATATATAGGAGTTGAGTATACTCCGCGCACTTTTCTATGACCTGATTGATCGTGTGAATATGGTCCATTGTTGAATAGCCTTTACGGAACCCTGCTTGTTCTTTAGGTTGACTGAAATCTGAGCTGGCAAAAATACTGTTAGCGACTACCTTGGTAAGTACCTTGTAGACGACTGACAGTAAGCTGATCGGTTTGTAATTTTTCAGGTCCTTCATGTCATCGCTCTTATAAATTAAAACGATGTTCGCGTTATTCCAGGATTCCGGTACACTCGCGGTAATTAGGCATTGTGGATATCGGAACGCCGTGTCGCCGACGGACGTTTTATCGAAGCCGTGTTATTTGGAGGAAATGTTTGGTGAAATCCCGATTGATGAAGCTTCCCTACCAAATAGGTTAATGATGCATTATGGACCACTTTCTTTTAATATGGGGTAATGAAGCTGACGCAGCGCTGGGGCCTTTTTACGCTATCTTGAATTTTCTGATTAAAAAATGGTCGGGGTTCTCTATCTTTGGGTTACCAAATCATTTTCTCGTGTTATTACATTTGCATATTTCTCCGCCCTTTTTATTTATTTTATCTTCCCTTTTTATTGTTTTTACATCCTTTTTCTCTTTCTTTCTTGCTTTATTTTTCGCCTAGCTATGCTCTCTCGCCCCCCCCCCCCCACCCTGATGTAGCAAGCCTCGCCGTTAGTAATGCTAACATCTTTAGTATTCATTAGATCTCTCTCTCTCTCTCTCTCTCTCTCTCTCTCTCTCTCTCTCTCTCTCTCTCTCTCTCTCTCTCTCTCTCTCTCTCTCTCTCTCTCTCTCTCTCTCTCTCTCCTCATTTTCTTAGTTACTTAACGAGCACCATTTTTGTGTTACGGCGCAGTAATTATCGATGAAGTGCAAACTTCACCATCCAGAGGAGTAGGATCGATACGGCAGGAACTGCAGGTTTAAATGCGGATAGGCTTGTTTTGAATACGTCGTGATGGGTGTTACTGAGTAGTTAAGTGCGTGCCAGGTCGGGTCAAGATTAAAAAGGATGCGGGGCTATTAATGAACGTATAGTGTAGAAAAATCAGGATGGCTGTGAAAGTTGAATCATCTTTGAACAGCAATTTGATGTCATATATGGCGATGTACTTTAAATCGGAGGAGCGTTTGCAAAACTCGACGTTAGAATCCAGGAAAACAAAAATGGACCCATCATGAAATGGTTAAATGAGCTATATAAGAGCAGAGAGGGAATGACATGCTTTAACGAGTGAATTTCTAAAATTTCAATTAGATATCCAGTGCAATACATTTGACGCCCTAATGCATTGGAGAAGTTTATGGTAATAGTGTCAGATATGTTCAAAGATCAGTAATGCGTTTTTTCAGGCAAACAACGAATATACTTAGCAATAGATGCTGCTGTTCTATCACCAGCAAAATGAAGGACAAATGCAAGTAAGAATGGTAAGTAGGTGACTGACGTATATCAAGAGCAACAATGGCCTGAGAACTGAACCTTGATGTATCCCACTAAGACAAATGCCACTGTAAGAAAAAAATTCCGGAACTAAAGAACAGGCCTGGTAGGATTTAAGTAACTCTTAATTAATTACGGCGGTGGAAAAACAACTCTTACTGCAATTACTTCGCCCACTCTAACATCAGGGACCCGTAGTATTCGCCAGTATCGCTGTTTGTTTTATTCTTTGACTGGCCTTTACAAAAAGGTAAAAAATGAACACCCGCAAATGTCAAGCGCGTGTTGCTACTTTTATTTTTCAATTTCCACTCGTACCTTGTGTCCAATGCCTTCTCATTTACTTTTCTAACGTGCGGCGCAGAAAATAAATGACGTATACTGTTATAACTATCTCAGGATACAAGATGTCACCCTGTGAAATTAACATATTAATCTCCCAACATACCCGGATATTTATTACGCGCGCATCAGTGGTGCAGAGGCTGTAACTTCGTTGTAGGCGCTCTGTGCGCAGCAATAACTCAGTTTCTGTCTCCGTGCAGCGCTAAATTGAAATGCGCCCACGCTAATTTGGTGTCGTGAGCACAGGAGCAAAAACCTAGGCAATCCTAATGAACCTAATTTGTCAGTGTACAGAAAATAGCGCAGCCCCAGAAGAAGAAGAAGAAGAAGGAAGGACATAGAAGCAAGTCAGCTAACTTTCACTTTGCGATCGGCAGTTCTTACAATTAGGAAGCTCGCGTACCGCTCCTATCATGATTCAGTTCACCTTGCGACAAATCTGCATGGATAGTTTCCTTTGGTCTCCCTGCAGCCTTTTCAAACGGTTGATGCAAAGCTTTAAGACCTTGTTACTAAATGAGTGCTACAGCTTATTTATAACCTATTCACGGGGTCACCGTACGTTAACGTGTCGTGTACACTATGGTGCCGACAACACTCCTATTTGCCCGGAAAACACCGTTTATGACAAGCCGCTAAAACTTGAACAACTCATGTTCAGGTTAGGGTCTGTGCTTTCGACACCTGATGATAATTGCGTGCCATAAGGTTGGGTCTTATTTCTTTTAAACTCATTTTGATTTTTTTTTTAATTCTCCGGTCCCTTATGTGTGCTTACATGCTTTGCAGAGGAAGCTCGGCCATGCTTATGAACAACTTCTATATTGCTGCATCGTGTCTGCATCTCTTTGTTCGTTTTCGTTTCATTGTTTTTTGGCGCGAAGTACTTAATCAGGCAAACTGATTACACACGCCACAGCGTCCCAACAATCAGAGTTCTGCGCGGCTGGAATGGACCTGTTGTACTCACATGCAGGTACCCTCACTTGTCACGCGGTATGCACTGCTTTAACTTGCGTTCTGCCGCTGTCAACGTCCGGAGATAGCGGAGTGGTAACACAGTTACCTGTTACTGTAGGGACCAGGGTTCAAATCCTATTTTTTATTTACACTTTACAGCGGCGGCGATTTTCTTGACCGGACAACAAAATCAACAACTACAACAACTGCGGTTATTCGCAGGATGGGGCTCGTAAGGCGTTATTTCGTCTTAATAGTGCTAAACGCTTTTTGCGACCTATACGTATATATATATATATATATATATATATATATATATATATATATATATATATATATATATATATATATATATATATATATATATATATATATATATATATATATATATATATATATCTATATAAGGTAGTAAAGACACAGACAGACGAGTAAAGCACTACACAAAATAGAAGTTTACGGACGTTTCAGGAAGAGTACTTCTTTACTTCAGAGTACGCTCAGAGTGTGGTACCTTGTGTGGCCCTTTCTTCAGAGTGCGGTACTGTGAAGAAAGAAAGTCCTCTTCCTGAAACGTCAATAAACTTTAATTTTTTGTAATGTTTTCCTCGTGTGTCTGTCTTTACTTACCTTATTTTCTCGCGCACTTTGTGAGTTTTTGTTTTGTTTCCAGACTCTGTGTATAGGGCTCTCACCTTTCACCTGTAGATAGCCCTTGGCCTGGTCACCGGTACCGTAGCAAGGAGAAATGTCGAAGCCATGCAAGTCTATTAGCTCAGGGGGATTCCTGAGGGAGTCGTAGAAGTTGTAGCTGAACTGCTGTCCTTCCGCCAGGGACAGAGGGTTGTCGCCACTGGAGACCTCCCCAGACACAGAGAGAAAGCAAGGTATAGTTTTTGGCAGCAATAAAACTGCCGCGTTTCTACAAGTGAACTATGGACGAAACATTACGGCTCCATTTAGGAGTATATATATAAGTAATGACAAATGGGTGCCAGTACGGATTGCGAAGGTGTGTTGGTACCTGTATAGTGTGGTTCCGGCTGCACAAATGATATCATCATTGAATCGTGGCTTGAAACAGAAACTGTGGATGTACTTCACTCATCTACGGATGAACTGACTAGTCCTTAGAGCAGAAGCGTTTTTAAGAAGTGAACCTGTTGTCGACATGGTCTCAGCAGCCGTGTGAGTGATAGCGTAACAAAAACATGTTATGCAACGCTCCAATACAAGAAAAGAGGGCGGCCGTGCCTGGTTGTCGTAACGCAAATTACGGAACAGGGCTGTAAACAAGGTGAAAAGGGAAACTTTCTGCTAGTCGTTTGCTTTGTCGGTTTTGTGTGGCAGGGTCTTGGGACGAGAAGACAGCTTTCGCTCACATGGTTAGAAGCAAGACGTATTTGAGTTCCATGGGACCAGTGGTGGAGGATCATGAGAGCGCATAGCTCAATATTATATCTGGCTCTCAGCTCAATAACGGCAGAAACAAGCGAAAAACAGGAGAAGAAGCACACACTGGATTTACTCAGCAACCGAGACGTCGACTGCTACCATTTCAAGTGCCGGATGCCCCCACTGACTTCCAGCAACTGGCGCCTGGTAGGTTATCTATGCGCTGGAAAATACCGAGTCTCTGCTGCTAAACTTTTCTTGCTCAGTGGCTAAGTATAAGGATCTATACCACTGCGTAGCCTTTTTTACACATATTCTATGCTTACAAGTGTGAGTGATTCCTTATAGCATCGAAATTTATCCCCTTTTTATTGTTGACTGGAAAGCGTGAGCAGGTCTACCCCTTAGAACCAATCGCCAACTCCTCACCACTAACCTATCCGATTGGTTCCTTTTTAGGTTTGGAGCGGAAGAAGCTCTACTGGGCGATTGAAATGTTGTTCCCAGAGTCTGTATAAGACAGGGTAAGTTAAGAAAACTATTACTGAAAGCTTAGTGAGTTTTGTACACGGTTTTTACGCCAAACTAATTATTCAATTAATGGGCGAGACATGTAAGTTATATTTTAGGTTACAGTATTTGGGCACCTCTAAGAGCGTCACCTAACTGCTTTGCGTCTAGACGTATGTCCAGAGGGATTTTGATGGTAGCGGAGAGTGACATTTCTAGAAATAAAATTAGCTCAGGTTAACATTGATGTTAACAATGATCAAGGTAACACTGCAGACCCCGTGGAGGATAAGCCCTTAAACAAAGAGAATGAATTAGAATATCGGGGAATATAAATATTCCAAGCAAGGTCTCCTAAAATAGTATTTTAATCTGAGAGAAGCGCGTATCGGTTTAACGAAAAGGCATTCTAGACTTAAAAGAACCTTTAGTTCGTTGCCTGGCCGGCGTTTCATAAGAAATACGTTATTCAAGCTCCAATTTGGTAAGCTTCGTGAGGCACTAATTATACAAGCTCCAAATTTGATAAGGTTCGTGAGGGGCAAATTCGCTTATAGAAACCTAAGCGCGCTAGAAAACCGCTGGTAAGCTTCTGATTTCCCTTTTGCCCCAGCGGTCGCTACCCTCAAGCTCACCATCCCCATCCTGGGAGAGGAAAAGTAATCCCACGCAGTCATGTGAACATTCATTGCATACCACGACATCTTTGCGGGGAAGTTTTCTAAAGGTTAATGACTTTTTAGATCCCTTCAAATTTAATGGGAATAATTGTCGTCTTGCCTTACCCCGTTCAAGCACTTCAATGTCTACTCTGTCGCTACTTCGTCTTCCCCCGCTAAAAGCCGCCTACGTTATGAGGGCCGTATTTTACCCAGTAAGCTAGCAAGCGATTAAAGGCACGTGTCTGCGAGCTTTTTGAGCTCTTGGAGGTTGTGGAACGTCGTACATCACCGGGGCAATTCAAAGCTTAGGTGCAATAGACGCTGACTCCGGAGAAAAATAAAATGCCTGCGGAGTGCGCTTCCCGACGTTGATTTATCGTAAATCAGGAGAAGCGCAGTTATATGTCGCCTTTCCCAAGCAGAACGAAGCATTGTGCTTTTTGTGAAGGGATTTGAAAACGAGAGTAGAAACTCTTTCGCCCATATGCGACAATTCTCATTTAGACAAACCAAAGTACCTAAAAATGTACAACAAGATGGCACGTGTAACGACTATGGAAGAGCCCCCCTTTACCCCTCTCCGCGAACCTAAAGAAGAAGTGAATAAATAGACGACGACACTTAGTATTTTATATGCATTCTTAGAATGCGAATGAAGAACGAAAAACACGCGTAAAGCGAGGCGCTACGTAACTTACCTCCAGCACCGTTAAATCCAGGCTCACCATAAACGTATCGGCATTAGGACCCTTTATTTCTTCATTTTTCTGAAAAGGACAACGCACAGTCTGTAATTTACCGGCAGCCATTCGTTTCACTTTGCATTGGCTTCGGGGCAGTGTACGGGGAATTATTTGTCATGCAATGTAAGTTGAATGAACCCACATTTCCCATATATTCGCGAAAACTTTTAAGCGACGCTTATTACTCTGCGTACAAACCCAGTAATAGTCTGGTAGCGTCTTTCTGACCTTCAAGCAAGCGCCTCGTGCGCTAAAGGTCACAAGCGCTACGCGCGGTTCTCCGCTCCGACGGAATCGTCACTGACCACGCTTCGGGCACCGACCGAACCAATGCGCGGCGCCGCCGGCGGCTTCCGCCGTAAGAGCGTGTAATCGCTAGTTCGTTCTAAGGGGAGGGCTGGGGAGAGAACCCATTTAAGTATTGACACATCTGCGGATATGAGCAAACAACATTTAGCGCCATCGTGTGTGTCTCCTCTGCTTACGTCCTGTCTCAAGTGCTACTTTACGATGTATTAACACCAACTAGCCCAACTCTCGATTTTACTCAATCCACCTGAGTCGGTTTGTGGGCTTTCAAACAAGTGATGAGGATATATGGGAGAGTCTGTTTGCAGGTTTTTTCGCCACATCATCTACCCAAAAACGCTATTTCCGTAACGAAACGTTACTTAAACCCAACATAACCTAACCTAAACCCGATGCCAAACTAATCTAAACCTAACCTAACCTAATCTGGCCTAACCTTGCAAGAGTCTCTTCAGTTTCATTTCACTCAAGACAGCTTGATGCTACGGAAAGACCTCCAAAACTTTTCAACGTTAAATATGCCAGCAAGGAATACAACAGAGCTATGTTCTCAAGTAGTCACAGCCATGCTCGCGGTGCGTGCTGTCCCGCAGAGAAGGTGAATGAGGACGAGAGAGACGAAGTGCGAAGTGACCTTCACCGAGTTGCGCTGCAGGAATACGAGGCTAAATTTCTATCTATTTAGAACAGGGTTTGCACCTAAGGATATATGTGTGCGGTGCCAGGCCCCGGAAACAATCGAAATTTTTTTTTCTCTGCTGTCACCGCTTCTCGGCAGCTAGACAACTGCTTTTGAAGGACCCTGTTGAGCGTTTATGGTTGGCTCTACTTGCTCCACTTGTATTATCTATTGGGGCAAAAAATTTGGGGTATACAAAAACGGATGTACAGTAGACTCTCGATAAACGGAACTTCAAGGGACCGGAAAAATTAGTTCCGTTTAACAGGAGTTCCGTTTACTGAGAGAGATGTTCTAAGGTGCAAATTTATGTGCGTACACACTTCTAAGGGCAGTTCATGGAACTCTAACCACTAGAAAGTGACTGTAGCTGATAGTTTTCAGAAAGCAAGAAAACTACAAGAAGCGTAGGCACAGCATTCACAAAGTTGCAACTGCATCTTCACGGAGGCTAGAGGCCTCAACTTCGCGAGTGCTTACGAGCCACCGAATTTAGAAGACGGCAACGTGGTAATGAAGGACAAATAGCACAACGATAGCACGAACGAGGCGACGGGAGGTGAGCCCTGTAGCCTCGGCGTCTAGAATCGAGACCGAACGACTGGAACAAGAACTGCGATGTTGCATTCAATTTTGTTGCGCTAACACGGCTAACCACTTACGAGACGAGGCTTACGAGGCCAACAAGGCTAAAAAAGCATGGAGGAAAAAAAAAACAAGAACAAAACAGCCGGAACCTTAAAAAGCTGATTCTCATGCCAGTGGATTTCACAAGAAGTTTCATTTCTGGTTCCGTTTACACGGTGATGCGGAAATTTTAGTTCCGATTACCGAGAGTTTTTTTACGTTATCTGAATACAAAACCAGCCAAATTCCAGGCAACTGTTCCGTTTAAGCAGCAATTCCGTTTAGGCGATTTTCGTTTATCGAGATTCTACTGTATATAATTGTATTCAGGTTTTCCTTTCTGCTTCAGATCGCTTGAATTGCTGAAGGGTACTAATTAATGAGTAATTTGTGTTTTAATCATAACGAACTTTCATTTCGGCCTATTTCTTTCTGGAACTACACAATTTAATGCTGTTAAAATATTTTTGTGTAACACCAATTACCAGGATTTTCGTGTATGTTGTGTATGTGTGTGTGTTTTTTTTCTCTCACAAATTGTAGGCCACAAGTGTTCATGTACGGTGAAAAAGTGGTCGCCTTGTTCTTGCAAAATATGTATAATGCATTTACATTTTGTTGTTACGATGTTCCTGTCTTCAATTTATGCTTTGTATTGTTATTACGTTTTCACACGCCCCCCTTACTCCATGCCCTCCAGTAGGGCCTGTAAGGTTTCTATGAATGAATAAATAAATAAATAAATAAATAAATAAATAAATAAATAAATAAACTAAATTAGTATTTTTAAGTGCTTACGAATTTCAATCAGTGATTTACCCCCTGGCCAATCCTCTTTTGTGGGTACGTGCCGAAAACTTTGAGGGCATCATCACACCACCAACACCGTCATCATCATCATCCTCATCACCATCATCGCGTGGTGTCCTTCTTCGTGAACACATGGGTTGTGTTGAGCTGGAGGTGGGAATCTCACGGCTGGTGTCATGGTCAGTGCCCAATCATTTACCTGACTGGGTATGTTGTGGAGGCGTCGCAGGCAACGGGAATTTCTAAGATGGAATTCAAGCAACATGCAGTGAACGGGAATATCTCTGAAATGGCCCCACTACAGGAAATTAGAAGCGGTGCCTTTTTCGCCAAGTGAGCCAAGGAATGCGCGTGAAATGCTCCCGAATTCAAAATCAGTGCAGTACACAATCGAATAATATAATACCGCAGCGCTTGTCGCGTCTTCACTTGATGTTTTTCTAATCTAAATGCTGCTCTACGCCTTTGGCTGTTTTAGCCCCAGGAAAATTTTGTTAACAGCACTATTTCGAAAGCACCAGAATTGTTGAAGTTTGAAAGATTTATAAAAACAAATAAAATAGTTCTGTGTTAATTAATGTTTTTTACTCGCTTATTTGAACTGCCACATTTCAACTGACGTTTCAGATTAATTTCGTTTATTTCTCTCCTTCGCATCATTACCAGTTTTTTTCCTTTCAGTTAAACAATTATTTTGATGTTCCGATTTGGATGTCAGCTCTAGACCAGGTCGCTTCGATTATTTCTTATTCCGCATGCAGAAAACTCCGAGATAAAACTGAACACTCATGAAAGTGATATACTGTAATGCAGCTTGTAAGCCTTTAAAAATGTGCCCCTACCTCTGCCCCTATTACGCCTTGCCATTTGTATGCAAAATAAACGAGAAAATAGACCGCTTGATTTAGGACAAGTTATTTACAGTTCGGGAAGAAAATACAATGGTGGGAGAGAGGTCACACGAACAGGCGCTGTCTCCTAAGTGGAGTTTATTCAGACAAAAAACCCATTTAAGTAGTGACGCATCTGAGGATCAGAGTGAACAAGTTTAAAATGAAAAAGCCACCTTATCTGGGGGCATAATGAAAAGCCACCTTATCTGGGCGGAAAATTAAAAAAAAAAAAACTAAAGAAGAGTGAGCGCGAGATGTAGCGAATGGCTGGCAGCGCCGCACAGAACAGTTAATCTCGTTCCTTTGTTGTCGCTTAATTTAAGCATGAGACCCCGTATGGATGCCATCAGATGGATCTTAATAAGTCCTTAAACAAAGAGAATAAATTAGAATTTTAAGGTCTATGAATGTTCGAAGCAAGGTCTCCTAAAATAGTACCTTAATCTGGGAGAAGCGCGTATCGATTTAATTGAACAGCTTTACCAATCTAAACGGAGCTTTAGTTCGTTGTCTGGCCGCCGTTTTATAAAAAGTACACCAACGCGAAAATAAAAGATTTTTTCAACGATGGAAACGAACCGAATTGGGGGGACTAAAACAAAAAAAAGATGAAATCTAAGGCATGGGGGCACACTATTTCTAGCTGTTTTCAATGTTTGGTAAAAAATTGCGTAAAACAACGTAAACAGCGTAAAGCGCTTAAAATGCCAATTTTGCAACGATATATATTTGAGAAACAATAGAAACGATCACGTTTCCTTAAATTTTATTCGTTCACAGTGTTCTAACAAAGAAACCGCTCCTACGAGTACGTGCGTCTTACAGTTATACCAAAATTTGTCACTTGACCTCTGATAATCCTTCGCGAGTTCAACAGCATGGAGTAAAAAAATACAGGCAGCTATTCCGTTTCAGACGATCAATTTACAGTTAAACCTAGATGTAACAATCTGTACGTAAAGAATTCCCTGATTTAGCGAAGTTACCCGCCGCGGTGGCTCAGTGGCTAAGGCGTTGCGCTGCTGAGCACGAGGTCGCGGGTTCGATTCCCGGCGGCCGCTTTTCTGATGGAGGCGAAAAGCAAAAACGCCCGTGTGTACGAGATTTCGGCGCACGTTAAAGATCACCAGGTGGTGAAAATTAATCCGGAGCCCTCCACTACGGCGCGCCTCATCGCCTGCGTTGCGTCGGCGCGTTAAACCCCTACAATCAATCAAATCGATTTAGCGAAGTTTTTAAATTCCCCATTGCCACCCACACGTGTTTGCGACCTCTATGCAACGAAACGTTGCGGCGGGTACCTTGATATAACGAACTCGGCAAGCTGATTTGTCCCTTTTTTTCCCATTTTTTCTGAAAAATTGGCCGGAGAAGCTAACTAATTTAGCGAACACTAGCACTACTGTAAGAAGCCAGCAGCAACGAAAAAGTCTAAGAATCACCTAAAAACGAAATTTCTCATGATGACTATGATGATGAACGGAGTGGCTAGCGTTATCCCGTGGTTATCGTAGCAACCACTTCTAGTTTTGCTTGTGTAGCGCGACACCACACCAGGTAGCAAGGTAACAACACATCACGTTTTTTCGCCTGTACCGCAAACTACCGTGCGTTGCCTCGTGTGAGTGCGTTTCGGTCCGAGACATAAGTTTTGGGGTGATAGGCCATCCTTTCGACATGTACTCGCGCGTCTCCATGGTTATCTGTCGTATCGGTTCATCGGTGATGAGTTCTGCTGTCAGAAAACGAAAAGTTGTTTCTTTACAAGACAAGCTCCCAATTCTAAATGGCGTCTCCACCAGCGAGAAAGAAGAAAGTCACCGCTTGGCAGAGTATCTCTGCTGGCCTCTTCTCGACAATTTTAAGCCTGGTAAAGAGCATCAAGTACAGCCGGTAAAACGCTTGTCTATAACAGCGATTTCAACTTCAACCAGCTACATCCGAAAACTGCCGAAACATACTCGTTTCAAACATGTCGGAGGCAAAAGCGAAGGGCTGAGACTTATAATTCCGCAGTAGTTTTGTTTAAATCACGCTCCGGCGGGGCAGGATAGGGCTTAGAGTACGAACGCAGTGTTATAGACAAGCCTTTTACCGGCTGTACTCAATAAGGTGCCCTTTTAGCGCACGTTTGGTTCTTGAAAAACATAGAACAGCGTCCAAGGGAAAGGTGATATTTAAGTTGCGTTTGTTATACGGGGTTAAGTGACCTTGCTTCTTTATTAGACCGTCGTGTAGTGCCTAACCTTGTGCGAAAGCAGCAGGTGTAACTGACGTAGTTTTTGGCTGTAAAATAAATCGAAGAAGGGTGATTTCACTTTCACGTGTGTCTAGCATTTTGTCTTCGTTCCTGCTTCATTCCCGTGATCCTTAACTTGAAACCTGCATGTAACTTTTGTCAATTTCGTTGCATCTAGGTTTAAATGTATCCTATTTCAGGTGACGTTATAAAAGAAAGTAAACAAACGTAATTACGGCTTTGGTTCCCGCGGCACACAGCTTAAAAATAAGCCCTTCGAATTTGGCCGATTTTTCCATTTTTATCATTTGCACAGTGCAAAAGATTGAGAACGTAACTCAAACTTTTACAACAAATCGGTGCGCGATTTCGGTCTTTTTGAAATCCAAACAGTTTGCTTCGGGATTGATCAGTCGTCACAAAAAGTTTCTTGCCCGATTACGCCCGTATGTATTTACAATGTCGCAACGAAGTCGGGTTCAATGTCGGGTTCAATAACAATATCAAGAGATTATTCCACAACTCTAAGCAAACCTGATTCAATACTTGTTTTAAGCTAGATTGAAACACCGACGAAGTTTTAATAGCCATAGCTGAGTTCATATGACAGCGCACGTAACACTAAGCAAATACTGTTCAATTCCAATTTGTTTTTAAGCTAGAGGGATATATAGATGAAGTTCTGATCAGCATATCTGAGTTAATATCGCAGTACATGTAACACTAGCGAATATTATTCTCGACTTATTTGGTTTAACTTGCACCGAAAAATAGACGACGTTTCGATAAGCATACACAAAAGCAATCATTATCGCAGCTTTCTTTTTATACCCGCAGCACTCGATGAGGCTGCCGGACAGCGGCGCTGGAGGCGGTGTGCGCCGTCAAAATGGGTGAGCGAAAATTACATGCAGCTGTTTCGAAATGAGAGCTCACGGAGGAGGTGAAACTTTCGCGGAATCGATTCCCCATTGCCGAAAACGTGGATCCAACCATTGTTGCGGGCACTGGCATCGCCATTTTACATTTTAACCGTTGCACCATGATTGGTTGAAGAATACCTCACTGGTTGAAGGATACCTCACGCCTCGCTTAAAGGTATTTGCGTCGATGCGTTACAAAAGGCAACAAAGTTATACGCCTCAGCTACTGAATACCGAACTGTTACAGGAAAGGACAAGAAATTACATGAGTATTTAATCTAATGGCAGAAGTCGATGTATGTTCCACGGCCTGATGTATGCTCCCGATGTATGTTATGTTCCACGACGCGCCGAATAACAAGACAGTTTGCAAAACGTTTTCTTGGCGTCACAATTTAGTTTCTCAGTCATTTTCTACCAATACCACGTTTAATCTTAACACGAAAGAGTTTTATGCCGGGGTCCACCAAGATCTGACAGACGTCATATCCGTCACGAAAATGACATCACCAGAAAAACTTCGATTGATGCGGCTGCGCCGGGATTCGAACCACGAGCTCTTTCGCGGCAACGGGAGGTCAGAAATGTGCTCCCGACTGCGCTATGAACAAACGCGTATACAGGACTACAAACACGCCTTATATCTATCCCTTAAGATGGTGCTGCCGTCTAGGAGAGCCGAAGAGAAGTAGTGCATCATGACGCTAATGAGCGCCGACAGTTGGCTCCTCAACGCCAGCGCCTACGTGTACGGGGGACGAGCAGCATAACCTGCGGAGAAGCTTGTAAGGCAACGACCACGGAGTAAGATCGACGCCGACTTGCGAATGTCGCGCTCGTGTGTTGACCAAATGATTCGCTGGCAACCCGTTTGGTTTCGCTCGCACGGACTGTTTGTAAACGCCTGTGGTTTCAATCGGATTTACGCAGTGCTCCGGCGCGTCCAATCCAGTGTCTAACGTTAATGCGTGCAACGGTGCCATACCGACGAAATATAAATGGCGACGTGCAAGTTCATATCGATGGACAATAAACATTCAACTGCTCCGGTGAAGGCACATTTAACTTTCGTGTTTTACCGGTTCCTACGGAAGAAGTATCAACCACATTTTTCTGCTCTGCGAACCCATTTTTCTCAGAAACACGCAAATGCCTGCTAATCTTTCACATGTTTTGCGCTGTTCCCGAAAACGCCGTGCCTTTCGCTTCCGTCGCTACTCCCGCCTACCTCCGCGGTGGTCAAAGCGACACGTAATGGATAAGCAGACTTCACGCCCGTCCGACGAGGGTGCCAACTTACGGGAACCACGAAGCACCACTCCCAGAGCGTGGTGATTCCGTCGTACTCGGGAGGCCAGTCGGTGCGCAGCGTTTCCCACACGTGGCACGGAATTCCTCGCTTCACTGTCTGCAAAAAATTGAACGTTCTCTCATAGCACATCCAACAAGCAGTCTAATAATTAGCGGGGCAAACAAGCAGCCTAATACCAACAAGCAGTCTAATAATTAGCGGGGTCACAAAAAAAAAAACATGTTTCGAAGCACGTACTTCTATCGACCACTAACCAAAAGTAGAAGAAATTTATCCTATCTCCCTTGTGCGGACTCTTCTGCGAGTAGGTATAAAATCTAAATATTTTATATGGTTGCCTATCTAGCCTGGGTTTCTCTTATGAAGAAGTTTTGTTTTCAAACTCGTAATCTTATCAAACGCTGCCCATTCGGAGAAATTTATCTTTTTTCCCACATGAGCGCCCAAAAGGGGAAAATTTCAATATTATTCAAGGTTGCGTTTCAAGCTTAGGTTCTTAGCCTGAAGATGTCGGGAAGCTCGTATTTCTAACAAACGCTGCTTACGATTGCCGCCGAAATGTGTTTTTTCTCCATTGGATGCGCCCACTCCGAGCAAGTTGCGAAATAAATTGTTTGAGGAGGCTGTGTTTCAAAATTTATTTTCTTCTGTCAAGCTGTAGGCGAACTACCTCGGCGCATTTAAGTTTTTCTTTCAGCAGAAGATCTGGCGTAGCATTTGAAATTAACCTACGGGCAAGATGTCAGAAATGTTGTCACCGAATGAGAGCAGGTGGAGTGTTGGTGCTCATACTGTTAAACAGTAAACGCCAAGGATGTATGTACTGAAGATTCCGATTGCTCCAGAAATTGCAAGTAAAAAATATTAAACCCAGTTACTCCCAGTGTGAAATCTGCGGAAACAGCGGAGCTGTGGTTCTTTTGTACCGGCTCCAACGTAAAAACGGGCGCTGCTTGCCCAAGAACGGCAGCGCCGTCGCAGCGCAAATTCTACGGTTCGCGCAAAGAAATCGGCAGCTAAACGACAGCGGTGGAAGGCTCATTCCCCTAAGAATCCTCCCCTGCGAGAGCACTTCGCCCTCTATCGGTGGGTCTGGAAACCGGTTTCAGCGAGGTGGTTGCCAGAGCCACCTACAGGAGGCCACCGGCGGGTCTTAGAATTCAATCATTCACCTCCGTTACTCCCGACCTAACGCAAACGGTCGGAAAGGCTCGACCTACAAAAGCTCCACTGTTAATAGCAGCTGAACAAGCGAATGCTTGTGCAGTCTTTCTATAGAAAGAGAGAGATAGGGATATGATATTGCTACAACAGTTCATGGTGTGGGCGGCCTCTATATATAGTGCTATAAAACAGGGGACAATAGGCATAACTTTCATCCTGCAGATAAATTGGGTGGGCAAGTGGATTGCATATGCCATTTAAGAGCAGAACAGGGGCGCTGCACATCTGCGTCCTTGCTTATCATAAGCTGCATTCCTCTGTCATGCCCTGTCGACACATTCCGTACGTGACTGATTCCCCCTTGCTCATTTATATTTTCGTTGTTAGTTCCAACTTCTTTATCACTTTTTTTAAATTTCCGCACTGTATTTTATAAGCGCTTAAGAACAGTGACTCGCTCATTTATATTTTCGTTGTTAGTTCCAACTTCTTTATCACTTTTTTTAAATTTCCGCACTGTATTTTATAAGCGCTTAAGAACAGTGATATACGTTTTTTTATCTGGTAAGTTTGGAAAGCGGGATACAGAGGCACAGTTAACTTATCAGCTTATATATTTACCCTCATCCATGTATGCTTATCTCTCTACGCCATGACTACAAATTGCTGTTTACTCTTTTATACCCCCCCCCCCCCCCCACACACACACACACACACATTTGTGAATAAGCAATATCTTCAACTGCACAAGCCAGCAAAGGAGACGTTACATTTTATAAACGAAATTGCTGCTAAACATAGCAAACGTCTTGAACAATTGTGCTTTGCGCTTTATAAGCTGTGCTTTATATGACGATCAGCGTTCGCAAACAAACAAAAAAATAACTTCAACACCCTGGCCTTACGTGCACCTACGATAACATTTATCGTTATCTTACGCCTGGTTATGTCCACTGCAGGGCGAAGGCCTCTACCAAAGATCTGCAGCCACGCCTATCGATGCCTAAAGGCCGTCAGTGTGATTATATAATCACTGGAAATGTACTCAAGCAGGGTTGCTAAAGCCTTCTCTGGTGAGGAAATGCTGTTTTTGCTACAGGGAGCCTCACCTAACATGGTTTAACCTATCTAGCACAGCCTCCCGTGGTATCTGGCGGCGTTATATACCAGACCAGGCAGCACTTCGGACCTGGTACAGCGCTCTAGAGGCGCAGCATGGAAGGTACATAGAGCGCGCGAGGAGAGCGGCAACGCTTCCCCCCACGCTTTATACTGCCCCGAAGCGCATTCCAACAACATTGATAGCTCGCCATCTATTCAATGCCATAGTGTTCGTGATTTTTCATTTATAATGTGGGTAGCCTAGTCGATGTTTCTATTAAAATGCAGGAGCACTTCAAACTATGCTTAGGCTTAACAAAACTGATATTTTCGGGCACAATTATTCGGGTTCCCATCGGTTCAAAGCCTGTGGTTTTCAGGTTCTCAATTAGACATTAAAAGCTGCAGTGCGTATTTTCTTACAGCTCAAAAATTTACGCATCCTTCACGCATTGTCAATTTATTGGGTGAAAAGATTTTGTTACAGCTCATGGATTCCTGGCAGGAGCGTCATATTCTAAAGTAAATGACCATTATCTAGCTTGCTTTCTGTGCTCTAATAGGTAGAGCGAGCACCTCAACCCATAAAATACTATTTTAAGACCCTATCAATGCACGTATTTTGACCACACTGTGTAGAATAAAAAGAACCATTCACATAGGACAATTTATGTATTACATGCACTAATAAAAAATCACTTCGCAGACAAAAAATACCTTGTCACTAAAAGTTACGGTGGTAATTTAAACCCCCCCACATGTTAGCATACGGTCCTAGCAGACGGGATTCCAAGAATTTGTTTGGCCGCATCAAAATTCGACGGGATCAGGTTTGCAGAATTAAAAATAAAACATGCGAATATGATATACCCCGTTTTCTCGGTGAATAGGGGCTAATGTAGGTCGCCATGGGCGGATACATGGCGCAAGGGCATATTGAACACCGCATAAATTACAAAACAGCTAGATTTCAGAGGTTTGGTGGGGATTAAAATTTTTTCTTTTGGTTCTGAGAGATCACCGCAGTGCTGTACTGTGAATGTCCCCCCCGCCGCCCCATACACACACACACACACACACAAACCCTGAACGTATGTAGAGCAACAAGCGAAATGCACAAAATATGGCAGCAACAAATAGAAAAAAGAAACAGTTTTTTGTCAAAAAGGAAGCACAAGAAAACGCGTATAAAAGACGGTTTGTGGATAGCCGTAGTTATTCAGAAGTCTGCCCAAAAACTGAGGTGAAAAAAAAAAAAAAAAAAAAAATATATATATATATATATATATATATATATATATATATATATATATATATATATATATATATATATATATATATATATATATATATATATATATATATATATATATATATATACCGGTATTCTGGAGGTCGTGGGTTCGGATCCCATCCGGCGGGCATTTTTTCACCACTTTCTTTTCGACTCAAAAAATTCTTCATCTCTTTCTATGACCCACCACAACCTCCCCTTTGCTTTCCGAGATTTTCTTGACTGCCAACCCTTATTTTCTGTCTTATTTCACGGAGCCCCTCATTTCCCATTTTCTGATTCGCTATATATATATATTCGGCTTGCAAATCAATAATATCTCATGAAATGAAATGAGAAATTAAATTGGGTTCCCCAGTCTAAATGCTTTAAAACTTAGCAGAACTGGCACTTTAATTATCAGACAATTTTAGTTTAAGCGAGGTCATACTGAAACCCTGCTGGCATTTTGATTGGATAAATTATTACCGTTAACAGGGCGTAACGCAGAGCTTTGATGCAAGCGCATTAGATAAAGCGATTACGAGATCGTTTAGAGATTTCCGAAAAAACAGAAGACAGCTATGTTCTTTGGACCTCTTAACATGATGCACGATTATTTTATTTTAACGTTGACCAAAACGCTTCTATGCAAGAAAACATATGGGCGTGAAGTGGGAACAGCTAAATTTGTGATATTTATTCGAAGCTCAACTGCGCATTTCCCCTAAAGATCCTGCACGCAATTTAAAGTACGGTTATCCGATCTCTCCCACGAAACGAGCTTAGGCTTCGAATTTTCCTCGCACCCTAGAGTGGAAAAGTAGAGGTGAACATCCACGGATTATTTCTTTTTTTTTTTACTGTGTCTTGCTCATGTTTTGTTTATGACACTTTGCTTTCCGTGTCCTTTTGGGTAGGTATGCTCTATCACGTTCTGATTTGTGTTCGCTACGATACTCACCTTGTGCAGAAATACTATTTGAAGCTTAGGTTTATTAGATTGCTCTAGCTTTACTTTTACGTACCTGTTATTGTTTGCGTTATTTTTACTCGACGGTTCTGTTGCAGGTTTCCCCCTTATGCTTCAAGGAACCCTGAAACACTTTTTTTACCTTTTTTTTTTAAATTGTAAATGCTTTCAGAACGTAGTCGACCAATACAACCAGTACATAGAATAGGGGGTCACAAAGTACCTCAGCCAAAAATTACTGCTCTATGCCCAGCAGATAACTTCGAAACCTGCTCAAAACTTTTTCTTCCTTTCCGGAGCCTTCGCGTTCTTTGAGAGCTAGAATTAAGCTATGTTCAGAGTACCGACTCAAAAGCCATATCGTGATCTATGGACGTAAAAAACGGCGTGTCACACAGTTCGATGGGCTGAGACGTGAAATTACGTCATTCTTTAAAGTTATTACGACAGTTGTGGCAACAGTCTGAAGCCGGCCTTGCGCCATTATAGCAATGTAGCGGCTATTGGCTGCTTCCTTTCTGTTGCAGCGATAGGCGCATTCGATAATCCCTCTAGAAAACAGCCGCAAAGAAAAGCAGCAACGGAAGGTGGATAGTTCTGCTGCGACAACCAAATCACGCTGCGCCGCTCCGCGCTGTTGATAACCATCGGTTAGACAAGGCTTTCAGACGCGAAGGTAACAGTGAAAGCGTTTATCGAAAACGTTGAAGAGTCACTTTAGCATTGCTAATATAATAATCGCTGAAAATAGTAAGCTGCGTTTGAACTTGATTAGAGAAACTCAGAGGATTCCCACCTCTGAAGCAAAATAGCCTGATGAAATTGTATCAACCTTAAAACATTGGGGGAGTCATGAGTGGAGGAGAATATGCAAGCCTAATAAAGATTCGCCTCTGGGACATCCCCGAAAATGTTATACGAATATGCGCGTATCGTTTAACAGCAGAAATGTTTAAGCCGAGCGTGATCCATCCGTCGCACCAAAAAAACCTGTCTGAGCGATGACGTCACGTCCCATTGTCTAGCAACCCCTGGCAACCGTTGCAACCCTACCGCCTAGCAACCAGCGCCCGTCAATCCGTGACGTCACTGCGCAACACATAGTATAAAGGCTTTTGTAGAGCGGCACCGTCCAATATTGCGCGGGGGCTTGTACCACGTGAGGAACTCGCAAAACATACCAAGAACAAAATACCGAGTGCACGTGAGCGTGCTCCTCGTGAGGAGCGCCCGGCTTCGGCCAGCTCTACCTTCGAGAACACTCTGCCCAGCGTTCGAGCCGTGATTTCTCGCGAATCGTTCTCCTCGCCAGCGGGAAGTACAGACGCCGAGTTCGCGATGCTGGTTGCCGCGGGTTCTAGCGCGTGCTAACGTGGTCCACCTTGGGAGAGATGTGAAAGGATGCGGACGAAACGATCCGAGCCTGCACCCTTGTGAAGTGCAGCAGCCAGATCTCCAATGAAGGGAGAGGGGGAGAGCCTTGCATCACTAGTGCAAGCTGGGCCAATATTGCATTACCTTAAATATTTGGAAAATAACGTTTCCCGCATTCTGACAGGGCGCTATATAATTTAAGAACTGCAAGAACTGAGCCAAGATTTCAGATATAATAAATTGCGCGCATCTCACCTGCTTCTTGTACATCAGCCTGAGATCGCCGTTACTTCCAGAGAAGAACCATGCAGGAGTCAAATGTTTTATGTAGCTCGGATCAGCAATCATTTGGACATCAAATTGTAACTCAGTTATGCTAGCCACGTAGCAACGTCGCCATCCATAGTCAGGACGAACTATGGTGTATACTGCATCTGAAAGTTTGTTCGGAAAAGAATCAGGAAGGGACGGGTCAAAAAGGCCGTTAATCTTGGACCTAACTAACTAACTAACTAACTAACTAACATGAATAACTAACTGACTGACTGACTGACTCGCTAACCAACCAACCAACCAATTAATGACTAAGGAACTCTCAATAACTACTAAGAACTAACTAAATTAAATGACTAATTAGGCTAGTTAAGTAACTTACTAGACTAAACAGTAAACTAATTAACTAAATAACCAATTAGAAACTAACCCACTAACCAACTAAACTGACTGATTGACAAACAAGCAAGCAAACAAACAAACCATACAACAAGCAAACAGAAAAAAAAATATATAATAGAACTTCTTGATGCTTTGGACAGGAAATCAAACATCAAGTTTTCGCACTATTGATCCCAGCAATCTTAGCACGCTAAAGAATGCAATAATGCGAGTCTGCAAGGGTCGCTGTATTTGTCTCCAAGACAGAAATATTAATATTTCCACATTATAACTGTCAAAGTAAACGCAGATTCTGTACGCCGCACTGGCCTTGCATGTGTAGGTGGTATTAATTGAAAAGTTTAGCTATCAATTTCTTCGCTTGGCAACACTAGAAACTTCCACGGACATGGCCTATGCGCCACGGACATGGCGTGGCTTGGGCCAATGCACCCGCACGCCGCAGGAAAAAAGAACACTGGCGTGCGCCGTCTGCTCCGTTACAAGCCGATTCTCAACGGTGTGGCCAACAGAGATGTTATTATTCGCACTCACATTGGACTCGAGGCATTACATTGCCTTCGGAGGTAGAGTTTGGAACGCCCAACACAAATCATTTGCTTAGCACGGACAAGTGCCGCCATCCCGCGGAGCCCGACGTAACCAGTGACAGCGCATTCACATGGTTGCCTGCATGCGTGCATCGCCACTCACGGCGATGCACGCATGCAGGTCAAAACACCGTCACAAAATTGACGGTTAGCCATTTGGAGCGTGCAACCCGCATCTGGGCTTTGCTTGATGTAGCTACAGGTTCTCAGACGTCAATAATATAGTAAAATTATGAAATATATTTTAAGGGGCCATGCAGGCAACACACAAGTTTAGTTAATTCGAAAGATTGCGTCGTTAGAATCATACCGACACCACTTTGAACGTAAAATTCGTTCAAATAAGGTACCTAATTTGGAAGAACTGGAATGGCCATGACACTAACTAGCTCATTTCCCGCACTAAAACCTATGATGTAATATGCACATCTGTGCGAATTCCTGAGAACGGAAAAAGCAAACGCAAGTTAGGCAGGGCTGATAAGCTTGGAGAACGAGCTATTTTTGCTTAAATGTAATGCATATTCATTTTATAGCGGTAGGAATGGTGGGGTAAACAATTTAAGTTACGAAAGTACACGTAAACATAGAAGTGCCAGTGCGTTACTGCTGTTGGTACTGCGCGCACTATGCATCTTATAGCTGCATAGCAGTCCGGCGCTTTGGGGTTGTCTCACAGTACACTTGCCGATTGGCGTAAGCGAGATTGTCTTCGTGACCCTGTTTGCCGAGCATACCCTATGTTTCACGAAACGATTACTACCTACATAAAAAAAAAAAAAAACAAGCCAGGTGCCAATACGGTCAGAAGCAAAGCAAAAGCGGGCGGCGACCCTGGACAGTATGGTGGCGCCATCTAGGACACTGACGGTGTACAAGATGTTCCGGAGTCCGCTGCAGAGTAAACGGCATACTAACATTCCCTTGAACACCTGTACGTATGTCATCGTAGACATCCCGAAACTTCCGATTTGGCGGGAGAATCAAAATTTTAACAGAAGTTGATTAATTTTTCAGTGAATGAAGCATTGTTTGCTGCCGGACGAGCGCTGGGGGCACTATTAAACACCAAATCTTTCGAATAAAACAAAATTGTATTTTGTATGCGTGGCCTTTATAAGGTTAGACAAAGACGTCTTGCATACGGCTACCGCCCTACAACGTTCAGCTTACAGCCACTGTTCTTCAGGTCTCTTGCTTGATTTCATGGACTGCAGCTTCGCATTACAAGCATTCGGGGAAGCCAGGAAGTCACCGGGACAAGCTCGCTTTTGTAAAGGCCTCGAGGTCCATTAAGGCATTTCTGCCTCCAGCCCCTGTATCCTCTTAGACGTTGTCTGACAAAAACGCCGCTGTAAAAAATGTTAAACTGTAAACGGTGTATTCTGTATCCAAGAACTGATGCTCTCCTGCTTTGGTCTCGTATGAGACTGGCAGTATCGAAAATAAATAAATAAATAAACACTAACGTGCTACGTATCGTTTAGTTGCACCAGTTGCCTGGACATTCCCACACCCGGAGCCTACTGATTTCTGGTCAGCTTTTCCGTTGACGGCCATTCCACGTGTTTCTCAGCCCAAATTCCTTCTGCGAGGGAGGAAGCAAACGGATGTGCTGCAACCATGGGATGGCGCACAGATTTGTACCAATGGCGTAAGCCGGTCCTACAATATGCCCTCTCTTCTAATTTAGTACTTAATTTGACCGTTTTTCCACGAGAGGCAGGCTATTTCGTTCTGTTATTGATGTTTTTTTTTGTCGGCGTGGGTCACACGTGTGATTTTGATGAGTGCTTCAAGACGCCCCCTTTCCTTTTTTTGTTACATGCCAAAGCTGTTTTTGTTCAGGTTTTCATTGAAGGAAACCATTACTAACACTTAAAATGGCTTAAATTTAGGCTCCTGCGTTAGATGTGAATGAGCAGCAGACGACGCTCCACGAGGCAACGCGCCCACACTGTAGTCACCTGCTTTTTGCATAAACTCAGGCAGTATTAGTACTGTTTTGTGTAAAAAAACAACCTTCATGTTGTCGAATGGCAGTGCACGTTCCACGCGGCGCAAGGACTTCCCCTACACAGAGATTTCGGGATGCATTGCCTGCGCCTCGACGTTGCCTTTACATTCGTTGTGCTGGTGAGCCCAAGGGCACGGGTTCGATTCCCAGCCACGGTGGCTACTTTTGAGATGAAGGCGAAAAGCGAAATCGCCTGTTTGTTGAGATTTTGGCACACGTTAATGGTCCCCAGGGGGTCAAAATTAATCCGGAGCTCCCCACCACGGCGGGCCTCACAGCCCAGGTGTGGCTTCGGCGCGTTAAACCCCATAACCTGACAATCTGACGTCGTCTTAAAATAAAACTCCCTGTTCCAGGCCGGACGGTTCAGTCCCCTTTGTGTTTTGTTTGTGGTTATCGGGAGGACTGTGATACCGTCTTGTGTGTTTGCCCGTGTTTATTGTTGGCTCGAACAACCGAACGAAGAACTCTGTCGGTCAAAAATCTTTGTGCGAGACTTTTCAGGCCCCTGGGACGCCGATTAAAGTGGAGCGCAGAGTATGAAAGTTTTTTGTGCTTACTAGAGACCTCTGTGCTAGCAGTCAACTTGTGACTCTGCCTTCTTCTTTCCCTTTTTCTGTGTGTACGTGGTGTTTGTTTATTGCCTTTTATTTTCTATGCGCATTTCGTCCTTACCTGTCTTCACCAAACACCTTAAGTAGCAAGCCCAGCAGTGTGCAAGGAAGACCTCTTAGGTTCCATTAGAGAATACTGAACCGTCTCTTTCTTGTCGCTAACGGAGTCTTGGACTGAAGACCCCGACCACAAATATGCTCACTTCAACTGTGATTAAAGTCTCTCTCTCTCTCTCTCTCCTCTCTCTCTCTCTCTCTCTCTCTCTCTCTCTCTCTCTCTCTCTCTCTCTCTCTCTCTCTCTCTCTCTCTCTCTCTCTCTCTCTCTCTCTCTCTCTCTCTCTCTCTCTCTCTCTCTCTCTCTCTCTCTCTCTCTCTCTCTCTCTCTCTCTCTCTCTCTCTCTCTTCAATCCCCGAAGCGATCGCGTTTTCAATTGCACGTCTACTACACAGTCTTCTTGTGTACGCCTACACGTGGCGTTTTGTTTTGTTTCCATTTTTTAATAAGCTCACGGATACCCAGTCCTTCTCTGTTTCCTTCTTCCACTTAAGTTCACAGCCTCGCTTCATTCCTTCATTTTGTTCCAATTCTAGCTCCGGCATAAGTTTAAAATGTGTAGGTATATTTAACAGTGTATTATATACTTCACGACATTCATTGCCTTATTACCTTAAAGTTTGAAGATGTCTTATGTAGACTTTTGTTTACAGGAAAGAGTGGTTTTCTACAACAGGGATGTCTGTCCTAATGAATGTAAGCCTTCACGAGCAGGGAACCGCTCGTTTCATGTCGTTGCCCGTGTTTCGCTTCAACAGAGTTTCTGTTAGACTTTAATGATGCACTCGCTTTATTGACAAAAGATGAAAAATGCAAAATTATTTTTGCAATTACACCGAGCCCTCGCAAATGATTTGCGCTTATCCACGAGCGACTACTTCAAATGACGGTTCCCAAATGTATCCTGAGCACAAACACACCTCCGATAAACACAGAATACGGTTATGTTAACGCGCAACCATAAGTCCTCTGTCCGAAATCTTTTCTTTCGTCTGGGAATTCCGCAATGTTTTCCTACATGGATTTGAAGGGGCACTAAACACTGAACGGTTTTTTGTTTCAACTGAAATATGACACTTTTCAAAACTATTTCGGCGTTTGTACAACAGCAAAGGATGTTTTGCTTGTTCAGCAAGAAATAAAGCTGCCCTTTTTCTTTTCTTTTCTTCCATTTTTGCGGGTCGTAAAAGATCACCGCACATCGTGAAGGAGAAATTTATTTATTTATTTATTTATTTATTTATTTATTTATTTATTTATTTATTTATTTATTTATTTATTTATTTATTTATTTATTTATTTATTTATTTATTTATTTATTTATTTATTTATTTATTTATTTATTTATTTTATTTATTTATTTATTTATTTATTTATTTATTTATTTATTTATATATTTATTTATTTATTGTATGGTTTAATAGGGTTTAACGCATCGACGCTACACAGGCGATGAAGCGCGCCGTAGCGGTGGGCTCCGGATTAATCTTGGCCACCTGGGGATAACATGCGCCGAAATCTCGACCACACGGGCGTTTTTGCTTTTCGCCTCCATCAGAAAAGCGGCCACCGCGTCCGGGAATCGAACCCGCGCCCTTGGAGAGAGATCGCACGAAGTCAAGGGAGGTTCTGCCCTCTAGGACATGGAGGGAAAAGTCCTGGCGCAATATTTCAACTTAGCGACTGACGGCTGGTCACCTGGTTATACCGCTTGCGTTGATAGTCTCGCATTTTGATGATAGTTTGGGGTATGTAAATGAACGTGGACGGGGGAAGGGGCAATGGCTTTTGAGACTGAAACAGATATTACTAGCAGTTGTAGCAAAAAGAACCTAATTAATAATTTTTAAGAGCAAAATTGCGTGGGGTGAATAATGGACTCGAGGAGTGCCGTACAGGAGCGGTTGGATGAGAATAGGGCACGCCTTCGTCCTGCATACAGTGAACTAGTATTAGTATGCTAGTTCAGTGTAGTGCTGCAGTGAACCTAGATAAGCTGTTGATGATGATCATGATACGTAACACCTTTGGGGCGACTATGATTATAATCCTTACCTTCGTTGCCAGACGCGATGAGTGTCCTCGTCGATAAAGTGGCGTTATTGGAGGGTTTGTAGTCTATTCTATACAGCATGCGATCCATGTCAACCCAAACCTGTGGCAGAAAAAATGTGAACACATCAGATTATGCAGCCAAACTTCAATACAAATGGAAAGCAACCATGCACGAAAGGCTTTGCTTGTATGTGGCAAAAAAACTAATGAAAAGAAGTAATTGCTTACGTCACTGAAGTGCGCGGAACCATCGTGCAAAGAGAGCATCTCTGCACGGTAATTAAAGACCTTCATATCCTGGATGGGAGGTAGTGTGACCGTTTTCTTGTACCCTCCGCAGAAAACACCATCTGGAAGCTAATGGGAAGTTTAAAATATGGGCTTCAATAAGTTGGTAACGAAAAGCCGCAGCAGCGCCATATTCCGAAGTGCGAACATCTACAACCCTCCTTCTCATCAGTAAAATGTAAGAGCTAACTTGCTGTAATGACATCTCCCGTTTATTTATTTTTTTTTTCAAATTTATTTACATGCATTGTTCGGTCAAACACAGTTTACACTGTGTGCAGTTGTTACTGTGACGGATTCAATAAAGTTTGCCAAATCAAGCGGGGTCGTGAGTTTGATTCGCATCTGTGGAAGCTTTTTCTCTAAGGTGATGGGGTATAAAAGCGCCTGTGTGGACGAGGTTTCCTTGCATATTAAAGAACGTCATGTGGTCGAAAGCATATAGTATATTCACACTATTTAAGTCGCACTTACACAACACGGGCGGTGCACTTTACAAAGAAGTACAAACGCTTCTTTGTCTAACAACCGGGAGGGTTTAAACGAGAAGCTTTCGTCTTGTGTGTGAGATGATTGACGTGTTACGAGGGGCTCCATTGTTGTGTAAGGTGAGCTTTGCTGCAGTGTGTTATGTAGAGGAGGAAGTGGGGGAAAAACTTTATTTCGGGCCTGGTGATGTGGGAGTGGTCCTTCAGCCCAGGAGACCATGGGACGACCGTGCTGTCTCACCCCTGGACACCAGGAGTTGCTGTGCATCGAAGCCGGCGCTGGTCGTCAGGTTCTCCCACAGCTCAGGGAGGGGAAGGGAAGTGGGTAAAGGGGGGAGGGTTGGGTTGTGTGCGCACCCCAAGATCATGTGTATGAGGGTATATAGGGTAGGGCAGCATTTACATATGGCAGGGTATTGGTTGGGGTACATCCGATGTAGCACAAGTTGGGTGAGGAAAGGTGTTCGTTTGAAGCCTCCGAAGTATTACTTCTTCTGTTTTAGTAAGCTACGGGTGAGGAGGGGAAAATGTTGTCTTGATGTGCGATGATGTTGGCTGATGTCTTGAAATGTGTGCAAGGGAATGGGATTCGGTGTTTCCTCAGAGGCCTAAGAGGAGAGTTCGCAGGCTCGTCTATTGGCAAGACATCGAACGCCATCAGCTAATTATAGACAGCTTCAACTGCTTCAACTGTGACGTGATGTCGCAATCGGATAGACGTTGGCTTCATAACGCGGGGGCCTCAGGTTTCGTTACGACTACAGGAAGCGTTCTTTTTTCTTAAGGCGCTTGCTTGGTGTACCTACGCTTATAATAATCGTTTTGTAAAACCCATTGTGTAAAGTTATCTTCTCAGCAATGTGTTTTGGGGTGACATGAAATGCCATCAGCGAGGCATAGAAGGCCCCGCTTTAAAAATTTAAATAGCAGCCTCTTACGTGGTTTATATGAACCCTAGTTGAAGGCTGAACGAGTCGGTGTTACACTTCTGGGTAGGAAAGCAGGTTAATACAATGGACACGTGGGAGACTGACGCACACAACTCTCCCAACTGACGTGTGTTGGGATGGCACAAGCGTTTAACTAAAAAGGCAGTCGACACAACGGACGAAAAAAAAAAACAACGAAACAAACATTCAGGGGATTCACGTGGCTGAAAAAATCCACTCAGATCCTTAGAGCCTGTAACATCGCCCGATTCAAGCATGACAGTTCAATTGTGTCGTTTTTTACATGGTTACAAAAAGAGGTGACTGTTGATTTTCCAAATAGCTATTGAAAATGAACGTCCGCTAACCATGTGGACCCTTTTTATTTATTTGTCTTTTTGCATAATCCCCGCTCGTTTTGCTGTCCACCCGTCTACAGAGTAAATTGTAGACGATGCATATCAGCTCACGGCAATGAAATGTACATCTGCTAGTGTCAGTCTTCTACGCGTCTTTAGTCTTGGACTGCATTCCTTTTGGGATTTATGCGGAGTTGTTTCAGAATTTTTAAATAGGTATAATGCAAATTAATTGCTGAGTTCATTTGATGCTGTCATTTCTAAATATCAACCAACTTTTTTGTAGCTAATTATTCTTTATCATGTCTTGCCGGGCACACCTAAAGGCTTTTAGCTCGAACAAAGAAAACTTTGCGGTTTCAACTCAAAATGAAAAACACTGTATAATGATGAAAAGTATCAGAGCAATAAACGACGAGGGACACAGAAGAAATTCACAAGACGGGCGCCCGTCTTTTGTGACCCTTCTTTTCTTCCGTGTCCTTCGTCGTATATTGCTCTGTTACTTTTCATCATGAATACGTACCAACTCTCCCTACTTTCTATTGGTTTGAAAGTATAAGGAGTTGCAGCAGCAACTTACCTGCAAGAGGTCATCGTGAATGGTATTATCCAGTGCTGTGAAGCTAAAAATGTTGGCGTAGACTTCGTCTTCGCGGTCGCTGTTTACATATCGTATGACAACTGAAACAGGTGCTTTAATGACATCAGTTGTTGAGCCCCAGTCCATTCCTAAATGGGAACGGAATAATAACGACAAAAATAAAGTATGCGGCAATGTAAAAGTCACGTGGTTTATTATTATTGAATATTGACTGAGCAAACGACATGTGGGCTGCTTTCTAACCCACTTCCAAACAGGTACAATTTGCCATTTCTCTGGGTTCAAAAATTCTTTTTAATCAGCGCAAAGCAATATTCAACGTACAGCTCCATGCTGTTTATGCTTCGTAATTTTTGAACAAAGTATAATAAAATCACAAATAACTTAATATCACCCACATTGACCTATCAAAAATGGGCTTCAAACAATATATACGAGACATCACATCCTCGTCTGCAGCTTCGCACAGAGACCCCCTCAGAGTCTAGTCTGGTATCTTTTAATCTTTATTGCTGCCTACATCATGTAGCCTTTTATTCTGTTCTTTCATGTTTTTTTTCTTCAGTCATTTATAATTACTTGTTACAGACATGCCAGTAGCCTTGTTGCCAACATTCTCTCACTTCATCTATTCATCCGTTTATTCCATCCCGTACATCAGTTGGTCCCAAGCACGATTCGTTGGTATCTTGAAAGTCTAACTCTGTGGTTTTTTCGCCCTGAATCTATATCAGAGATACAGAGCGCGCGTCGCAAATACTGATAGTGACTAATTTAGACTACTACATTGAATTATTTAACATGCTCCGAAATCTCTTACGCATGGGCTCTTTTGTAGTTAGCCCTCCTATCACAGACATAGCCCTCGCGAGCAGGAATCCAACTCATGACCTCATGCACAACTGACGAACGCCTTTGTCACTAAGTCACCGCAGCAAGTTGTGTGCAGCATGCAGGAAAAGAGCTAAAGGTAATCCGTTGTTAAAACTGAGGGATTACCCTCTGGCGGGGAATCCTGTTTGCGTCCTTTGAGCTGTCCAAACTTTGTTTCAAAGAGGATGAACAAACATATGAACGAGAGACTTTATAGTTTATCGGGAATAATTTGCTTGCAGCACCGTGTAGCCGGCTTCGCGAAGAATAGGCCAACAAGTAAACTACATAGTTTAGTCAGTAACGCATAAGACGAAGATACAAAGGGAGCGTCACTATCGCGTTATCTCTAGGCGTCAAAGCGCAGTGCAGTTTTATAAGCCACGTGCGGGGCCTAGGCGCTTCATAGCTCGAAGGAGAACGAAGCAAGGATACCAAATGCGACATTAGTTCTTTCCTTGCTTATGTGTCATTTATTCGACAAAGACTGAAGTACAAACAAAATCCTACAGGGGAGGGGGGGGGGGTGGGGGGGATTATAAAGCTGAGCCTAAGTTCACACATCTGTCGAGGACGCTAACTTGCACTCAAAGACGGTAGTGTACGCACGCAGTAAAATACCGTCAGTAATTAACCCAGCACTGAGGAAGACATCCGACTGTGTTGAGCTTACCGTTTACTGCCATTGCGATAACAAGCGGCTTCCCATCGTGTTCGGTCTCTATTGACCACACATCGCAGGACATGTTGCGCGCTGGAAAGTGCGCTTCGTCGGCAGTGGTGTTCCATTGCTTGGACGCGAGCAAGTCGCGAAGGTAAAAGCGTAGCCTTCCGTCTTCAGCCACCAGCGGCCCGAAGACGTGGCTGTCGGGTTTCTCCTCCACCAGCCTGCAGCTCGCGTTAGTCCCTAAAATAAGGATAACCGACGAAGGAGTGTTTAGTAACGAAACAATGTAAGGAAAACGATGTACGAACACAGATTGTCACGACACAAAAATTGGCTGGCAATTGCGATGCTCCCTAATGCGATGTTTGGGTGCGATAGCAGTGCGCTGAGGCAGCACTCGCTCGTCGGTTTTCTCGACGGCAGCGATGATGCGCCTCTGCGGTTGCGGCGTGAAGTGCGTCTCAGGAAGGGACCGCGAACTGCGTCTTAAGCAAACGCACATCATAGTTCCGCGCACGCCCTCCTCACGTTTTCGCAAAGTGTCGCGCCGTCGAGCGCCTCGTGCGGGCACAGCATACTGCCCCCACCCCACCCCAACCACGCACTTCGGAGCGCTGGCTCGCGCCGCCACGGCGAACCACACTCCCCTCCCATTTCGCGACAATCTCCTCCTTTGCTTTCTTTCATCGTTCGCTTTTTCTTTCACTCCCCGGTCCTGCCATCGTTCACTCGGTTACGCCGACAACGCGGCTCGGCCCAGAGACGGCCGCCAAAAGGCTGCGCCCTAAAACACAAGTATGGAACCGGGGAATTAGGTAATCAATAGTGCTCCTAAGACCTTCTTGTACACCTCGTTCACTATGGTGGTCTAATCACCAGCCTTCTGTGTGAGCTCACTCGGGTCCAGGAAATGTAAAGTCACCATGGAAGCCAGATTCATTTGTCAGTTCAATTCATGCTACGTTATCGTCGTTTAAGGAAGAGTACCGGATAAACTTTTCGAACGTCTGTATAGGTAATCATTAGGCAGGTCAGAAAATATTTGAGCCCCTTTCAGGCATAGCTAATGTTAAGGGTTTATGAAAAAAAACGTTTAATGTAGATTTATATTTATTGTGAAATTAGAGAAAAATCTAGTCTTATTAAGCAATATTTCGTCGCGGAACGACTGTACTTACTAAATTTAAAGCCTAGGCCCAATCCTTGGAGCTCCGCCATGATTGTGAAAAACGTCCGTCACTGCTATAGTCTTAATAGGCGTGATAATGATATAAACACTAAAGCTTGTTTCCACGCCATTTTAAGGAAAAACAATCAGTTTACTGACTGAATTGGCGTGTCTAGGAGTTGTTGATAGATAATTGTTTAATTGCATTTTCTTTCAAGAGATGTTGCTAGTCGTTGATCATGAGCTTAAGAGCATGCACCGGCGTAGCTCAACCTTCGTGCGTAGCTTACGACAGGAAAATAATTAACGGCCTCCATTATTCGATGACAGGTAGAGTACTTGCCTTTCACCCGACTTTCCAAGCCGTAAATTTTTAGGGAAGGGGGTGGCGTTCGTGCACGCAAGTCCTATGAGGCATTGTGGGAGTTGAGAAAACACCTTTCAGTCAGGTGTTATTAATTTACTCTCAGAGCAAAGGAACTTCTAAAAAAGCCTTTCATTTGTTTTTGTAGAATTGCGGGATCTTAAGTCGCGAAAACCGAATCGATAAACCTACGGGCCTAGAAGAGGCCGCCTAAAGTGAGAAAACGTGTTCAAGCCAGATTTTATACATTTAAGCTTGCTCTATCGATAAAAATAGCAATTTGTTTCCATACGTTCGCATGCAATCTCTAGACAAGAAAAAATAACTTGGACCTTGAAAGAGACATTGCAAGGTTCGTAAAAGCGCTGGTAGCGAGTGTTTATTTTAGATTAGGGCTCGGGTGAGGTGGCTACGCTTAATGAAGTTTATTCATAAATATAAGTTTATCCATTAGCGATACTCAGACGAAAACAATCAGCAACACTACCAGCAAAAATACCAATAAATATAGGAACAGGTCAAAGAGGTTGTAGTTTTCAACATGTCCTTAGAAATGGAATTTCGAAAAATCCTGTCTTGGTAGCCTCTACTGCAGAAATGGATTGCGCTCTCCAAATTTCGAGGCTTTAGGCCTATAGCCGTGTGGGCTTGGTAGTGAGTGAGTGAGTCAATGAGTGAGTTGGTCGGTCGTTCGCTCGGTCGGTGGTCTGTCAGGCAAACTCGTTTTTTTGTTGTTAGTATGCATAAAATTTATTAAGTTGCGAGGGCGTGCCAAGGATAAAGTTGAACTTTGGCAACTTTGAAAATTCCAGCAATCAGCAACAATCAGCAGTGGCAGCGGGCCAGGAAGCGTAAAAGTAAGACGGCAGACGGGCATATTTTACATGCAACAGCCAATTCGAAATGTACATGTTGTAAATTATCAGGAACGATGCGGGTGTTTCTGTATGCATAGCGAGGAATAATTAATATCCACAGTTTTCTGCTAGACCGGTATTGCCCAGACCTTTACATCCACTCTCACCCTCCAAAACGTGTTTGTAAAAATCTGGTTAAGCCCTAGATCTTCCCAGAAATGTCCTATTTGCCAAAGTACTTATTGTTGGAAAATAAGGTTGTTGGCTGAAACTCAATTCTTACAGAAAAGGAAAAACGCACCGATGACCATAAGTCCAAGAGCATTTCCTGATATAGACCAAGATCAACCCCATCATGAATTATTTAATCCTTACAAAATTACTTTGATTACGTTGGTGACGTCGCACATGAGCTTGCTTTGAGGTTAGTTATGTACTTGCATTTTAGAAGGAAATGAACGTTAGAGGAAATCCCAAGACGTCATTGCACCTTCGTACATGCCCTACTTACGATATTGATAATTGCAAGTTGAACAGGGTTCCTAGCATGGCGCAGAAGATTGGTTAAAACACATAGAATCTACTAGTTCTAGGTTTTATTTTCATGCTGTAAGCTCTTTTGGGGGACGAACTTCTTTGTTTAAAAATGCCCCTCAGTGATAGTTCCTGTTTCTGAAAATGAGAGCCGAATTTCTAAAAGAAGTAAACAATAAAACACAATGTTTCTACTTTCGTGGCTCTTAAAATATAACACCAAATGTTCTCACTCGAATATATATAACTATAAAACCCGGAAACGAGAAACTTTACGTACGGTACACGACACGGTAATTGTATTATATCTACTAACACCAAAGGCAGGCATAATAACACGAGATGAACAATATTTGTCCATACAAAGGCATGTTTTGTTTACAAATTAACGCAGCAAATAGAGGTTATGCAATTTGCAATTACGCGAAGGTATATTCACAACTTGTAAAGGCGCAAACACCGTTTCTCGGTGGACCTCCGTCCGGCGTGTTTGCGCATTTTCAAGATGAGAGCAAAGCAACTCGCCCACTTCTCCGTTTTGACGCACGTGATGATACAAAAAGTAAAATCGACTTCGTTAGTAGCAAGGTTATTTAGAAGGTCGAAGGTCACCTGCCTGCATAATGTTTTCGGGCGAACGGTACGCGTCATGTTTTCTCCGATCTATCGTCGTAGTGGTAGCAGTTTAGCCGGGAAGCATAGATAACCTATAAATGTAATAATTGTAAAGGCGTGCGAATAAATACGCAGTGCACGAATAAAACCGGTAACTCTTTTTCTGAAATTGAAACAAAAAATTAATGTTATTAGCAGAAATCAGGCCCTTTGACGTGACCAGGACACAAGAAAACAATAGCCTAATATTGCAGCAATAGGAAGAAGTTTACAACGCAAGAAAATTACTCAGTTCATCTGCCCTCGCAATAATTTTTACGCCTTAATAAATATCCCTAAATAATTGAAGTGTTTTACTGAAGTTAGGACTTGAGCAGTTAATTGCTTTCAGTTTTAAAGACGATAGTCTTCCTTCAGTTACTTACGCGCAGAAATTTTGGTCTGTCTGTATGTCTGTCTGTGACTCGATTCAGCCGCCGGGCCAAAGTGAAACAGAAACTGCGCAATAGTCTTATATACCCACAGCCAAATCTAAACGCCCAAGTCTGGTGTCAATGTTCATACTTGTCAACATTGTTGAACAAGAACATGACCTTACGCAAACATATGGCAGAAAATCAATGCACAAGTGATATTTGCAGTGTTCCTTTATTAAAAAAATTATGGATACTTGGTTTTTCCGATAGAAAATGAAATATTACGTCAACTGCAGAAAACCGTCGCCTGCTGTTGCCCGCGCTCCTGGCGTCATTTAAGAAATCGAACGGCAACAGCAACGAAAGGTTCCACTAAATACATTCCACGTTTCGCTTTAAACGCTCGTGGAGTAGGGATAAGTGTTGTAGTATGGTGACTCGATTCACGCGCGTCTCCGCCGTACGTCAGCGCTGGCATCGAGGCACCCGACTTGGAACAGTGGAACGCGGTAAATTTAAATTGACTTCAGCAAACCTCTAGCGTATTATCTTCGGAGGAATGAGACGGGAGAGGGACAGCATGAGGCGATCGGGGAAGAGAAGGGAAGCATTTACTTGGCAGGGGCTGCAGTCGACTATCGTCTTTTGTAGACATTTTGCAATAAATAGAGAAGATACGCGGCCATTTTTTAAATGCAGAGCATTTCAGTAACTCACGATGTCACCCGCGTTGACGACCGTAATCGTAGTCCGCACCCCTCCCCCTACACTATATAAAAAAAAATACTATCCGGCGCCTGGTTTCGATCCCTCGACCCTGCGGGCGGAATGCAATGTACATGGTGCTCTACCCACTGCGCCACAAAGCCGACACAGAATGGGAGGCTACGAACGCGCCTTATATCCTTGACTCATTCAAACTACGCCAAGAAGCTGCTGATACAACGCATTCACTACCACCAACTCCCCAAACACTAAACGTTAACGCAATACACCCACCCCCTATGCGACGCATTTACTCGAGTCCCCCTCGCGGGGAGATGGGCCCCATTTTTTTTCTAATTTTTCACGTTTTAATGAATAATAATAAAATGGCCTAGCTTTTATTGCCAAAATGATCAGTCCTGATAGCCGTGATCGAGTCACACTTACCAGAAACACTGTAAAGGAAAGTCTGTTTCGTCTCGACGTCTTGCATGTAGGTGAAGCCCTTGTTGGCCGAGTGGAACCTCACAGCTGCTCGGAGATTTGCGCTGTCATAGAGCTCTTCAAAGAAGCGCACCTCCTTCACAGCATCGTCCTGACTAGGACTCGTCCATATAATTTCCCCCAATGCTCGAAACGATCCATTGTAAAACGGGGGTGACTGCCCTGCGCAAAAGACGACGAATTATTTGTTTGGCAAGCTCTTGAAAACATGGCGCTCCAAGTCCGAGTCCACCTGCAATAAAGTCTTGCCCAACGGCAAAGTTTTATGTCCGGTGCACGTATGCGCGTATTCAAATCTATCTGACCGCCTTGTTACGATCGTAGTCTTTTTCGTCATCTGCGAGACCGGACAAAAAAAAAGAAAGCGTTATAAATCCTGTTTTGCACTTGGTGTGCATTTAACGTTCGTTTTCGTTCCCGGGAAAAAATGGCACGTGTGGTCTTTATACCTAGCAATGAAAAGGAAATGAGACTACAAAAGTCTACGCTCGGATAAAGACAGATGATACAGTATTCTATAGTTTATGTTTGTCAGTAAAAAAAGCGCGCCAACTACATCTACACATCTACACATCGTATGAACCAGTTCATGGTGTCGAGATAGGGACTTAAATTGCATGGCTATCATAACGGCCTCCCTGATAGGACCATAAATACGTGAACGGCTTCATCGGTCAGTGCCGCAACCTAGCTGCAAGGGCACTGGGTGTGTCACCGGGGCGCAGAAACGTTGGCCGCAACTTGTTCTGCGTAGAGCGTAAAATCTGTAATGGCTTGTAAGTAGCTCCATAGTCCAGACATGAACTGCCTATGGCTAGTATAAAATGTACCCTGACCTGCTAAACCGTTAATTAATACACATTAATTTTGGCAGGGCATTTGCACATCTCTAAATAATGCCGCAACGCAGGTTGTGGGGTGGTCTTTTTATCACCACTTATGCGCTTTTTTCCAGAATACTGCAATGCAATCATGGGCTTTGTCATTATCAGCCTGAGACGTGTAGTTGTCGACGTGTAGCCATACACGCCGACAGCATTGTACTGATTTTTCCTTGGCGCTCTTTGCCCTTAGTCGGCCTTGCGCCATAAAAACCCATTAATCATCAACATTGTAGTGAGCAAAGCGCTTAAGCGAAAGATGCAGAACTAGTGCCGAGGTAGATTAATATTTTTAAAGAAAATCAAGATAAGATTATATGATTTAGTGGAAACGCAATCTTGCTGCTTAGGGTAAGCTTTGTTCGACATATTTTTGACGCTTTATGAAAGCACCGTATGTAGAAACCTGTACTAGGAAGGCCATGGATAAAAAAAAAAAAAAAAAGAAAAAAACTCGCGGGCAGAGCTTTTATATCGGCATCATCAATTTTCATGTGATGTTTCACAGAGCATATTTTGCTGCGGGTAATAATAATCTACGGTTGAGGCTACGGGTAATAAGGGTGAAAGTGCCCGTGTGACAGGGGTATCAATTGTTACTTATGTCACACGGGCACATAATTTGTACCACGGTCATACAGGCACTTTTAATCGCGATTGAGTCGATGCGGATCGAGCTCAATCCGTATCGGGCGCTGCTACACGGCCAGTTTTAGTCGCGGTTGAGCCCGATCCCACTACAACTTCATTCCTGGTCCCCCAAGCGCGATTGATATTTCCAAACGCAATCGGACGACAGCGGTGATACTACCGTCCCCGCTGAGTAATAATGGCACAGAAGATTACTACTTCGACTAACGCTGCAAATGGTATTAAATTACTTGACTCAAATAAATGGTGCAACTTATTTACTCGGGATTGAAACGTGCCGTGTAGCAGCAGCGATGCGTCGAGCGCGATCGAAAAGTCAATCTCGCTTCGCTTCAATCCGGATTGGAAGCGCCCGTGTGAGAGGGGTATTATTTCAGTGTGTCTGGAAAAAAAAAAAACTGCAATGCGAAAGGGAACCTCGATGAGTCGAGTTTAACCGGTAGGAAACAAAAATAGTTTTATATAGGAAGTCAGAGACTTTTGTGCACTGTAGTGCAGGTTTACATTGTAGCAGGAATACTCATAAACCTTTATTTGAAGTTCCTGAGTTCCACTTTAATCCGCAGAAACTTCAGTGCGAATAAATGCCACAGTGACGTCTGACTGATCTGCTGCTCTCAGTGTTTAAACGTTGATTTTCCTTGGTTAAAGTAGCAGTAATTGCACAAGTTATTTACGGCATCACTCAATAACACTCGTCAGTATCGTTAAATTCCAAACACTGAGTAATTAAACATCGCTCTATCGTGCACTGAATCCCACAAACTACGAATGGATTGGCTGATGAATGGGTTTTAGCCTTCTTTTAATATTGAAACATTCCTGACAAAATAAAACAGTTGTGTTCTTTCTTAATACCTCCTGTTTAGATTTCCCGTCATTTTATAAAAAAAGAGATGTGCAATTTTCAATACATGTTTGCGTGTGTTCTTTTGGGGTGCATCACGCCTTCATGAGTTCCTCTCGCGCACGAATGGCTGTTCCAGTAACGGGAACTGCATCCAACTGTCGCCAGGTTTAGTTACCATAAAACTATGTGCGACGCTTACTACGGTATTTGTATACAGGGTACATTTCTTGTTTTTTCTAGATGCGTTCGTGTGAGAAAACGCGTACAACAGCGTGAAGGGCGAGCAGGGTTTTTATCTGCCATTATATTCAGCGAGTCATTCACGGGTTTTTAAAACCTAACGGCAAAGCAGTTAGTTTTTATTTGTCGACTGCCGATAATTCAAAATGTCATTTCGTACGACCCCACCTCCTGCTGCGGCTTTCTGACTTACTGGCGCCTTGAATAGACTTGAATTCTTGGGACACGCGCTTTCGCAGCTAAAGGGACACTTCAGATAACGGTATTGATGCCTTTTCAAATAAAAGCACTCACCAGAGCTGGGCTGTGCCGTTGTTGACCTCAGACAGAGCCCTAATCTCGTTATTACTGACCAAGTGATGAGAAGTCTGACTCTCATTGCGATGCGTAGTAGTAATAAATAGTTCACAGTTTACCGTTGGTCTTACATGGGCGTTGAACGGTGGTTTTGAAGCGTGGACATATCGTAGACGCCTCGTTGCTCCCGATGTCACTCTAGGTTCAACAGTGGCCCGATAAGACCGATAAGACAAGCCGGTGACATCTTCTCATTGTTGCTTCGGTTACGATTGTGCACCTACGTAGCTCTCGAACGACGACTCCCGCTCCCCCCCCCCCCCCCGTCCCCCTCCCGTAAGTCAGTGTTCATTCGGCGCCCTAGCACTACGTAATCGGGTATAAATAATGAAATGTGGCAAGTTCAATACATAATTGTTAAAATACATCTATATCTGTGGGCACAGCAATTTCACATCACTGATTAATAAAGATAAAAAGGACACTTTGGCATTTCATCTGAAGTTGTGCCGTATCACTCCCTATCGCCGTATCATGAAATAAATGCACATTTTTGACTCGGGATAATTGCGCGGTTACTAGAAACACGAAGGAATCACACCAATAGTTAGAAGACCACTTACGGAAACCATTAGCACCCTGCATCATGTTTCTTTGTTGGTGTCGTTTTTAAGTGCGAATGCACTTCTTAAGCGAGCCTGAAGCGTCCGCCGCCGTCCGCATAGCAACAGCTGCGGGTGCGCGCGCTCTTCGTCTTCCTTGGCAACGGGGGGAGATGGGCGCGCGCTGCCTGGCCGCTGACATGGCACATACCCACGTGGGGGATTGGCCAAGAATCGGGCGTGAGAAGGGCTAATGCACCCGCTTAAAGGAGTACTGACACGAAATTTCAAAGCTGAGATCCGCTCTAGCAATCAAGTACAACGACAACACAAATAGGTGTCTGTGAATAAATGCATCTTTGTTTCTTTGTAGTTGTGTGTGTGTGTGTGATCTCTCTTTCGCGAACATTACCGAACCGCGCAAATTCAACTCCTGCATTCGCACTTTCACATTCTTCCCCTCGGGGAAATGCGGGGAATTTTTTTCACATCATTTGCAAACAGAGAAAAAGAACAAGATGCTGCCATAGTTTCGCTCGGTTGCCTAGCCAAGACCTCGACCCCGTCTCACACAAAAATAGACGTCCACCAGTTTATTACCTGTTTGACCATGTGCAGCCTTCCGCCCATGGCAGTCCTTTCAACAGCGATTACTCTGTAGTTATTTAGTGAAATGTAAAATATTTTCGCGTAGCTAATATTGTAGGTGAAAACTTGAGGTCCTGCCCAATTTCAAGTCCTGCATGTGGCGCGACTAAGCTCCACAGCCATGGAAACTATCCCATACAATGCATGGGGAGTAAGATTTGACAGCGAATTACGCAAAAACTGTTCCGAATCCTGGCAAGTTATTTCATAGGTTTATCTGCACGTTGACTTCTTGCTCTGTGCCAAATATCACTTTCCTGAAGTGGTTTTGCTAGGTTCCTGAGAGGTCGGAATTTTGAGCGGGAACGCTGGGTATGGAAAAAGCACCTACATTGCTTTGAAGGAAATCGAAACAAAGTAAGGTTCTCCCTTAAAATTATGCCTTCCGGTGACACAGGCCAGCTTAAGTGGCAAATCTACTAAGAATTCAGCGTTTTTGAGAGCGTGAGGCACAGCCCAGTTTGCTTCACGAAAGCAAAATAAATACACGGTTGGGAAATTTAACAAGTTGCGACAACCGCACTTCATTGTGTTGTGGTTTTAACCGAGCTCTTGTTTGAAACTTGCGAGAGTACATCTCGAAATCTGAGTGCCTTCACTCACGGAAGTAAAAAAAAAAAAACGCCCACCTAAAACTGGGACGTACTAGTTACGCAAATGGCAAAGAATAACGCCAAAACGCAATTAATTAAAGAACATGCATTGACTCCATTACAAAAAGTGACACTTTTGGCGGCAGCTTCCAAGCTGCATTTTCGGCCCAGTTTTATAATTTAAGTTCCCCCGGCCCTCGATAGGCGTGCGCGCAATCAGATAAAGCAATAATCGTCATTATCATGATTGTCGTCATGACCTAATAATGTTGTTTCGGATGTGTATATCTGTGAGCCTGTAGCAGAATTTGCAGAAAATTACAGGAAGGGTTATTAGCCGGCGGTGACGTTTCTCCTGCGGTACATGAAACTTGTTAATGGGGCACTACGGACGCGGGGTATATTCGGAAACAAAAGGGGGTCGCCTGCTCTGCAAAATACTGTCGCGTCACAGCATACACCGCGATGTGATTTAGCCCAGCCTAGCAAAGTCATTGTTCCCAATATGGCTCAAAGGCAGCTTTCTAACTTCGGACTGCATGCGATAGGAAAACTCTCGCTTGTAGCCCTTGTCAACTCAGTTGTTTGTATAGAAAACAGCCATTGTTTGGATAAAGCGTTTGTGCCTACATGAATTCCCCTCGCTGGTCCGGGCTCCCACCGGCAAGTCTGTTGGCATAGCATTTACCCGAAATTGCGCGGACAACAACTTCATTATTCCGGCTGCGTTCCAGGGGCTCTATTACACGGGGGACCCAGATATTGTGTTCGAGTCACCACCAGATTGATGCAGCCCTTGCAGTATGTACGTCTGTAGCATTACGTGGGCGGAAGCTATCCGGTGATTCAAATTACGAAGGTGTTCGCCCTCTATCGGAGGAGCGCGAGTGGAGCTCTGTGACGCTTATTTATACACCAAACTTGCGTTCGCAGAACACGCCGCTACTGTCTACCGGTCGGGCAGCTTTTGTCGATGGCAAGCAACAATGCCGCTGGTTTAGGCGGAACGCGATTGCATGTAGTAAAGAACGATGAAGGGTTTTTTCAGTAAACAATGTTTACTGGAGCCAATTTGTGCTCCTAAATTAACAAGAAGAAAACACAAGCGCCGAAGTAGAAGCCAACAAAGTGCGAAGCACAGTTAGGCGTCTGTGAATGGAATGCCGCGATTTTTGTTCTCGGAGAGTTTATCTCTCAGCATTGTTCTTCCCGGAACCATCGAATTAGAGTGAGAACAACGTAGATGAAAGAGGAACTGTCTAAGCTATGGACGACAGGGTGGAACCCTTTCCCCATTATACAACATTGCCTGGCTCAGCACACGACAAAAGGGCAAAGGCGTGCTCAGCTCGAAAAAGATAAAATAGCTGGCCGCGGCCGGGCGCAGCTAACCAAACATAAATAAGACATATTCGCAGGAGTAATAGTAATAATAATAGAGCAAGAAGAGAATTTATTATAAAACCACATATCAACACGCAGCGACTAGTGGTAACAGCGCTGCCCGAAAGAAAAACAAAATCCAATCAGTTTCCAAATACTCCGGGCAGTCAACACTTTGCACGACAAATGTCTATGGTGGTAAAACAAGCTACTCAGAAATCAATCCATAAAAAGTTCACATGCATTCACAGAAAGAGTTCATAAACTCGTTGAAAGTCAATACGGCACAATAGTGATGCTCAGGATGTTGTTCCTGGCCACTATGAAACGCGTGGACCAGCGTAACAGGAAGGCTTCTTCGCCTAGAACTGCCAACTCATTTTCCAAGTGACTCATAAGGATTGACCGCACACGCCACAACAATGGAAACATCGCCCGTTGCGGTCGGGCGCGAAGACACGCGGCACCACGATTTCGCCACAATACAAAAGCCCCAGCACACATCAGGAAGTTCACCAACGTGTCATGTGAACGTGTGCTCATTCTAAGTGTAACACCAAACAACCTGCTTAGCAAAGTCCAAAACGTTACCGCTACACGACACTGAAACAAGGCATGTTCCAATGTTTCAGTGTGCCCGCAGTGCGGGCACCGTGAGGAACGCACGATGCCGAATCTCGCCAGACGGTCACACGTTGGAAGAACTTGCCATCCATGCAACCATCCGAAATCCCTAACATCAGAAGGAAGCTCCGTCGAAGTCAGCTGATGCCAACGGACACCGCGTGATCTTGCTGTCTGCTGATTGTCTAATTGGTTTATTGCCAATTTTTCGCACAATTCGCTTGCTGTGCTTTCTCTGAAATTTAGGCTTGGCAAGGTAGACTGGACGTTCCTCAGTGTTTTGACTACATAGGCATAAAATGGCGGTGACTGCTCAGCAGAGGGACCGGCAATGCGTTCGTCATAAAACATTGAGCGGTAAGTTCCCAGAAAGTACTGCAGAAGCGCCCGTAGTAGCAGTAGGAGTAGTAGTACTAGTAGTAGTTGTAGCAACGTTTATTGAACCAGTGATGCGATCATAAAGGAAGAGGACGAAGGAAAAGATGGCAGTTCTCATTTCTTTCAAAATCTGCAAGAAAAGTAACTGCATTTTAGCAATGTCTCATATTACGCATGAGTATTAAGTAGAGATGTAATAAAGTTTACATTGGTTGCCTATGTTGCATATTTGCAACAGACCTACGGCTAAGACCAGAAAGTGAAGGCAGCACCGAAAGGTGAGAACGGGAAGCCTGCAACTTTTAGGGAGCGTTGTATGCCGTGGAGCTAGGGAACTATTTCCCCATTCATGAGGCACTGCACCGGGTGTCCGGAAGACAACCGCACATCTTTTCTCGTTAGAACAGATCGCTTCCCACTGCCTGAACAAGACCCGGGACGCGTGCCCAGTGTTCTGCTCGTCTCCCCTGATTCTTGTTTACGCGGTGGGCGTTCTCGGATGAGCCGCAAACCGTATACAAGGTCGGTGGCCGGCCCATCTAATGTGATTGGGCGGCGGTGCCAAGAGCTGCGGTGCCTGGTGTGCTGCGTTCACTGTTGCATAGGATGGAAACCGTGGAACGGGTAATCTTGCCAGTGCGCTGCTGCCCCCAGGTATGCCTTGTACAGGAGTTGTATTTTTCCTACCGCTGCTTTCCAGACGTGGGCTGCAGTATACTAGACATACATGTGCAGAAGGAAGAAGTTCTACCGCTGCAGTTGTGCAACGGTAGAACTTGCGGTGTAACAAGGTCTGAGGTGCCTAGCAACTGTGGAGGATAAAAAAAAACAGATGTGCATTGTGGCTGCTTGCAACTGAAAAGCAAATTTGGAAATATTTTTATTTCTTTATAAAAATTGCTACCTTTTAGGGCGTAAATTGGAGTCGTGCCTTTTTCTCAGGTGACCGGGCGCAGTTGACCGTATCTGGAGGGCTTAAAGCATGGAAAAAAGAATACTCAGGAGAGGCCCAGCACCCTAGCATTGCAAGAAGGGTGGAGGAAGTGGCGCCATTTTTATTGAGCCCATAGACAGTGTTGCCTAGAGTTTTCCGGCTGTCGCGGCCAAATCTGGCTAAATGCCATGGAAAAAATTTTACCGCACTTTGAGTGCGGCTGCCTCGCCACGCTGGTAACACAGCGCAGTCGCTATGGCGTCATCGACGTCTGCAATCGGTGCACTGCAGCTGATTTCGCATCCTTCCTTCTACTGCCATGAAATTTTTGGTTTAATGTTCCTTCGCAGGCAAAATCTGACGGTTAATAATTGGCGTAGTCGATGACCATAGTCGCCGTTCTCTTGCGGCAATATCTCGTCGAATCCGCGCAGTGGTTTTCCAAGTGAATGGATGTGGATGTCAGTGGAGGGCGCACTCGACTGCGTCTACCCTTGCTTTCCAGAGGGAGTGGAGGCCTATGACGAGTACGCAGTCAGAAACAACGCGGTGGACCGTTTCAACGCACAGGAACTTGAGGCCCGGCCAGGTGACGTTCCACGTGGTTCTGAAGCACGCTTGATTTTCGTCCCAGAAACAGACTGCCGTGCTGCAGTTAAACAAGACGTGTTCTGCAGTCTCCCGCTTTCCACACAGGAGGCATTCTGCACCCCCGGGGAGGAGGAAGCCCGGTCCTGCTGACACGTCATGACTGGCAACACTGCCGTGTGAGAACGAAAAAAAATCGTTTGTGCCGACTGGGATGGGCGTTTGCCTAACTAGTTTGAGCACATCATCTCCTTCTCAGCGACAAAAGGCTGGCGTTAAAGTGGTGGTGGCAGGGTCTGTGCTACCACGTCCCAGTAGAGTTTTCACGGCTTGACGGCAAGCAGGTACTTCAAAAAAAAAAAAAAAAAACAGCATCTGCAGTGAAGCCACCGCGTTTGCGATCTCCTTGGAGAATACGGTGATTCGGGAGCCGTACTCCACTGAAGCTGATGTGGCAAACGACGGCCGCAGGTGACAGGTGCCTATACAATGGATGGCCGCTTGAAGGTATCGGTCAGCTTGCTGGCAGAAATATAAGAAGCGCTGCATTACCAGCTTGAGTTCTGCGTTTATCAATTCAATTCCTCTACCCTACACACTCTAGAAGAGATTGGTGCGTTGAATGGGCTCTTATTGGGACCGCCAAACAAACAGTGCCCACTATCGGTGTAGCCTCAGTACAAAGCCGACATTGATGGTAGTAATGCGCGCTGCATACAGAATCGCAGGGTAAGCCACCATGTTTCACAAAAGGGACCTTGTGTAAATAGATATGTTCCAGTTCCTCCAACGGCGACGCTTTCATTCTGCCGCGTCAACTTTTGGTTTCCAGCGAGGCGCCGCCGCCTGGCTTACGCCGATCTTTACCCCTAGGTGTGTCTGAACGCAGCCCGACCACCGTGTGTTGAAGCACTTGCGTGGTGTTATTTGTCAGCGCCCTACCCAGGCCCCCTCTGGTTTTTGTAGGTTCAGCTCTGCACCGGAGAAATGACAGAACTGGTGTGCCAGTCTGAGCAATTCACCAGCTTGGTTGGCCGTTGAGTAGACAAAGGCGACGCCGTCGTCATATGCGAGCACTCGGAACACCCGTCCGCCCATAACGAGACCTTTCATCTTGTTAAACACAGCAACCATGCGGCGCAGGGGCTCTGGATAAGAGCAAAAAGTAGTGGAGACGTGGAATAACCTTGGCGAACCGAGTTTTGTACCATTATGGGGGTTCCTACTTGCCCATTAACAATTACGCTAATCGTAATTGGAGTGTAGTTTATCTGAATCCACTCCATCACGGTGTCTCCTACTCCTCAGTGTCTTAAAAGTGTGGACAGAGAGAGAGAGAGAATGCTCTTTAATGTGAACTGGTGAGGTCAGCCCTGCTAGGGACAAGGCTTGCTACACCAGATGGGGGGTGACTACGTTGATGAGTGGTGCATATCAGACAAACATGAAGCGTTAAAAAAAAATGAAAAAAAGGACAAGAAAAATAAGAGATTGCTGCTAACAGAGTCCGGACAAAAAAAATACAATTGAAAAGAAAATCGTTAAAGGAAACGCTCAAACAAAATGAAAAGTAAACGACGGGAAAAAAAGTAACACCAACCCAAGAAAAATAAATAGATGAACGCCACAGTGCGAAAGAGAAGATATCGTGACACACTTGCTCTGTCTCTGATCTAGAGAGATTTGTCCAGTTCAGTCTCTCGTAGGAACTGGAGCAGTACTTTTGTACCTAAGGTACTGTCAGCACTATTGGCCCAAGGCCCAAGAAAATGAAAAAGTTCGAGGCTGCCTCCATGACGTACACGAGAGAGGGAGCTCGCTGCAGTTTTAGGTACTGTCAGCACTATTGGCCCAAGGCCCAAGAAAATGAAAAAGTTCGAGGCTGCCTCCATGACGTACACGAGAGAGGGAGCTCGCTGCAGTTTTTCGCGCAGCAGCGTATCGAGGGCAGACGCAGAGCAAGTGATTTACAGTCTCGCGCACACCGCAAGTCCGGCACAGGGGGGAATCTTCCCAACCAATCTTAAACTTAAAACTCCGAGTAAACGCCACATTCAGGCGCAGTCGGTGCAGAACTCCTTCACACCGCTTGTTGAGGCCGCGTGGAAATCGGAAGTCACAATGCGGGTCGATAGCGTGCAGTGGCAGATACCTGCGGTGAGGGTCCTGCCACTCCGACCTTTGTGGACAGAAACGACCGTTGTACCCTATCGATTGTTTTCCTAACGTCGAGCTGAATCACAGCCAGCGGGGCTAACCCTTACTCTCCAGCCTCACATGTTGTCTTCATTCAGTGCAGGTAGGAATTTATTGTTCGGCCTTTAAAACCGCAAGTTTGGTGTGGGCTTACCATTGTACTGGGTTGTTTTGAGTCGACGAGCCAGTACCCGAGCCAGGATTTTGTAGTCCGACGACAAAAAAAAAAAATCGGGGGGAAATCGGATGTACTTGGGGTTGAACCCATAGAGTTTCATACAAATATACACTACAGGGAAATCTGGCGCTGCAATCGCAAGCCGCCGTGGGTGGCGCCATTGCAGCTAGCGACGTTCCTCGCCTACTTGGCTTAGCTAGCCATATGGCTTCGTTTTTGTCTCGAAGCCAGAAAGATAACATTTTTTTTTTCTTCTGCATCGTGCATAAAGCTTCTAAATAATTGCTGACGAGTAAATCTTTCTGGAAGTTCAATTTTTGTAATAACGAAACAAATTTCAATAATCTTTTAGAGTAATACTGTCGCTTTTTTGCAGCCAGAGGCAACTTCTCAGCCTGTTCAGGAGCCATGCCAAGGACAAGTGGAACGTGCCTGGCCGGTACATGACGGAACGCTCGCTGAAGCGCGGCTACCCTAGACAGTGGCGACAGATTGCCCTCTAGTGTACATTAGTATGAAACTCTGTGGTTGAACCAGATTGGGGCGTTTCAGGCAGTAGGACCAGGTGGCTATTTCGCATGGAAGAGGAAAGTAGCTTTTTTTTTGCACTGTGCCCTTGAAGTCTGGAGCGAGGACCGGGGTTTATCTTTTTTGAAAAGGCTGATAAAATTTTGAGACAGTGTTGTCTGGACCTGGTGTTGTGCCAGGGCGCCCAGCCCAAATTCGCCGCACGGGGCGACGCGCCGACACCGGGGTTGATTCGCGCCTTTATAAAACCGCCCGCGGCAGACGTGCCCCAACTTGCCGGCGCCGCAGAGTCGCCTCTCCTTTTCCCTTCTCCACGGCTGAACTGAATCATGCTCAGACGACCAGCCCGCGGCAGACGCGCAGCGACATGCCTTCCCTTTCCCGTCATGGTGGCTCGGCTGACGCAATCGCTCCGCCTCTATTCGTCGGATTCAAACTTCGGCCAGCGAGAGTCCTGACTGGAGCGATTCAAACCGCTTGCGGCTGCAACAGACCCCCGGGGGTATAAAACCAGCTCGGAAGCAGCAGCGAGCGCGGCACTTTTCGGAAGCACCGAACCCAGGGGAGAGGTGCTGTCGCCTTTGTGCGAGCCATGTAACGCTTTTGTAACCCTTGCACATACTGTATACAAATGTTGCTTCAACTTTTAATCAGCTCGAGAACTTCATCGCTCTGCTCTGCTCTGCGCTGCGTCGATAGCGGACGGAGCAAGGCAACGTCGCTACACCAGTGACTGCGCTCGGATGGCCAGTCACAGCAGTGGTGGCTGCGGTGAAAGGGCCCAGTGTCAACAGTGGCGACAGCGTCGGGAGGGCTGATTCCGAACACTGGGGACCTGTTTTGGGGAAGCTGTGTAATTGTGCATTCTACCTCCACTGAAGTTTTTGGAGAGTTGATTAATTCTCTCTAATCATCCGATATCTTTAGGAGTTCGCCGAGAAGGTCCTGGGGAACGGGGTCTAATCCGATCTGTAGGTTGAACTTGCTGGAGTAAGTGTCCTCAAAAGAGCTTGCCACGTCCCGCGGTCCCCGTGTAAGCTGCCCGTGATTGTGAACCTCGGCGATGTTTCTCCGGCCAGCGTTCTCTCTCTCCAGCGTCCGGAAGATTTTAGAGGGCTGTGCCACCTGATCAACTCTATGCTACCTGCTGCGGACCAATGCGCCCCAGTAGCGATGTTCTAATTCGTTGAACAGCTCTTTCTATGTGATAGTGAGTTGGTATCGGAGAGTCAAACGGCTTACTGACTCGGCTGTGACTGTGGGGTGAGGAATCATGCCACCTGCTTGACACAGAAACGCTGATAGGGTACACGTAGCACCTGCGGGCGCTTAGTTTAAGTGTGCGCGTTCCGTTCGTTCGTTCTGCTTCTTTGATTTGCTTCTTATTAGCCTTTATAGCAACAAACATGGAGTAACTTTCGTTGCGGCAGCGAAGAAGCATCAAATCGGCTGCAATCGTGGACTTTAACCGCCGTGATGGTCGTGAAGGTTGCGTACAGCTTCGCTATCTTCAGGTCTTATACATTAGTATGAGCTTCCTTCATCTTTTTGATGATCAGCTACAGCTTTCCGACTCATCGCAGGTCTCTCAGAAGTAATTACTCTAGAGCTATTGAGTGTATTACAAAGTAGGTTTGCGCAGCTAATATTGATGGCGAAAGCTTGATTTGTGCGCAGTTTCAAGTTTAGCACGTTCTGTCGGGTTCCAGAACGTTGGAAATTATTTCATTTAGATATATGGGCAGTATCTTTTGACAGCAAGTCGCCCTAAAGATATTCGGAGTTTTCCAAGATATTTTTACAGTGTTCAAATTCCGGTTGACTACTTGCTCTGTAAGAAATTTCATTTTTCTGTGATAGCTTTTCTAGGTTTTTGCACAGTAGGCCTTCTGGGCGAGGAATGTGGGGATGACACATGTCAACACTCTGATACAACTAAGATACCATGAACAGTAAAAATGTCTTTTTAATTTCGATGTGTAATTTTTGGGAGGGATCAAATTTTTATATCATTTTTCTGAAGCTCCACGAGTGACGCCACGAACTCCGCGACGTCACGACATGTGCAATGTCATGACTGTGCGCCGTCTCGACCTTTTCAACCAGTCCTTGTAAGCGATTTCCGTAACAAAGCGTTCGATACGTATTTCGAACTAAGAGGAAACGTTGCGGCACTGTAGCGCAGGTACTTGTATTTTGCCTTAGAGGGACCCTGCAACACGTTCGATAAGCGCTTTCACTTTTTCTTTCGCGTCTGGAACCACTGCCAAAGCTATAGCTATCGCCAGCACGGAGCGGCACTGCGTCATTTGCTCGTCGCACCAGATACGCCTTCCATTCCTGCTTTGTTTTTATGGCTTTTGTTTTCAAGTTGCTATCGAAAAGCATTCATTGCTGCAACTGAAGGAAACCCGGCCAACAGCCGCTCATAGCCTTAGTGACATAATTCGAGCCGTCGAAGAACTTCAAGACTGGGAAAGAGAAAATCTTTTGAGCGAGTTTACAGGTTGTCTGATGGGCACAGAACAGTAATTTTTGGCTGAGGTACTTAACCATGCCCTAATCCAAGTATTGGGTGTGTTGGGTGACTACGTTCTGCAAGCATTTAAGATTTTAAAAAATGAAAAAAATTTGGCTGAGGTACTTAACCACGCCCTAATCCAAGTATTGGGTGTGTTGGGTGACTACGTTCTGCAAGCATTTAAGATTTAAAAAAAATGAAAAAAAGTTTTCCAGGGTCCCTTTAAACCTGTCCTAGGTTATATGTGCGCTAAGTGTTGACTTGTGTGAGCCTTGCAACCAGTGGCAGCAGTTTGTAAAGGTTTTCCCTATACTTCGTACTCACGCGCTATGGCAGAAGGAACATAGATGGCGCCAGTGGTTTATGGTACCACAAAAAAACCACGAAGCAAAAAAGACTGATGGAAACCCAACAATGCCCCGCAATTAAATAAATTCAAACTACTAAGTAAACAGATTGGTGCACTCACTATTGGAACGTAATTCAACGGCCATTCTGATAATGTGACTTGAAGATTTGAAAAAAGTTAGCGTGCTGCCGGAACGTGACATATCAATTGCTGAGGAGGTATGGGAGAGCGGGCGTCGATTCGTGGGATATATCGTGATTGAGCAGACGTGCAGTCAACTCGCACGCGAAGAAACGTAGATGTGGCGTCGTTATTTCTGCAAACGAACAAGAGTGCCGCCTATTACGTATTTCATTTCAACCGGGATTCTTTTGTACACCCAGGTCTTCTTTATGCGCAGACATGTATACTGCCTGAGCACAATAGTCTGCAACTGGTGCAGCCAAACAATCTGTCCATATTTTTTTCCTGCTCGCATTTTAGCAACGAGCAAAAGGGTAGAGCAGTGGGCCAGTTGGTATACATTCGTAATCATGGAACAGCGTAAACTTGACGGGAGAATAAGAAGGCAACCAGGCAAGCGCTCGTGCGGTATTCTATTCATCCAGTCAAGCTTCGCTGTTCGATGACTATGATTTTAGCAACTATACATCGCCCGAACGCACGCGCACACACTAAAACAACGTTTTGTGTAAAAAATCTGACTCAACTTTGCTTTCGGTACATTATTTTGTGTTGCCTTTACTAGTCCGAAAATGGTTGTTCGAATCATTCGCTTTGACTCAACCGGTTCTTTAATGACTAGACCTCAAAACAGTAAAGTTGCAGACTCGAATTTAATCGTCTCGGGAGCATCTGCTCCTTTATGTTCCCTGCCCCTTTTGTTGCACCACCGCCCGATCCCACTTCTTGCCAGTCTTCGTCGGCAGGAGGGACTGTGATGCGGCGAAGTGCGAGGGCATACAGCGACTGCAGCGCCCTCTCACGAGCCGCATAAAAGGCGCCGTCCTGCGCGTCCTACCCACCAGAGCTGTTCAACCACTTCAGTGGCACCGACTACCTCACCAAGGTTCTCCTTGTTCCTAGTAGTTGCGAAATTTCAGGTATAGGAACCTAAGAGAAAAGGAAATCCTTAACTCTAATTTACCGTCACTGTCAGCGTATTTCAGCGGGACCTTTTTGCCTAAAGTGCACTTTCGGCCCTCCGTCCCCGGACCGAATCTCGGGAATCCCAGGAACTTTTTTCTGCCCACCACGCAAGTAAAACAACTTCGCCGGCCTCCTTCCCCCAGCCAGCCAACTCCCGACGCGCGATCCGCTGACGGGCTCACCTTTCTCGGTTCACGCGCGCGTACGCCGACGCGTTTCTCCCCTCTCCGGCGTTCCGCGGGACGCCCGAGCGGAAGGGGAATTCCCGGAGTGGCCTTCTCCCTTCCTCCCGGCACCGCCAAGTTTTGGGGAGCGAGTGCGCATCCTTTGGCGAGGACGTCAGCGAGGGAGGGGCGGGCGCGCCTCCGGCACCTTCTCGTGGGGAGCCACAGGGAGCCGCGCCGTCGGCAGCGGGAGCGCAGACGCCGAGAACGCGCCGTACCGAGCGCACGGGGCTGACATGCAGGCGGCGGCCGACGCGCGACCAGCGATGTCCATTGTGCGTGTCGTGCTCCTGCTGTGGTGCGCCGGCACGGCTGCCTTCGCATCGCCCGTCATGGCAAAGGTGGGCCCCTTCTTCTCATTTTCCCTATTCTCTCCTATTTTTCCCCATTAGGAAAAAAAAACCTGGTAGAGTTTTTTGGACGCTATATATTCGTAGAGTGCAACAGGTAGCCCTCTGACATAGTTTCGTTTTGTCGTACCTACACATTTGTTCAATACTTCGCATTCTTTCATCGGTTTCGTCCCCAAATGTGCGCTACAGGATATCTCAATTTCGCTGGCTGAAAATCTCAGCCACCTCAGTCAAATTTCAGCTGGCAAACGAAAGAGTAGATTGGATATGTAGGAAATGATTTCGTTGGATAAAATGTTTGTGTAGAAGCTGTTGAATACGCTGCGTCTCCCTTTCTATAATTCGAAAGTCTGCTCTTTGGCATAATGGTAAGCGAGTTTACAGGTACACGAACAAGTTTACTTCGTGAATAAGGGCAAATAGATGTCTTCCAAACAGGGGGCTTTGATATTTTAATGGTAGTTTTAATCTGTTTGGATACGTTGGACATGAGCCCGATTTGCATCAATTCACAGGTCGTTGAATTGGGTTAAAACGTTTAGGACACATTTACACCCCTCTGTTGAAACTTTCTAGAACAACTTCCAGACACGAAGTAATAGTATGAACGGTACTGTTTGACCATTTTAGTCATATGGCGACGTTTGGGGTTGTTCTTGGGGGGGTTGTCCTCTTTGGGTTGTTCTTTTTCCTCATCAGTTTTTGACAATACATTTTGCAGAAGGGCAGGCAAAAGAAATTTAATGCGATACAAACGCTGCAGGAAAGAAATTTTAACGCGCACCTGGAAATAAAACTCCCTTTACGATTTAAATTTATGCATTCATTGAAATATTGCACAGAACTGTATAGGTCAGCATGTTTAAACTTCTGATAGAAATAAACGTTTATGCGGCTCGTTGCAAGACGAAGCGATGTGTCGAAGCACTTGTATGCTCAAAACGCTTTTTATAATAATTTTCTGGGCGGAGAAAAATTCGCGATTAAGATAATTATAGTCTAAGACAAAGCAACGACAATCGTGCCCATTATTGCCTTGCAAGTTGCCTATAATCTCCGTTTCTTAATAAAAATTCTAATATGGAAAATTTCATAGGGCAACAAGCCATAATAAATGCTATGTTTTCTCATGTTAAAACCAGGCGAAGTCGTTTTTAAACTCGTCCCACTGCATTTTTCCCCTTTCGGGCTCTTACAAAATTCGTTGGGTCGTTCTCGGTATGTCTAAAATGCACTTATCAACTTACGCCTGTAAAGTTGAGATAGGAAAGTCTAGTTGGGACCAAGCGTATCATGTCAGATGCTTAAACCTGCACCGCTGTCTTCGTCATACATTTTCTCCAACTTGAAATAACATTGATTTAAAGTAAGGATAGCAGCTCGTCAAACAGGATTCGTCCTTCCAAACACTGTTGGCGCAAATGTGTTATTTTTCGGACTAAGCTGAACTGCACTAAGCTGAACAATTTCTCTCTCGGAAACTTTTTCCGTCGGTTTACTAGCTGTCCGGGCGTCCACCGAGCTTGCGTAAACACAGAGCAAGATCTTTACCTGCAACTTTTCACACTCCCGCCACGTCATTCCGTAACCGCGGTGCTGTGCTGCCTGGCACGAAGACGTGGGTACGCTTCCAACGTGTACGATGAAAAATCCCCAGGTTGATCCGTCGCGCTCCACTGCAGCTAACCTGATAGCCCCGCTGTCAGTTGGGATCCGAAATTTCAATCCGGTTCCTGTTTGAAATTTTCTGGCAGCGAATCATCTCCGTCGTTTTTACGTGAAAGTTGCTGTTTGATATTGGTCACTCCTGCTAGGTTATTTAAATAGCAAAAAAATAAACTTGCAGTGTAAACATCCCCCGCTTATGCAGGGTTTATAAGCTTGCAGAAGCTTGTTAGGCAGGGTTTCTAAGCTTGCAGAAAAAGCTATTTTCGCTCAAGTGTAGTGCATATTCATTGTATAGCAGTAAGAATTTTATGGTGAAACAATGGAAGCCTCGAAAGTACACGTAAACATATATAAATACGAGTGCGTACTGCTGTTAGTACTGCGCGCACTATTGTTATAGATGCACAGCAGTGGGGCGCTTTGGGGTTGTCTCAGACGACACTGGCCGATTGGCGTAAGCGTTAATGTCTTACGTGACCCTATTTGTCGAACATACCCCATGTTTCACGAAACAATTACTGCCTATCGGAACAACAACAAGCCAGGTGCAAATACGGTCAAAAACAAAGCAAAGACGAATAACGGTGCGTAGCAGTATGGTGGCGCCATCTAGGAGGACTGACGGTAAACAAGGGTCCACAGTCCGCTTCAGACGGAACAGAGCGCTTGAAGTTCGCTTGAAGATTCATCTATGTGACATCATGCAGACGTCACAAAACACACAATTAGTCACGAGAACAAAGATTTAACCTAAATCGATTAATTTAATAGTGAACAAAGCATCACTTGCTGCCGGAAAAGTGCTGGTGGCACTATAAAACACCAAATCTTTCGAATAAAATCAACTTGTATTTTGTCTGCATGGCCCCCCTTTAACGAAACTTGCCATACTCTCATAAAATGAGAATAGCTTGCATAAATTGAAGTCGAACCTGTTTTTGCCGCCGTGTCACAATAGATAGCAACCGCTGCACCCAAACTGTGTGCAGGGAGCAAAATAAAAACAGTAATACATTTTGAGTCACTAGTTTTGATAGAACAATGCCTGTAGGAAGCAAGACAGAAGATCATATATATTGTGTCGCACCGGTGGGTCAAAACAGCCGTGGCCTATATCTTCACGGTGGCACGGCAGGTTTCACGTGTATTGACGTTCTTCTCTCGGTGAAAATAAATGCTTGTGTTCGAAGAAAAAAAAAAAGAAGTAGAGAACGCAATTGTTAAGAGAAGGGAATAAAAAATAATTACGAAGATACCACAGCACTCCAAGAAGCGTCCAGATAATGTACCGTGGGATGAGCACTGAGTTGAGGGTCTTTCAAATAAGGATGCCTGGCGCTGCGATAAATGTACCGAGTCGCTGCTTGTATTTAGAAGCATGCACTGTTTTTGTTCCTGTAAACTCCATCCACTCATGGCCGCGCTATTTTGTTTTCGTTTAAACGCCTGTGACATATGTCGGGTGGCATCATTATCGTTCGCTTTAATGATCCGAACAGCACAACCCGACGCTCTATCGGTAACTGACTCTATCTGAAAACGTGCATGGTTTCTGGAGGGCGTGGATGTGCCTTTCTGCAGTCGAGAATTTTTCGGTTTTAACTTACCACTAAAAAATAACGACCAAGCAAAAAGAATACCCGGTAATGTGCTCCTGCATTCAATTCCCGCGCGCACTTTTCGCTACGCTGCACGGTCGGGTCAATTCGACAAAGCTATTCCTTGCGATGCCGTTTATCAAGCTCATGTTAACACGCGCTGCCGTGGGATCGTGGGTGAGACAGTGGGCGGTTTTCTCAGGGTATGAAGAGGGCAAAACTTTTTGAAACAGCCACGTTTCTCACGCACCCGTGATAGCCGTGACCCCAAATATGCTGATTTGCTCACAACAGCAAAATGCCTTAATGCGACACCACAGAATACTTCCGGGTAGCATAGTTAACTCCCATGACAATGAATCGCGCTTAAATATGCAGAATCTGGAGCGGTGACTCGGCCATGCAAAAAGCCGGCAGTGCCATTGCCAATGCAGTAATACCTCGTCAACTCGAAGTAGTAAGAACAAGAAAATATTTCGAGATAAGCGGGATTTTTCAGATAAGCAAAGTTGCGCGAATTGCCATGAAATATCGAGTTCTTCGGGAAAAAGGCGTTACTACTTACCAATTCTTCAACAGCAGCTTTCAATCTTGCTTTTCAATAAGATTCGAAAGGGAAAAAAATGTACAAGAGACGTTCACTGGCTGGGTTTTGTGGCACTGCAATTTTACTTAGCAGAAAAGATCTGCGTAATGCTAACCTGCATGCTTTGAGTCGCACTCGGGCCTAGTAATTACCCAGGTGAAAATAATATTTTATTCTAGCTGAATTATTGAACCAGAAATTTCTTCTATCTAGAAGTTTAGTTTCTACCTCATTTCTAGCTGGAGTGAGACTTTGTTCCGGCTGGCAGCTATTACTTCCAGACAGTCGAGCTGGAAGAAAAAAATAAAACCTGCAAGCTGGAAATAATCGTCTCTAGCTAGAAAAAGATTTTTTCTAGTTAGAAACTGTCGATTCCAACAAGACTCTACAAATATAGTCCTAGGCTAAGACTTCCCGTACACGGAAAATATCGGCGTTGTGGTAAGCGCAGCTAAACGAGAACAAAATCGAGAGAATTAGGCGCGGAAGCACTGCGAGAATTTTGTGAAGCGGTCCGCGGTGGAGAAATTGTCTTCCTACTCTCAGTGGAGATGTCGGGATATCCGCAGTTTGGCCCAAAAATACTTCGAAATAAAGGGCGCCAAATACATGAGACGTATAGGAAATGGTTCGGTGCCGCGGAAAACTTCGACTTGGCCGATGTTTCGAGATATGCGATTTTGAGTTAACGAGATATTACTGTACTTCTTAGGCCGCAGTTATAAGCGATCGAGAGTTCAGCACGAGGCTGCCACCGTGGATAGCGGCAATTTGCTCTGTAGGGAGATGGCCCTAAAAGAAGCGGCCCTAAAAGAAGCGGGAGTTGTTTATAACATTCCCCTGTCGTCTGGGCGAACGTATGTGGGCCAAACGGGCCGTTACATAAATGTACGCTTACGTGAGCATCATTTATCATTGAAGGGTCCGGCTGGTTCTCATTTATCGCCGGATTTTATCAAATGTGGCTGCTCACCAAATTTACAAGCACTGACAGGTTGTTTAAACACGGACAGCAGATCACACGTGAGGTTGTAGAAGCTTTCCCCATTGCGGAAAGGGAGGACACGTGCGTTAGCCAAGCCAGTGTGTTACTTCACTCGAAAAAGTTTGCTTATCTGCGGGGGTCAAGATTGGGCTTTTCTCGCGTATATCAGTTCACTTTTGGAACATTTTGCTTGGGTAGCCCATCTCTGCGCAGTGTTGTTTTTTTTTTTTGCTTTTCGTTTGTTTGTGTTGTGGTTCCTTATGCATATATGTTTCCTTTCTACTTAATAAAACGAAGTTGTTAGACCAGCGGCTGTCCAGTGTGGTTCTTATCTCTGTCTCCTTCCGTCTACGCTGGTTCCGTTCAAGAAGCGGCAACGTCGATAAAGGCTCGCTAGCGAGAAGCCAAGTGCTGGGTGGGTGGCTGCTTAAGATACAGCGTCACCAGTGACGGGAAGGTGGGCGGTGGCTGTGGCAGGGAAGCGCTGAAGATAAAGCGAAACGAACGTCTTCAAAGAAATGCTTTCATCTTGCTTCGGCCAAAGCTGACGAAGGACTGCTGATGCTGCGATTCACTTTTGCAATTCTCTTTTTCTGTAGTTATAAAAAGAAAGTGACAATAAATAAGTTAATTCGATACGTATAGACCACGAACCCGGTAAATTTCAGCTCCTATTCTGACCTATGCGAGTCAGATACTCCAAGTTTATGCGTTCGCCCTGTCTTTTGCGTGGCTTTTTTTAACGCGATAGCGTTAAAGGTCCATTAAGCAGAAAAGCTGGCGCCGGCGTTTGCGTTGGCGTCGGTTTCTGTAACAGGGAAACGGCCCCTATTCGCGATTTCGGCGCACGGTATATATCCCCATGTGGTCTAAATAATCCGTAGCCTTTCACTACGGCGCGCTTCATGGAACTGGTGTAGAGACAGAGATGAAAAATTTATTGAGCTGCAAACGTAGGAGTGGATCGTGAGTTCAGGAAGCCATGTGTTGAACGTGCCGGCGTAGCCCGGGTTACAAGATGTAGCTTCGGCGCGGTACACTCCTCCCCCAAATTTGAAAAATATGCCTCCTGGACCACGTGTTTTTGAAGCGTTCCATAGCGCGAGGCGTTCCGCCCTTTGACTCGGCAATAGCGAAAGGTGGGCGTATTCACCGGTAGGTCGGAGATGAAGTTAGGGAGCTGAAATTACGGCCACGCGAGCAAACACACAGGTGTTGAAATCGATCATCGTCGTAAACGCTCCCGATACACGATACAGGATGGCTGGAACCAGCTGCGGTGCAACGCTTAGGGGGAAAATCGAAGCCACACGAAAACTTAAGGCGAAATAGGATCGCGAAGCGCACCGTCTTAAAGGGATACTACCGCACTGCCGATAAACGCTTTCACTCTTGATTGATTGTAGGGTTTAACGCACCGACGCAACGCAGGCGATGAGGCGCGCCCTAGTGGAGGGCTCCGGATTAATTTCGACCACCTCGGGATTTTTAACGTGCACCGAAATCTCGTGCACACGGGCGTTTTTTGCTTTTCGCCTCCATCAGAAAAGCGGCCGCCGCGGCCGGCAATTGAACCCGCGACCTCGTGCTCAGCAGCGCAACGCCTTAGCCACTGAGCCACCGCGGCGGGTAACGCTTTCACTCTTGCCTTCGCGCCTGGAAGCACTGCGAAAGCTATGGTTATTGTCAGCACAGATCACATCCGCTTACCGTTTCCGCTTTTGTTTTTGTGGTGATTTCCTTTAAAGTGGCGGCCGAATGCGTTTATTGTTGCTACTGAAAGGAAGCCGGCCGATGGCCGCTACATCGCTGTAATAATGTAATACAAGCGCTCGAAGAACGCCAATACAGGGAAAAAGAGAAAAGGTTTTTGGACAAGCTTCTATGTTGTCTGACCGGCATAGATCACTCATTTTCAGCTTAGGTTCTTCGTGACCCGCTATTCTAAGTACTCGATGTGTTTGTTGACTATAGACGGAAAGCTTTTCAGATTTAGAGAAAAGTTGAGAGAAGTGTTGCAGGGTCCCTTTAAGCGGTAATAAAGCGAAGCCATTCAAGAATGCTAGGTGCAAGCAAAGCGCCTCAGGCGTTCAATTAGGCAATAATGCTGTCGCATTCAGAACTTTTAAGAAGTGCTTGGGTGTCCTCAAACTTTTTTGGAGAATTTCGCCGGCTTAGTAAAAAGTAGGCATAACGTTTTCGCATTGAAAACCCTCATAGGTAGGGCTTAGGTGTCCTCGAACTTTTTTGCGCATTTCTTAGGCTTAGTAAACAACCGAGCAAAGAACGTTACCAACTTGTCTAAATCACTGTTTGTGTGGATGTAGACAGCAATTTTTGAACGCCTTCCGAAGAAGTTTGGCTGCTACGCTTGTAGCTGCCATAGCGTCGGCGTATTTCGGGCTGCACAATCAAAGTTTCCTGCCTCCCAATCGTGCTTTCTCGGCAAAAAAAGAAAAATAGGGATTACTAGCCTAATGAGACATTTATAAAACCAAGAAGAAAACACAGTGTTTCTCTAATTTACTTCAGCAATTGTTCACTTAACCTCAGGGACATCGAACACCGGACTCGTTTTGTGTCTGTCTTCGCTTTGTTCTCCCTTCCCAGTTTTCTCCCACCTTTCGTTCTTTATTTATCCCGGCGAAGTGATAGACAATTGGCGCGCGCGTAGTAAGCCGGAAAAGAGGAGGATTTACACCGGGCAGTCCAATCAAAGAACCCGACAGGGCGGAAAAGCCCGCTTTAGGCCGCGTCCGCTCTGATTGGGATGAAGTTTTCAGCGGTTGTAATAAGTAGTACACTCCTGGCGGCAGGGGAAGCTAGAGCTCAGAGTTAGAGCCTGGTTTTGAGATGAACGTCCCTCATTATAACTGTTCTTGTTTAGGGGCTGTAATTAAGGGATTAGCGCTCCTCAAACGCAATGACGAGCGAAATTGCGCGCTGCGCTGAGGACGGGTGTGCTAGGCTCTACCTCCCGATTTTTCGACCGCGCACGCTTGAAAGACGCGGCTGCATTTCCCAAAGCAAGTAAGTTTACCGATGAAGGTAACCGCATTACAGAGGCCATGAAAACAAAATAGAAGTTGGGTTCATTAGAAAGACTGCCTTTTCCCGATAACAACCTTAGCAGCTTTATCGCGAACTTCTATAAATATTTGGTATATTAAAGAAAACATACATCGCGGTGGTGACACCCAGCTGCTTTCTGGTGATTACTGTATGACGCCACAAAATATTGTTTGTGGGACTGGCGCCGCTGACCTAAGTTTATTGATTGATTGATTCATTGTATGGATTAACGCGCCGACGAAACGAAAGCGATGAGGCACGCCGTAGTGAAGGGCTCCGGATTAATTTTGACCGCCTGGGAATCCTTAACGTGCACCGAAATCTTGCACACATGGGCGTTTTGGCTTTTCACCTCCATCAAAAAAGCGGCCACCGCTGCCGGGGATCGAACCCGCGTCCTCGGACTCAGCAGCTCAACGCCTTAGCCACTGAACCACCGTGGCAGGCACCGGTGACCTAAGCCACCGCCAAGAAACATGAAAGAAAGCTTGTAGAGGGGTCTCTAGTTTCGCGTGATCCTATCGCTTGAACGCTAACTTGCAGTTTAGTACAGTGAAAACTATGCTTTTAGTGGGCCTCCTCGTGTAGCAGCTCAAGCTCTTCCACGGGCTGCCCTGGACGCGATCCGGCGATCGATTTTCCCATGTATTTTTATGAGACTTTCGGTCCGAGGGCAGTCCTCGGACTGCCCGCAGACTTTCCAGGACTGGTAAATCGAGGAGGCCCAGTTCTGCCTAATATTGCGTCCCTTCTATCCCTGTTACGTCAGTGTAGCGCGAAATTTAAAACATTCTTCAGTATTCCCGGCGTTTCGGTGTTTTTTTTTTTTTAAACTTCTTTAATGTTTGGAACGGAGCTGGCAGAGTTGCCAAAGGCTAGTTCTTTCAAGTTGAACAAAGTTGCATTTTGTCTTTATGGACCCTTTAAAATGTTATGTGGCGGTGGGGCTGTGGGTGGGACGACCCGACGTAGAGAAAGTGAAATACGCTGAAACTATCTCGCGGCACTGCCATCCATACCGCAAGGTTGAAGCCAAAAGTCGAGCATAGTCAAAGGCGGTTACGAAGACACAGACTTAAAGTGAACGCATAGCCGTCATAGTGCTGGCGCCTCGCTTCGTCCGCCCCGCATTGGCTAGTAAGAGGCACGCCTCCGCTTCGTTCTCACGAGTGAAAGTCTTTTTCGTGGCTCTCGCCGATCGCTTCGCCACCCTAAGAACAATCCTCGTGAGTGCTATCGCACTAAGAGCTACTATATAACGAGAAACTACCCTAAGAAGTCCGCCATCTTCGGTGCACCAGTTTATGTTCCATGGAGACTTACCGGCTCTTAAAATTATTAGTTTCTTTGTTATTTTTCTGTAGTATTTGTTTTTTTCTGTGTGCGCGTAAGCATTTTTCAACGGTGTGGGAGACCTGCTGGCACCGTAATCATCCCTGGGAAATTAAAACTTGTTCTCCCATCGGTCGGCACTACTACGAGTGGTCAATTTTTACGTTTATTTTGCTTCCAATATTATATCATATAGTCATTTTTATACTCTAAATAATATTTACCGCTATATAAATTCAATATGAAAGAAATTTCACCGTATGTCGAGAAGAGCTGCAAAAAAGTACATGCCTCGAACAACAGGTTTATCGGCCACATCTTACGATACGAAAGAACATATGTCCTCTGGTTTTTTTTGTGTTTTTTTTTTGTGAGTGTACTGACTTTTACACATGCGTGTGACCGTCTGGAGAGCTCTTGTTCTTTACGCTTTCTGCGAAATAGAGTTAGTGTTGTCTATCATCAGCTTTTTTTATTTTGTGTTAAAAACATAGCGTCACTGATTGCCGAACGTGACGGGCTGAAATGTTTGCAAGCATTTTATATCCACAGAGGGGCGATATCACAAAGATAGTATTTGTGAGTCTCTAAACCCCAGCAGCCTTTTAAAAGGTATTCGAAAACTTGCGGAGTATTCTTTTTATTTCCTTCAGCAGAGGATTACAACACAGAACATTCCTTTATGCTCAGCGGATGATTTCTAAAAAAAAAAAAAAAAAACATTTCTTCCTGCCCAGTTGAAAACATCCCGTCTCCTCGAAAGTTAGACAGACTGAAGGCGTGCTTTTACGGGATGAATACCGGGCAGTAGGCACTATAAGTTGTGTTTATTCTACCGTGTCCAGTCTTTGGTGCTGCCAGTTTAATATTACTTGAAGCAAAACATCCGTTGTTGCAGTGTCATTTTTAGTTTAAAATATAAAATTTCGGTTTCTTTTTGGTCTTTGAGTTGTTTTGTGCGCGAAAAAAAAAAACCTAGTATTATTATCAACGCCTACTTGTAAACGTACGACTTCCCCTCCTACCACAGCGAGACAGTCTTAATAAATGGAATGAAGAGTCCTGGTTGGATCATTGACACCCTTACACGTTCAACGCACGGACCAGGATATGTAAACATAAATAGCAGTGAATAAACTTGCTATAAGTGGCCTTGTTACAGTCTCTTGCAATCTTATTCATCTTGTTATGGAAAAAACCACCAAATAAGTGCAAAATAATTTATTTCGGCGCTGCATTTCGCAAATGGGTATTGCAAACGTACGGCGTTTTAGCGAGGACATTGCGGCTCTTCAGAAACCAGTCACACAGGAATGTTTGACGAAGGCAATGAAATTACTGCACCCGGCTTGTTTACGTTGTTTGGCCGATGCCTTTGAAGAATAGGGGAACGCAAAAACAAGAAAAAAAACAAGGGTTTAAATACAGTTAAACATGGATGTAACAAACCTCTACGTAACGAATTCCTGGATTTAACCTAGTTTTTCAGTTCCCCATTGCTAGCTTAATTCAATACCATGTGTTTGTGGCCTGTATGTAACGAAGACGTTGCGACGGTTAACCTTGGTGTAACGAATTTGCTACGCTTATGAGCCATTGTTTTTTGCAATTTGTTTGAAAAATGGGCAGGGGAAATACTTTAACGTCGTGTAAGTCACACACACCGCAAACTGCCGTGCGTTTTCAGTGTGAGCGCGGTGTCGCGGTTAGCTGCTAGAACTGCCTGTCTGGGTGCAGTCGTGCTTATCCACAGCTATCCGCGGTGTCGGTTCGTCAGTGGTGATAAATCAATTCTGCAGCCAGTAAACAAAGTTTTTTTTCTTCAAGAGAAGTTCGCAATTTTAAATGCGTCTCCGCCGGCGAGAAAGAACAACGTCGCCGCACGGAACAGTATCCCCGCTCTTCCTCTCATCAATCTTGAGTGAGGCAAAGAGCATCAAGTTCACGAAAAGGCGCCCTTTAAGCATAAGTTTGGTCCCTGAAACGGGTTAAGGCACCGAGAAGTGTCAAGAGGCGAAAGTGATACTTAAGTTACGTTCGTGAATACGGGAATAAGTGATCATGCTTCTTTGGAGTTCTGCGCAGTGGCTAAGTTCGTGAGAAAGCAGCAAGCTCAAATTACGGAGTTGTTCACTCTGAAATAAATCCTCTGAGTTTAAGTTGACCATCACTGTTGTCTAGCATTTTGGTTTCATTTCTGCTTCATTCACGCGAGCCTTAACTCGAAACCTGCAAGTGACGAAAAATTGTGAACTTTTGTCAACTTCGTCGTATCCAGGTTTAACTGTAATACGTTTCGAATGATGACCTGTTTGGTAATTCGCCACCCGCATAATAAAATTGAGCGATAATATTTTCCTTAACATCTAACGTGTTCCTCAAGCGCGCAGTCTTCAAAAAGAAAGAAAATATACCTTTTCGGCTTCTTTCAATGACCTTAGCTTCTTGCAATAAAAGATGCCTGTACAGGCTGAATCTTACGTGACTTGGGAGAAACTAATGGAGCCTCTAGCTACTTGCTTTAAAGATTCAGCGGGTAAAACGGTAAAAAAAGAAATTTCTTTATCACAAGAAGCAGCCGTAGGTTGGCTTCTTCTCAGTAAGGGTCATTCTGCAAGAAAAGCCCCCCTAAGGATGCACGATTTTTCTTTTATTCAGTTTATTTTCTTCTCGTGCGAAATTACGCATAAAATGTCCAGCAGATACTCGTTTCTTTCTTTCATTTCCGAGAGCTGAGAATGAATAAGTTGTTAGACAGTTTTTTTTTTCTGTGGACTTTCGGTTTTTTTTTTTTTTTTTGCGCATTACCCTCGGTCTCAGAGAAGCCATATCTTCAATAAGAAACCTGTAACGACGTCGTTGCCGGGGCTGCGCTGGGTTAAGACGTGGAAACCAACGCGGCTTCCACGCTGTGGCAACACCGACGCTATTATCAATAATCGCTGCCCAACAGTCCAACTGGTTCTCAGCAGACGTGCCAGTCGGTAACAAATTAATGAGGCAACACACTTTACGACTTCCACCTTCTTTCCGAGCTTTCAAAACACTCGCGTTCGCGCCATAGAATGGATACGACTGAAATTTGTAAAAGCTTCTTGCGAAAATCTTTAATGGGACTACCTGACTTTGGGGCAGCCATAAAAAAAGGCAATGAAATAGAGGCAGGTTCCTGTGGTTTGAGGATATTGCCTGGAAGTAGGTGCGTCGGCCGCAAGATTTTGTGGGGATTTTTTCAAAGCGCTTCGATCTGTGCTGGAGTGTGCCAAAATTATTATTTATGGGACACTAAAGAGTCATGAGTAGTTCGTCTATATCGGTATATTGCAGTGGTGCGCGTGTTTCCCTGTTAAGGCGCCTGTTCAATAGCCCTGAAAATATCAACAGCGTTATGACATGTATTAGCACACCGTGCACGTCGTTTCGTTGAAGGTATAGAACCTCAGAAGTAGCAAAAAAAAATGGAGGGGGACGGTGGCCAGTGCTGGTTTACACGCTCTTCTTTTTCCATGAACAGTGCTGTGCAGGCTGAAAAAGATAAATTGAACATTCCTGGTAGACTTTGCTCAAATCACTAAATCATTATAATAACAAAATCGCTTTATATCTGAAATCCCGCTTTATTCGAACGTCTCATGGTCTCCACTGCAGTGTTTAGAAAGCGCGTGATATGCGCTTTAACAAATTGTCGCTTATTACGAAGCAAGTTTTTCGTCATTGAGACCGTCGTTTTACGAGGGTTTGCAGTATATATTTTTTTAAACACGTGAACTGATACTTCTAAACACTACAAAACGTACCGGTGCCTTGATGCTGCCAGAAGTGATCGCACCATGGCTTCAGTTTCAATTCCGATCTGGTCCTTAAGTTTTTAAGACCATTGATACTCGAGATTCGGTGTTCTACCAAGCAGTTAGTTGCGAAGATAGGGACATAATTATGCGCGCGAATAAATGAAGAATCCAGCCAACGGCTAGGCCGCCCGTGTCCAATTAGGTGCGAGTTTTTAGGCCTTTGAATGGGTCATTTTGCCTCCGTGTCTGCGGCCGGCTGGCAAGCTACACTGAAATAAAAAATTGAACCAATTCGCAGCCACGTGAAATCTGTCGAATAAAATTTCGTTTTAACGTAGATGGGCGGTAAGTACTAAATGCTACACCCGAAATTACGAGATTCACGTGAGCATTCGCAATGAAGTGTCTTCAGCATCAGTGGAAAGGTCTGAGAAGCTTTTGTGAAACACGCCAAAACTTGATACCCTTCCCGGCGGCCGAAGGGCCTGCGCAGGGCCGGCGAGAACGAAGCCGTTTTGCTTTGTTTTCACTGTGACATTCCTAAACATCTGTTCTGATTATTCATTCTTAAGTGGGCGTTGCTGGGGCTCATGTTCTTTTAGGGGCGAAGCAGTTTAAGAACTAATAATGGTACATCTAATAATGGTACTAAAACATCGAGACACTCGTTTTCCAACTCCTCGCGCTACAACGCTTCGTGCTTTAAAGACACGAGACTTTTATTACAGCTAAGCTGGATACCTCTACCCCCAACGGTTTCAACTCCGTGGGCAAAAACGCCAAGGGCTAAGACGCCGAGCGCTCTGCATCGAAACCACATTACGGATGATAAGGCCCCTCCCCCCATGTGTTCCTCGTAAAGATTATGTTCGCAGATTATCTCTGAAGGCTAGGCAGGATCTAGTGACACTAGCCGAGCGCAAGCGACAAGCCCGCTGGGACGACGAGCAACATTTCATACCCTCCGTCTCAAAATTCCTTCTCGGATTCCGTCTCGAAATTGATTCTAAATGCTAGGCTTTTTCGTGTAAAGCATACTTCTTAGCATGCTGTAGGCGCGTGACCCGAAGACAACTTATCGACAGTCTGTAAATCCGGTTCAACGCAAGAGAGGGCGCCACCGCTTTAGCAAGCGCGCGATTGCTCCTCCCACCGGCGCTTCTCCGGCACCCAATCAGCGCGCCCCGCGTGGCAAAAGGGAGACTTACAATCAAACTACATGCTTGGCCCCTCCTCAGGTTTCGCATTAGTCGAGATGGGCCGGAATTTTTTCAATCTGTATTGTGTACTCCACAGGAGGCCTGTGAATAATTTGGAGGGCTACATATTTTTCTGTGCGAGACAGATCCACCTGTTCGCGACGAACTTTGTTACCCCCCGGCCGTCAGCGCTGAAGAGTTGCGTAGGTTATGGGGCACACTTCCATGTTAAATCTTGGCGCACGTTTATCGCTTATAGCTTTGCAGAGCTGCCTAACGCAATAAAATCTCAGTGTGGCGTCTTAGACACCAGAAGAGTTGGTGGCCCACTCAAGCTTTAGAAGAGTTTGAAAAGTGTAGCAAAAGCTAATGTCGCTGTTTGCAACATTCAAGCAGTTGGAAACCCCCATTTTACCGCCGCATGTGCACTAGATGGGCTGTTGACTTGTCAGTGTTACGACAAAAACCTGGCTGCATCCAAAAACTCTCTTCCACCTTTGGTATTTTGACAAAGTGATTTCATGAGGTCGAAGTGTTCTTTTTTAGGCATATCATAAATGAATTTATTGGCCCAACCTTTTATTGTCTAAAAGTAAGCTTTTCAGTGCTTGTGGTGAATGGTATAAGCTTAGCTGCAGACACTCAGGTAAGCGTCGTCTGTTCCCGAAATATAAACTGAAGCTTACGCTTTATATATAAATAAATGCCACTCGTTCGTTTTGTATTAATACCGTGCATCATGTACTGTTTGGGTATGTGATAGCGAAGCTTTGTTAGCTAAATGAATAACTACGTTAAGTGAAACGTAATTACTTAGCGCACCAGAGAACGAGGTGGAAGAAGCACTCACGACAGGAGCTAGGTGCTTCTTCCGTCGTTTTCTTTTGTACAATAATTAATGATGTCTCGCAATCATAACTACGTACTCATTCTTACTTACGCTTTGCAAAGGGGAAAATTGGGGCGGATGCTTCGTCCCGTCCCGTGTATGCGGGTGGAGCCTGCGTCGGTTGAGATAATTACTTCTCCTTAGCATGGTATGCATAAAGTAAAGCGAGCGAATAATGCACAAGCAGTCAATAAAGCTCGTAAAATGTGAACGCGTGGATTGATAATTTTTACTGGTCTTCCTTAAAGTCTGGTTACTGCTGCATATTTGCGCACAGGTCTTGAAAGAGCGATTGATCTCTGAAGCGTCGGCAGCGTCTGTAAAGCCCCACCCCCGCATGCCAGCCAAATGACGTTCAATCGCGTGTCTTGTGTGGGCGCGTTATGGAAAAGTACGTATCTTGTTCTTGCCCTTTTCCCTGAAATTCATGTCCGTCCGTGCAGATTGATCAACGTGGATAACATTCGACAGTAGCATTTTTTTACGATCACTACAGTGGGTGTATTTAGGCGGTAGAAGAAAAATTCCCCCGCATTTCCCCGAGGGGGAGAATGTGAAAGTGCGAATGCACGGTTGTCGGCCCGCTTGCGGCGCTTGCGCTCGGCCCCCGCAGCCCACCGCCTCGCCGCCTTCTCTTCCATCTCTTCCATCGGGTTTGTAGTATCACGTGTACACCACGCAGTTATCAAGCCGCTATAACGCCGCTGAGTCGCCAACGCGCGCCGCTGACGGCGTAGTTTGAATGCGTTAAAGATATAAGGCGCGTTACTCACACTGATATCAGCGTGGCGTCCGTGGCTTAGGCGGTAGAGCGTCGCGCTGCGGCCGCAAAGTCCTCGGATCGAAACCTGGCGCCGGATGCTGTTTCTTTTTTAAATATAGAGGAGCACTGCGGACGCCGCCGCCGCCGGCGGTGGATGGTTTGGGGTCGCTTATAAAGTGCATTCGCACTTAAAAAAAAACAAAAAAAAACAAGCTTATTCTCTGCGATAGGTTAACGCTTTGCGGTCCGTTGTCGGGCATGCAAAACGGCGGCAGCGGTCTGTTATCGGGATGTGCCCGACATGGGTGTTCGCGATTAAAATTTCGCGGTGTTTCTTTTTCACTGCGCCGTGCGCGAATTATTTATAAAGATGATGCGCCATCTCTAGAGGAATAAGTAAACTTTGTTTCATTAAGTTTTCTTTATTTTGCACTATGAGGCAGCACAATGTGGATAGGGGAGCGGTTTCACGTGCGGGCTGTTCGCTGAGAAGCATAGCCAGTTTCTCATCGCGGGTGCTCTACGGAGGTGCACTTAGCGAAGGCGATGATTACTTCAGTACGGAAGAGAATTGCGCGCCTCCATCGAGTAATGATGACAGCGATTCGACAGATACGAGTGACGAAGAACACGATGGCGGCGGAAACGACAGCGGGCGGACCATTACTCAGAGAGCTAGGTATTTTGTCGAAAGACAATGGATACTCACGATGGAAAGTAACAGCGCAATAAACGACGAGGGACACAGAAGAAATTCACAAGACGGGCACCCCTCTTGTGAATTTCTTCTGTGTCCCTCGTCGTTTATTGCGCTGTTACTTTCCATCATGAATACGTACCAAATCGCCCAATCTTCCACTTTGTTGGCGAAATATTTTTTGCTCGAACCTAGAAGTTTACATTGTCAATAGTATACCGCCGCAACCTCATCTAACAGCTGGTGGGTGATCTGAGCGCTGGAGACAAAATGCGGGGCCCGTCTGCACGTATGGAGTGTGATGAAAGGCTATTTGAGACGGGCCCTTTTATCTACATGCTCCCACGCCGAATCATCAAGGACTGCGCTGTTTGTAGCGACACGAAAAGAAAAGGAGGCAGGAGGGAAATGTTTTCTGGGAAACCTGCAGTGACAACCCTGGCCTGCTCGCAGGGGAATGCTTCGAATGGTTTTACACGGGGCTCAATAGTTGATAAAGGAGTTGCAAGCTGAATGCCAGAGAATGAATAAATCTCCTGTGAGTTTTCATTGCACAGAATGTGTTTTTTTCTCGCGGTGCCAGGAACTGCAAAAATAATTGCGGACCGAAACGGCCGGAAAGTGGGCAACAGGTCCGGACTGCAGAGGGTTAATTAAGGCAATTAGTTTACAGATCCGTGCAAATCCATCGAACTCGGAGGCAAAGGCCATTAGTTAGACCGACAAAAATGACAAGAAATATACATGCAGGCCTCCCCTTGCAGGTCATCTCCAGGTCTAATATTTATTTCATCAAAAACCGCAGAAGAGTACATCTGGACCTCGCAACTAGGCTGCGATAGTGAACCTTGTTTTGAAGGCTTTCAAACGTACGAACAATGCAAGTAGTTTTTAAAATGACAACTAGGGAGCATTGCGGTACAAATAACACTTTTGTGCCGTAATGTTTTTTCCTCCCCGCCTAAAAATATGCACGGGAAATTAGAAAAAAAAAAAAACGAGAACACCTAAGTACACCTTATTGTCTAGTGAATGCGGAAGCATTATTATCCTATGTCCGAACGGATATTTCGGTATCGCTGGCACCGCCATGTTCTCCGGCACCGAGAGGAGCAGCAGCGGCCACAGCGCCGCGAACGAAGGCGGCGGCGCAGAGCCCTTGATCTCTGGCGACTGCTGTACCGCGAGGTGAGGGAGCGGCTTGACTGTGAACATGTCCTCCAACCATCATCATCATCTTCATCATAACCGTCATAATCGCCGTGATATTTTCCTCTTGCGTCTCGTTCTCCGTTGCTATGGGTATCAGCTTTAACCAATCGCTTTTGTTAAGCCTATATCTTGGCCTAACATTGGGCGTTAGGTATATAGGCCCAGATATAGGCTTAGAAGATGTAGCCTTCAACCGACCCTAACGATATGTCATGCAACGTCAAACTAATTGTACGTAAAGGTGTGGGTGACTGTCGATGACACCAGAGCTTAAAGCGTAGCGTTAGGCTAACGTTATGCCGTCACATACAGTGCGTCTGCATTGCCTACCGCTCTTCAGTGCCAGCGTGACACATGGTGGGGCAGCACCGTACGATCAAAGCATCCAGTAATTGCCACTTGATGGCGCTACTGTTACACTTGAATCCAATAAAGTATTCAACGGAAGTGCATTTTATTACTCACCTAATTGCTATTTAAGTAATCAGCCTTCCTAGGTCACGCATGCAGGCCTCAGAGCTTGCTTATAACACGCGTTTCAGAGTCGAAATCCACAACGCATTCACGAGGTGTACTTTTAGTCAGCTGGAGTCCTCGAGCCGTCGTGGCGTTGGGGAAGCGTGCTCTTCTGGGTGCGATTTCAATCTATACCAAAATTTACCGCAATTTCTGTTGTGAACTGCTGGTCTGCCATAAGCAGACCAGCATCCTGTTCGCCACAATGCTCGGACCTCACACCATTTCTCTATCCAAACATTCATTTCTTGGCATCGAACCCGACCCTAGCCTTACGTTTTATTTTCATTTCTCACAACTTAAGCAGAAAACCGCACTTGGTATCCGGGCATTATTGAAGGCACGGCCGTTTTTAGATGCAAAGCATCTCTTGCTCTCGGCTCTGTCGTCCGTCCGTCGTCCGTCCGCACCTCTCCCCCTCTCCCCACCAGCTGTGCGATAGCACGCGCCCTTCTCCTCCTCTCCCTCTCTCCGCACCAGCTGTGCGATAGCGCGCGCGCTGCTCCCCCTCTCCCTCTCTCCACGCCAGCTGTGCGATAGCGCGCGCGCTACTCATTACCGCAGCTGCGCGATAAGCGCGCATGCGCGTCTCATCTCTCAACTCCTCCTCTCCACTCCATCTGCTCTATATAATAAACCCGGTCCGCGCGCCGCTCCCTCAGTTGCTGCTTCGGTTGAGTCACGCTGCGCCATCCGGAGTTCCGTCATTTTCCGTTATTTGGATACCCAATCTCGTGAACGCTTCGGTTCGGAACCTCCTAGATGCTTCGCATCAACTCAGGGTTCCCTCGCGGGAAGGTGGTGTCATTTTTTTTATCATCATGCCCTGCTGTCGTTGTATTTCGCTTTCATTCATAGTCATATCAATTATGGCATTGCATCCTGGGGAAGCGCATATTTTCCCATATCTCATCAGTCCAACACATCCAGAATCAATCCATTCGCATTATCACGCGTAATTCATATCGTTCTTCAGCTCCACCTCTGTTGCGTGAGAACAAGATATTACCAGAAAATCAATTCTTTAACTATAAATTAGGCATATGTTTTTACAAGTTACTGGATATTGTTGCATTTATACGATGCCATCGATCTTGTTCGCTTAAGGACAAAAAATTTTACCAGGTTTGCAGCCAATAACAACTTTTTATTACCTACTGTCCGTGCTAATTACGGCAAGAAAACTTCTTGCTTTGCAGCAATTTCATTTTGGAATGGCCTCCCTCTCAACATGAAGTCATCATCGTCCATAACGATCTTTAAAAAACGCCTCAAAGATTTTTTGTTGTCATTAACATAGAAAATTACATATTTCATGGTTGTCGGCAATAGTGTTCGTTCTTGTATGCCTTTATTTTTTATTGTTGTAGTTCATTTTTGTTTCCCGTTGTTTGTCTTTTTGTTTAATTCAGTGTTTGCTCCAAACTATACCTCTTGATATTTAATTTTTTATTCTTGACAAAGTGTGGTAATGATTATTCGTTTTGTTTTGATGCCTTACATATTCGCGTTGTGCATTTCTCATCGAGGGTGCCGTTACAGTCGTCCGACTCTGAGACCCTCGCCTGTATAATAATCTGTTTGTATGTATGAGAACAAAATAAATATTTTATATTGGAAAATAAAAATAAAAAATAAACTGCACTACTTTTAGTTGTTTACAGGAGCTCCCCTGAGAAATTTGGCGTCAATCTGAGCCTTCCCTAACTTGCTCCAACACAGACTCGCAGAGGGCGTGCAGATATCTTCTCGGCAACGGAATACATAGAAATACTGCAAACGCATGCAACAAAATCCTCGATACAAGTCAATAGTGCTACAAGGTGACCTGGGTATCCCGGCACGACGGCATGCCAGGAAATTAGAGCGCACACGCATTCGTCCGAGCGTAAAACCACGTGGCACCTGAGCATGCAGTGCCCCTCTCAAGGGCACGTGGGACACAACCAGGAAATTGAGAACCAGTTGACACCAGAGATCGGCTACGAACAGCCCGTGGAAACAGACAGCACCCAACACCACACAGAACACTCACGCGCCGGGAATCTGCTGTACTAAGGCAGACTCAGACAAACACGCTACCCACCGTATCCCTCGCACACCGATTCCAGTGATTACCGAGAACTTCCAAGAGTCCAAACTGCATGGACTACACCAGCATTTATCATATATTCTCTGGAAGCGCACACGGCACCGCCATCTACTCCGCCCTGAACACACAAAACCCTACCCCAACTTACGAGGAAAGGGGGCCAACTCCATGGCGGAAGTTCAACGAGACCTGGCTGAACGCGCAGAGGTGGCCCTGTCGACTATAGCGGTTCCTTGTGGAAATAAAGTTGATTTCTTCTTTTTCTTGCGGCATCGGCGACTTTTTAGGTAATCTCTTGGCAACAGCGCCGTATTTATCGGGCTCCTACGCCTGAATTCCCATCTGTTTAGTCACCCTATTCGTTCTCGTCAAAATTTTCCTAGTTTATTTATTGACTATAAAGAACCCTTGTTGCAAGGAATGTTTGCAAATGATATGTTAGGTAAAACGAAAGCCTAGATTGCTTTGGACGCCCGAAAAGATGGCTGTGCTTTTCCTAGTAGACATGTGTGCTTTGTCCTTCAAACGTAAGTTGTTATGGGATTTCCAATATAAAATCAAAAGCAAAAACAGGAACTCATTTTTTTTAGTTTCTCAAATTTAAAAAGACGCGAACATCTCGGCAACAAATAAAAAAGAACATTGAGCAGGGGAAGAGGGCGCTTGGGAATTAGTGTCTATGGATAAGAATATTCAAATAGCAAATGAAGAGCGGTCACGAGAGAACCCAAATGTCACTGAAATGAGTGAGTCGGAGGTACCGCTTGTTCTTTCCCAGCATCTCCCGAATCTCCTTAGGTCTTTCCACTCGTTCTTCTGACTAGGCGGATCAGTCCTCTGTCTGTAAGAATTGATTAAACGTACAATGAGAAGTTATGTATTGATCGCAAACGTATATATTACCTTCGCTAATCCTCCACGGGGCAAAGATGGGCTTCGTATCCCTTTAAAATCCAATCCAATATTTTGTCTCCTTTGAACAAAGCTCCTGCACTCGTAGTCGTGAACCGTCGCGTACCAAGCACAAATCTACTTTCCTTTTTTTTTGCGATAGAATGCCCGTTGGCACAAAAAAACCTATTTACAAGTAGAGATGGGCACCCGTATCTCGAAGGAAGTCACGAAGCGAGCGGTGGGGGGGTCCCCAGAGCCCCCGCTGGAGGTCGGGGGGTCTTCTAGGATGGAGGCCTGCGCCTCTCAGGTGTCGCTTTCTGGCTGAGTCCACAAAAGGACACGCCCATATTAGATGATCCAAATCAGCTTGTTCGGCGGAAGCTGTGCAGAAGGGGTAGGCGTCATTGAAGGGGGCATGGTAGCGTGGTGGCCTACAAATCGACTTTCTCTGTTACAAAGATCCACTACGCCGCAGTATATGGAGGCCGTTCTGTATACCCTTAACCCGGACTCAAGAAACCAGCGCAATTAGAATTTTGTGTAAACAAGTATTGTAGCTTATCCTGAAGCCCCTAGTTGAAGGGAGCGGAGAAAGCAAACAGCCAAGTTTGATTACCTGTGCTCGCGCTGAGGTAGCTAAGCTGAAACATCACTTGTGCAATATCCATATTCACTTAGCTTCCCACTCTTTCCGCTTTGAATTCGCAGCATTATTTGTATAGCAATGTGTGGTCTTAAAGGGTTCGACTTTTCATCCGCGTTTTTGGAAAAAAACGCAGCAGCTGTATTTTTTTCTACTGCGAAAAACTAAAAGCGTCATGTAAGTGCCTTCTAATAGAGGAAGCTTCAAAACGAACTAATAAAGGTGGCACCTATCTTAACTCTTACCCCTAGTTTCGCGGTTTCTATTTGTCAAAGTTTCTTGGCGCACAGGTATACTTGGGAACGTTTAAGGCAAAACCAAAGTGCATAAACGAAATATCGGATTTAAAACGCCTTCGAAGAGAAACGAAATAAAAGCTGAAGTAAAGAAATGGTGGATCCCGTGCATATACCTGGGAGTCGATGTAAGGCGAAGCTTTCAATATGTTGACATCGTCGTCAAAGGGACCCAGCCACTCTCTTTTCAACTTTTTTTTTCTAAATCATAATGCTTTCAAAAAGTACTCAACAAACCCAACCGGTACTTAGAATAGAAAGTTACAAAGTACCTCAGCCAGAAATTTTTGCTCTATGCCCATACCGGAACTTGGAAACTTGCTCAAAATATTTTTCTTTCTTTCCCGGTCGAGGCGTTCTTTGAGCGCTCGAATTACGTCATTAAGGCCATGTAGCGGCTGTTGTCAGACTTTCTTTCAGTAGAGGCAATGAACGCATTCGATAGAAAATTTAAAAAAAACTCCCACCTCCCCTCGCGGGAACCCCTGTGTAGATGCGACGCATAGGGGGTTCACGTTGCAGCGTTGGACAGCGGAGGAACGGCGCTGGAATGATGAAGCGGAGCGGTGCAGGCACCGCGTTTTATAGCGCGCATAACGGTGAGGGGACGCGCCGGCGCCAGTGCGTCTGCCGCGGCTATGACGCAACACAATCCAACACAATCCACTTTAATCCAATCCAATCCAAATCCAATCCAATCCAATCCCATTCAATCCAAGCCAAGCCAAGCCAAGCCAAGCTAAGCCAATCCAATGCCCCTCGCGAGAGAGTGTTCGCTATCGGAGAGGAGAGGGGGTGAGCGGCGGAGAGCGCAGCTGATGCGGCGAGGAGAATGGGGGAGGGGTTGACACCGACAACGCCGGATGGATGCAGGGACAAGGCGAGTGAATGAGATGCGTTCGCATCTAAAAGAGCCACAAAAGCAAAGCAGAAACAGAAGGTGGAGAGTTCTGCTGCGACGAGCAAGTCAGGCAGTGTCGCTCAGTCCTGGCGTTACCCATAGCTTTCGCAGTGCTTCCAGACATGACGGAAAGACTGAAAGCGCTCATCGGAAGTGTTGCAGAGTCCCTTTAATGTTCTGAACTGCACAACGGAGTTCATGATAGCACTGGTGTCATGGTAAAACTGGGTTGAGATGAAAGTGCGTGGGGCACTTTTGTTTCGCTTGTGGCTTCTTGGCGTAGTTCTCGCGTCTCTCGTCGTCTTCTCAGGGCCGTCGTCACACGTTGGTGTCTTGACTCACGTTTTCGAGTCAGCCCACCCAGCAACCATTTGAGGTATGCGCCGCGTTTTGTTGTTAGCGAAGACGTTCCTTTTCTGCGTGATACTTCTTTCGGGCCTGGATGTCCTCCACCTGCGGGAATGGTTTTGACGAGCAATTTTCGCTGGTGCATGTTCGCGTGCTCTTGAGGCGCATCGGAGGCGGCGAGACCAGCGCACCATCTGGTGGTTTTGTCAGAAACCCGTGATGCTCCTTCTCGCCACAGCGGATGAGGAGGAGCCGGTGTGCACCAGCGGCGCATGGCCAGGGAACAGCAGCCTCTCAAAAAGCCGCGAGATAGGCAAATAACGCTTCGTTGTAAAACAAAAGAATAAAAAGGGCTCTGCCTGGCGCTGTCGCGAGAGGCGGTAACCACAAAAAAATCCCCCCACCTCCCCGAAGGGGATCGTGCGGAAATGCGAATGCATTGGGTGCACCGATGAGTGCGCTGCGAGTAATTATTATTAATGGCGTACTTAATGAAGAGAGACGAGAGTGTCAACGTAACCATTTATTCATTCATCAGCACCTGTTTGTGTTATCGTTGTACCTGACGGCCACAATCACCGCCTTGTGGTCGCTGAAGTGCACGGTCAAAGGGTCTTTGAGAAGCATACGCGCGGCACAGTTTCGCGTAAAGACCAGATCAATGCAACTCCCGTAAATGGTAGTGGGGCACGTGTCGGAGCCGGCAGAGACACACTGCATAGAGTACTTGGTCTGCATGTACTCCACCAGCCACTCGCCACTCTTCTTGCGCACGTCAACGTTAAAGTCCCCAACCAAGATGATGGGGTCAGAGGGTTTGGAGCGCAGGTACGCGGAGAGGAGAGAGAGACCCGCGCACCACGCCCGCCCCGCGCGCGAGCTCTCTCCGCCGAGCTCCGCGGTGCGAGCGCCCTCACACGCCCCAGCGCGCTCCTCCTCTCCACTCACTCTCCGCTACTCCGCCCGAGCTCCGCGATGCGAGCGCGCTCCTCCTCTCCCCTTGCCCTCCGCTACTCCCGCCCGAGCTATAACGTGCTCCGGTTGCTAGGTGCGCCACAGCTGTTGCTAGGCGCACGCCGGCCAACACACGACAACCCCCGACTAAGAAATGCATTCGCATTTAAAAAACAAAGAAAAAGATGCTCTCTGGCGCTGCCGGCTCGCTCGGGCCACCGATGACTGCGTTCGGCTCGTGTAAAACGCACGGCTAAGGTCAACTCCATCCGGTCAGGTTCAGCTTCAGGGCTGCACTACAGTAGGAAAGAAATGCCGGGACAGAAAGGGAATCAAAAACGATTCAGCTGTGAATGATGTGGACTGTATAAAAAAACCTCAGTAGTGAGAGTTTCAGCCTCAATTTATTTTCTACTCCTAATTTGAAACTGAACGACGAAAATACTGATTCTTGAACGCCAGCTAGGTATTGCATGTATTCAACTTTAGTTGCTTTAAAGGCGAACAATGCTGGCGCAAGTGTGCTGAATGTCGGATAAGTAAAATGACCTCTGGGAATTTTACTTCATGAAAAGGAGTAAGTATGAATGGCGAGAAAACGTATTCTTCATGGCTTATGAAGCTCACAAATTTTCAACAGAAAAGTCGTAGCGGGACTTTCCTCGAAGTATTGGTTTCGGTTGGCTCATTTATCAGAAATAATTTGTCTAAAGTAGCAAGTAACTCCACTGTATGAAGGGTAAAAGAACTGCACATTACCGCATCGAAAATTTCCGGTAAGCCCCATTTGAAAACTGACTCGAGGCTTTTCACAACTATGAATACGCACCAAGATATGTGTTTATTTTCTTATAGCCTACGAAGTTTGCCGCCCGCCGAAATAAAAACAACTGCAGAGTGCCCCGACCGCAGGCAGCTTCAAGCCTGGGGCTATTCTAACCCACTTAGTTAACTTCACCGCTCTATTGCATTTCAAGTTTTGCGTGTCAATAAATAACATAATATGCCTAAGGAAAACCAAAAACAACTTGGAAAGGAAAAAATAAAACATGTGCAAGCCAAAAATCTTGACGTACACAAGTGTAGTAACGTGAAGGTTTGGCGCGAACTCCTTGATGATTGATAGTGGGGTTTAACGCGCCGACGCAACGCAGGCGATGAGGCGCGCCGTAGTGGAGGGCTCCGGATTAATTTTGACCACCTGGGGATCTTTATCGTGCGCCGAAATCTCGTACACACGGGCGTTTTTGCTTTTCGCCTCCATCAGAAAAGCGGCCGCCGCGGCCGGGAATCGAACCCGCGACCTCGTGCTCAGCAGCGCAACGCCTTAGCCACTGAGCCACCGCGGCGGGTGGCGCGAACTCCTGAAACTCAGCCTAAATGAATTGAACTGCTCGTATAACAGCGATATAAGAAAAACACATCAAAAGTATTTGTTCACTGAATATAAAGGCGTATTTTTCTTCGTTACATGAGTAAAGCACTATGCAGGAAGAGTCAGAGAGTGGAAAAAAAAAAAACCATATTCATGCTGCGCGTTCAATTAAGCTGAACGAAACATTCTAATCATGAATATTGGTTTTGTCACAAACAAATGATAGTTCATTCACTTCTAAGGGAACATCTCCCCTTATACATCAATTTAACGTAATTAATCTTCAGACGATTTAGTGTAGGCAATCTGTTCGGGTTGGTAAACTGTAGAGGTACACAAGAAATATCAAACACATCAGTTTTCGTTAAGGTTTGATCAGTTTTATAGGTTTGTCTGTGGTCACGTACTGCAGCAATCTTCTGCATTGAAAATTGCAGCATCCCGTCATGCTCGGCGCAGTTTTATCATCGAATGCGTAAATGTAATGGGTGAACTACTATGAAGTGCAACTTTCCAACTTTCATCTTTCTCAAATGTGGAACGATACGACAACGGGGAGTAATGATTGAACTAAACCTTCCAGCTGGGTTAATGGGTCAACATTTGATAACACTTCCTTACACAAAACACCCAATGACAGGCTCGCTACAAACAAATTATCCGCTCAAGCATACTCGCGGCACTGTTCCGGTAAGCGGCGCGGAGTTTTGATTCGAGTATCTAAGCAGCGCCACAATCCCAGCGTCTTCTACAAGCCCCTTTGTCATTATAGCAGTTTCGGCTGTTTGACGGCATTTATTTTTGCTCGTGGTATACCGCTTCAAGCCTTGAAACAGTGATTCTTCAAACTCTAAAGAAGATAACATACGTTACTTCTGATGAATAAGACAGAGAATAGCTCATCAATGATTCGTATTACTTTAAATTGTATGTCTGCCTCGTCTTCATACAGATTACATCGTTTCACGCGCCGCCACGGCCATTTTTGTCCCAGGCAGATTTACCCTCACCAAGCCAAAAACGATAAAAATTTCCTCCGAGGTTGTGAGTTTCACGACCTCGAAGCAGCTGTAGCAATCACAAATGAATCTATGGCCCTATTGTTGCTCTTTATGGGCGTGTATATTGTTTGTAGCACAGTTTTTACTCAGCGCACGTGGTATCTTTCGCAAGTTGTCGTTTCTAATGCGATATGTGTTACGTTGGGGTTTATTAAGGCAGTGACTTAGCCTTTTTATAGATCCATTAGTTCGGAGTATTTATGTCCTTCATTGGTCGGAGCTAACCTCGCCAATAAATCAATATTTCTCTCTTTTTCTGGGTAGCATTAGCCAAACGGTGTGCGCACATCTGCGCGCGCTTATGAAAAAATGGCTTACGCGCACGAGCCAGCGTATGCACAGTCTTTGTCAAAATATTGTGGGCCACGGCGACCGTGGCCGGAGCAGGCGTACGGTCGATCAGGGGCGCTGCGCTTGCCGCTGTCGGCTGGTTGCGCGGTTAAAGAGAGCGAGGGGAACTTTTGCTTTTGCTTTTTTTGTGTGTCCGGCGAGACAAAGGCTGCGAAAAGTTCCTGCGCTGAAGCGAAGTGCGCCTACTCTGAGAAACCGGCCCCGCTGCACTTATCGCGCCCGACATACTACGAAAGGAAGAGCGAAAGTTCCGCTCGCTCTCTTTAGCCACGCAACCAGCCGACAGTGGCAAGCGCAGCGCCCCTGCTCGGCCACGCGCCTGCTCCGGCCACGGTCGCCATGGCCCACAAAATTTTGACAAAGACTGTACATTTCCAGAAGGAGAACAGAACATTTCCCCGTATAAAAAAATGCAACTGTTAGAAAAACGTGCCACTTACGTGCTCCCTCTCCTCTCATCCTCCACTAGAGTCCTTAATACCAGGACCACAGATATGTTAATGAACATGGAACATGGAACACATACACACACACAAAAAAAACGGAATTTCAGCCACCTATTCCATCTGGGTAATGTAGACATTAATAAACATGTCCATGAAACACGTCGCGCGGGGTATTGAAAGATGGGTTTAAATACTAGAACTAATTCCACTAGAACGACTTCCACGAAAAAGATATTTCTACAAGCTTACTGCTTTGGAAATCTATGAATTGTTCCTGTAAACTTTATTGTTGTTATTTTCTATATTGTGTGTGTAATTCCGAGTTCATTTGATTTTTTCTTGCTTGTTTAAAGTTGTCGCTTACTTTGCAGTATGCAACTCTACTTGATTTTTCAAGATGCCTAATGATCATGAGTGCTAATATGTATAATTCGCTTGCTGTTCTAATCCAATGTGTATTCAGGTTATTTCTCTTGTATGATTCCTTAGGGAAGTTTCTAACCAACTATATTGTAATATTTCTAACCTCTTCACCGATTGTTACATGCGAAACAGTGAGAAACCTAGACCGTTTGCTAAGGCACATTCTTGTTATTCATGTGTTGGTGTATGCTGTCGTAAACAGGGGGCGGGAGCTGGTCACGCTGCCAAGAGCAGCTTTTTTTTTCGGCCCCTCATGTACACTTGGAACATGAAATAAAGGTTATTATTATTAAGCGCCGCACTGCAGCATCGCGGCAACGCGGCCAAGGGGGCCTGTTGCGTACTTTGCAGGCAGTGAAATGCAAATATTTTGCCTCGACGCTATGCGTACTTCGACATTTACAACGGCAGACACGTGTACTTTTGCTTTTGCAAATAACGCCACACATAAGGAGACTCTTTCACCAAACTTGTTCAGCTGAGTTGCATACCTCGTTGCGCAAAGTTATCTGTGCTATGGCACTACCGCTGACGCTGCCTCCTGTATGCTAACTCGATCTAAACCCTACCTCCCTGCACAGTCTTAAAAACGTCACAGCTTGTCGTATCTGTGGAGTTCTTTCAAATGGGGCATTCAAGTTTACAAAAAGCGAACTTCACATTTCGATGAATACGAACCCATGTCGGCATGTACGGCAATCCGCATTTTGTCACACCAGTCGGAAAGAGTGCCTTTAAATTCTATTTGAAAGACGTTTCTTATCTGAAAAGAGATCTAGAGCCCCATTTGCGTGAACAGGCATTGAGCATTGCAATGAGGATTAAATAGGATGGAAATACCTTCAGTCATTGCTTCAAAAAATGCACGCGTCCCTTGGTTACTCATCGTCATTTTAACTAGTGTGATCGGTAGGTACTCAACGCATAGCCTACGTCTCGACGTTGCATAGACATGCAAACTTCTTCATCCCATACATTTGTTAATCGCGGGGGGCGCTCATTTGTTGCTACGGTGCCTTATTTAGGTCGGGGAGAGACATACCTACTGCACAAAAAACGAAACATGCCACTTGGATGCCTCTCACTGTCAGTCGGACTATTACTATGACTAGTGACCAAATTCCTAACATCAGCTGCTGTTAGCATTGCAGAACGTTGTTAAAGAGACAAGAATCAAGAACCGATACTGATTATTCTGCAGTCTGTAGTTCGCAAGTTGAGAAGATTCCTACGTGCGCAGAGCGTAGAGGTGTCTGTGATTCTACGTCGCGTTTTACATCGAAGGGATTTTTTATAATTATTTAAAAGCACACGCACTTTAAGTGGGTTGGGAGCTGTGTTATGCCTGTACATATTTTCCAGCACTTTGCGCCTCCGTGTGGGTATATTTAAACTCTCGTGCATTCAAAAGGTGTCGTTTCCATCCTAGGCTATATTACATCATCGCACAGATATTGCGTTTGGTTCTTCACACATGGGGCGTTTTGTACTTTATTTGTTCCTCTGAAGGGCTTTCTTGTCTATGGTGTTTTACACTCGGTTCTTTTTGTTTCGTTTTACGGTTCCTTCATTTTTATTCGTAGCAATTGGTTAATGTATGATATAAACGTCGAAAAAGAAATGGTTGACTCACGATTAAAAACAAAAACAGTATTTTACTGACGTTTTGACTGGAGGACCAGCCTTCATCGGAGTACTCGTTTTTAATCATGAGTCAACCATTTTCGCAAATATTTCTTCTGGCTCCTCGAGAAGTGTCTTCTACGGCTATATATATATATATATATATATATATATATATATATATATATATATATATATATATATATATATATATATATACAGAAAGATAGGAAGATAGGTCGGCAGTCTTCAACGCCCAAGGAGGCATAGGGGAATGATTAGGCTTTTTTTACGATGGTTATTGAGGTTACCACTTTTTAAAGTTACGTAACAAGGGAAGAAAGAAAGAAAAACACGCGCCCAGAGTGGGGACCGAACCAATGCCTTTCGATTAGATCTCGAATGCCTTACCAATTCGGCTATATGGGCGACTGTGTTATCCTTCACTTTCTGGGGTATTTATATTTACTACATCTGTATCTGACGCTTAAGGATGGTAGCCAGCGCCACTCTGACTATACGGGGAGAAGGGGACCTTTTTTGCAACCCCCGGGGCGTGACTCGAACGTCTACAGCCTGTCAGGAGCGGGCAACTGGCGGGAAACCCTCTTATATATATATAGTAAAGGATATAACTGACGCCTGAATAGACGGTTGACAATGCGCTTATTGATGGTCGAGGCGTACACACGCAAGGGCTGAGCACTGGGTTTAGCGAGTTCACGCTCCAAGCGTCCTTCTACTTCTTCTTCTGACACCGATGCCCCGCATACCACATGGCGGATAGCGCTGCGTTGGCCAACCCCACATTGAGCGTAAGTTCTACTCTGGAGGTACGCACCACTTTTCAAGGATGCCCACAGCAACTCTCGGGTTTGCACTCCGCATAGGCCTAACGTTTCGGGTTGGGGTGTACGGTGCGAATCGGTACCTGGTGATTGGCGTTCACATCGACCACGTCGAAATGGAGCGATCGGATAGACGCCGGCTTCATAACGCGAGGAACCTATGGAGGTTCGATTCCAGCCAGCCCCGCGAAGCATTTTTTTTCACTTCACCCATTTTCATTCATCATCATCATCAAAAAAAGTTGGCTTACCTCAGGGCGTATTGGGGTATAACGACATCCCCGAAGAACACTAAAGCTTCGCTTTAAAAATGGGGTTAGATAAAAATCGTGGAAAGGGCCAGTTGTCCGGGGTGTAAGTGGACTTTAAAAATACTGCGATCTAACCCAAGCACATTCTTAGACCATTGGTACAGACACGACACTTCATCCGCCGAAACGTGCACCGGTTTTGATGCTTGGGATGCTACTAGTTAACACGACATGAGTTCAGGAACGGCATTGCTGCGCCAGAATTTTGAGTAGATAAATCGCACTGCTGTTCTTCGAGTCCCTGAGGTTAGTAATGTAAGCTTTGGGATACAGATAGCAGACAAGGCATGCATATTTTAAGTTAGTTAAAGTGAGAGTGGTGTGGGGCAAATATTTTGCCCGAGTAGGTGCGTGAATAAGTTTATGCCCCGTTGACACAATTTACGGAAAGCAGAAGTACAGACGTTACTTATATGAGTATTCCAGCCTATATTGCTAGGGATGGGGACGCCAAAATACGTATATACGTATATTAACTCATCATCATCATTGTCATCATCATCGTCATCATCCTATCTACGCCCACTGACGGGCAAAAGCCTCTCCCATAGATCTCTAATTATCCGGGTCCTGTGCTAACTGCGACCAATTTATCCCAGCAAACTTTTAAAATTAACTTCCGTATATTAATTAACTTCCGCTAAAGGCTTGTTGGAAGCTGTGTTGTAGAATTTGAGCGGAAAAACTTTTTGGCACTTTGAAGGGATACAGGCTTTTTGGAATTGATTTTAATACCTCAATCAGCGGCCGACACAGGAATATTACCTAGGTAGAATTTAGGATAGTCTGGTCATCTGATGCGCCCACGTTGCTAAAGACACCGCAAACATTTGGCCATGGGCGCATCCTACAGGCTTCGTAATTACATCGACAATATTGTTACAGTAACAAAGCAAGTAGTGGCCCAAACACGCATTCTAGGAAATGGCAGGTGTAACCGGGTGAACGTCGGAATTTCGCTTATTCATGACTTGCGGTTTGACGGGTTAGGAGATACCCGTTCTACCGCAAATGAGGAAGGCCTATAACATGCAGCTTATGAATTAGATTTTTTATGAGGAACACAGTCGAGTGCTTCTCTGAAGTGAGGAAATATGGCGTCAAATTGGCATCCATTGCTGAAAGAAAGTTAAAAAAAAAAGGAATAACTGTTGTTAGTTGAGTAACAGTCGAAGGGCCTCTGAGCTATCCATGCTGAAAAGAAGACAAAACTTTGTGCTCGTCAAAGAACCGCACGATAAAGGTTGTTACGGAATTGTTCAAGAAGTTTAAACGCGGGAGATACTATTGAAATGGAGGCGATTGTTAGAAATGATAACAGGACTGCCATACTTATGAACGGGAGCATTAGGACTATCTTGACATCAGAAGGGGGGGGGGGGGGGAGGTTGCTGATGTAGGTTTACCGGCAAAATATGTTGAGCATAATACCACAGGAAAAGTTCAACACTAGAAGTGCTGCGTTGTGATCGCTACAAACGACATCAAGACACTCAACGCATATTTTTACGTCCCTTTCCAAACAATACTGCGATAAGTTCAACGACACGCGGTCCGACGATTACGGAACGTTGGCTTGACGGAGCTTGTTTGTTGCGTAAATACCGTAAGATTCCGAGCGAGCAAGTTTCTGTAAGCAACTCGAGATCACCAGCAAAATGGGGACGGGGCCGTCAACCCGGAACAACAAAACCAAAATTCAAGATGGCGGCGACAAAGTTCCCCCGCTAAGAAAAATATCCCGGGCTATCTCCTCTAACGTGAAATCTGGGAAGGGGCGAAACATGCAGTGTATAAGTGCATTCTTAGCGCCTTGGCGTTTTTGCCAAAGCAGATGAAACCATGGCGGGTAGAGGTATACCCCTTTGCTGTAAATGTCTCGTGTCTTTGAAGCCTGAAGTGCTTTAGCGCGAGGCGTAAACGAGTGTCCCGGTCCCGGTGTTTTTTTTTTTTTTTTTTGTTTAGTACGCGTTACGTTATAGCGCGAGGCGTACTGAATGTCCCGGTGTTTTAGTACCGTGACTATATGAGACGGCTGTCACGACGACTATGGCATGAGACGCCGACAGCCCAAGCCCCTACGGGGCTTCGCCCCTAAAAAAGCAGAATGCTCATGCATCTAACATTTTGCCAAAGAATGTTAGTCATCGCTCTAAAAACATCAAAAGACTCCTCTGAGTCAGTCCCAAGGAAAAGTTCCTGCTCCAGCATCTGCCAGTCCACAATGTAGGTCGCCTTCTCACGAGTGATACAGCGCGTTGCTTATGCCCCAGCCCCTGAAGGACCCCACGTGTCGGCAACAAAATCGAGAACATGCTACCGCCGAAAGAAACCGACACGACCTGAAGAAAAGCAAGAGTTGACACGTAGAGATCGGGCTATCGGGCTATCGGGCTAAGGTGTTGCTAACCAGTGTTGGATTGTATTGGATTATAGAATGGCCGAGGCACGTCAGTGTTGCCTGCGTGCGATGTATCCCGGGGCGTGGAGCGAAAAGGAGGGGGGGGGGCTAGTATCGCTTTCCCGGAACGACGCGGAAATTTAAAATTAGCTGTAGATTTAGTAGGGGCGGGGGGGGGGGGGTTGTTCAGAAATTTACGGTAGAAAGAGACAGTCGTTCTTTAACGGATACTTCTGATGCTATTGAACTCGAGCTCCTCTGTTGACATCCGAATCATTAGTGGCCACCCATGCTTTATGCCTCCACTTCACGCAAAAAAGAACAAAAGTTCCGAACAGGCGTCGCGTAACTTGTATCGTCGTGCTCTTGGGGAGTGGGCGGAAGCCTAGATGAAGTGCCTTCTATAAGTTGGCTTTTGTGTGAAGCAGAAGTGCCTTTACGGTTTTCTGTCTTCCCTTTCATGCAAACTGCTTTCTACTTTACGTCGATGAGGACTGTGTCGAGAGTAACACTCCTTTACCTCTAGCTCCTTAGTCAATCCGTTAAGTTGAAGCAGAAGATAAAGACGGAGTGACAAATGATTGTTCAGATTTAGCACCTTGGCCATAATATTGTGCCGGTAAAGTCGGGAACAATGCAAACGACAGCGGCAGTATTTTTTTGGCAGCAGTGGATGGGAGATAGGGGTGGAGTGTGGACCAAACAGCCGGACATTTCTTTAGTTTGATGAAGGCGATAGCGATAGCAATGACGATTATATATATTTTTTGTAAACCTGCGGAGAGATACTAAAAAAATGCTGCTGTTGTAAAAGTTGCTGCTGTTGTCCTGTGCGTTCTTTTCATTTCGAATGTTTTATTTCAGCGTTTAGCGCACTTCTATAAGTTGGCTTTTGTGCGAAGCAGAAGCGCAGTGCGAAAAGCAACGCACACGAAGGGCCTTCGTAAATTCGGTGTGCGGCAGCAGAAGCAAAAATGTTAGCACTATAATTGGAATACTTAGATTAGGGACCACTTTCTCGAGGTCCAATTAGACCAAACTAGTTTTAAGCCTAATTTAATTAGAAGGCTATTTCTGGGTCTAGAGTAGTCTAGGCTTCTAGGCGCCTTCCGGAAACTTCAAAGACAGCGAATGAGACTCGCAATGAGATTGCGTTTAGTCGGCAAACCAGCCTGTGCCGAGCAGACTAGATCACAGACTCACGATGATTTGGTCGACCATTCACACGGCACGACGTTCTTCTCCGCTGCCTGCAGCTTGAGCGAGGGTGCTTTTCCAGTCCCTACAGAACTGTCGCGCGGCGCTGGCGCGAGTGAGAGATTGTCTGCTACGTCGGCTGCAGCGCAGCGGCTACGAAAATGCGGCACGAAAACAAAGGAGCAAACTTGTAAACGTGTAAAGAAATAAAGAGCTAAAGGAGCAAGAAAGGAGCAAAAAAATTACATCATTTTCCCATAGGGGAACCCTGAGTAGTATGCGAAGCAGCCATGGGGTCGACTGAAGTTCCAGTTAGTTTTCAGTTCGTCGTTTCCGTTGACGTTCAGCTTCGCGTGCCTTCGTTGTATCAGTAGCTTCTTGACGTAGTTTGAATGAGTGACGGACATAAGGCGCGTTCGTAGCACATGCTCCCGTCTCGGTTTGTAGCGCAGTGGGAAGAGCGCCACGTACCTCCCGTTGAGGCCAGAGAGTCGTGAGATCGAAACCGGGCGCCGCCTAACTGTTTCTTTTTATAGTGGACTGCGCTGACGTCAGCCCAAACGCTGACGGGGCTGAAGAGACGCGCATGCGCAGTAGAGTGCGGACGGCGGGCAACGACAACGAGGGAGGGAGGGACACAGCCCCGAGCATGAGATGCTTCACATCTAAAAATAAATTCAGAGCAGTAATTAGAAGTTCACAATGCAGCGGTGATAGCAAAATTACACAATGAAGACGCGGGTTGGAATCCCGGCCGCGGCGGCCGCTTTTCTGACGGAGGGGAAAAGCAAAAACGCCCGTGTGTACGAAATATCGGCGAACGTTAAAGATCCCCAGGTGTTCAAAGTTAATCCGGAGCCCTCCACTACTGCGCGCCTCATCGCCTGCGTTGCGTCGGCGCGTTAAACCCTACAATAAATCAAAAAACACATTACTGCATTATGTTAACAGCCTGCAATGGCTCCGCTGGTGAGCGTCAATAAATTGGCATTTTTGATTTTTAAAATGCGCGGATTTCCTTCAGTATTTTCGAATATGGCGGCTATATAGCTTGGCTCTTGTGGTCTTTGCTGTGATTGTGCATTTTGCAGAAAGGATGTTTCGCTTGTGCAAGCATGTGTGGTATCAAAATTCCGCGGAACTCTACCGAGCGGTCGTTTTTAGCTGGTACTCGCAGCGCGAGCTGCCGATTTTTCAGCGGGAATCGTGCGCTCTTACCTGCCTTTTTGCGAGTCGTGGCTGCAGTCGATGGTATCAGTGGTGTACATCTACCAGAGTTTATAAAACATGGGTTGTTGAGACCGCGCCACCTATCCACGCCGTCGGCAAAAACCCGGCCGGCGTGAGTAGTAGCGTGACTGGCGGCCAGCCGCTCGAGTGTTCGTTGCCTTCGTCTCTACGACGACGAACCCGAAGCGAACTCATAATTGTCTAATTCACGGCGAGACGAAAAGCACGACGAGGTTGCGACCGTATAATGTTACTCGAACCTCCACAGGAGGAGTTGAACGTACACCGTGGGTCCGTTTCGCACCAGTCCACCGGTTTTCTGTAGAAGTGATAACTGGTCTAGTTGGTATTGCATTTGAAACATCTTGATGGTAGCGCTCTTAGACAATGATACTAAGGAAAGAGCGTTGTGGTTTGTCGTCTCTTTTCTTAGTGTCCGTGTGTAAGTGCGCTACCATCAAGATGTTCCACTGGTTTTCTCGCATCCGCACCACGTAGCTGTAAAGATGTGAGCGTTTGAAAAAAAAAAAGCATTAGGAAAAAACAGGTTTTCTTGTTGTTTTCTTCAACCAGGGTAACGGTGAAAAAAAAAAAAACAGACAGCTTTTCCGGGCAAATTTGTTGGGTTGCGACGAATCTGCAGTGAGGGAAATGCCTTCTGAAATCAATTTCACGTGAAATCATGCGCAGATTCTGTGAGCGAAAGCTCTGCTGGACTTTTGTCGTGCAGCATGAAACAATTATTTTCTTTTTAGTATAAATGAAAAAAAATTAATCGGGCACTTAAGACATCTAAGTGATCTGAAGGCGAAAGCGAGCGCTTATCGAAGACTTCTTCACTGCCGCATTGTGGTTGCGGTCCCGTCACGTTCACCTGCCCTGCCCCATGCAACCGGATAATTTTTATTCCACACTGGAACGGTATACGATTAGGTTGCAATTGCCACACTTGTCTGCGGCTCTTGGGGACCCGGGTTCGAGTCCCATTCGAACCTAAATAACTTCCTATGCATATTTTATTTAATTATTTTCTTTTTACAGCGCCCACAATTTAAATTAATTCGTGTAGCGCCAGCAACTACGGTCAGTTCTCGCGTTTCATGAAACATCTAAGGCCTCCGACTTAAGAAGTATGTCGAATTTTTATAGATCTGTGCTGAATCGTCTTTTTTTTTCAATTTTTCATATTTTTCCGGAAAAAAAATAAAAAAATCCTCTTTTTTTCACGCCCCTCAAAATTTTATGAAAACTTACATCTCTACGTAGCAGGCGATCTTTATGACTCATGACAGCGCTCGCGCAGGAGTCTGCGAAGGAGGCCCGGTGGCGTGAAGAGGTCTACCGAGACGGAGGTTATCGTAATAGATTTGTATCAAAGGCCAAATGCGACTCCCGATCACCAACGTTCCCTGAATCGTTCCGATTTTGGTTCGAAATTATTGTTTGCTGACGCTGGCGGCGCAAACGCGGCAGATTAGATTAATATTCTCTGTGCAGTTTGTTCGAGAAATCGGGCAAAGGTGTCACATATAATACTAAGCGTCACGCCAGAAAAAGTAATAGACTCCTTAATATCAGTTTAACAGCTTTTCTGCACATCCGGCTACAGCACGATTGCCATCTTCGTAAAACTGATTGCTCGTGCCCTGCTACAGACAATGCGGTAATTGCAATGGTGGTGTAGTTTGCGGGAACATAAAAAAAAAATATGAACTGCGGCAACGTGTTGTGTTTGCTGGTACGCACGCAGAGTTTCAATACTAACATGTCGTTTATCTTTGAGTAAACATTCCAAACGCCATCTCGCGACAAATACATAGTGTATACACTTTTCGGCACGAGCTTACCTTTTTAGCGCTATTTCCACCTCGAGAAAGCGCTGCACTTGTCTTAGGAATGCTCGGTGAACAAAGTGTAGGACGAAGTGTGTTGATTGCATAAAACCACAACACTGAAATTCCGACGTGTACTCGAAATAATGACTAAGGCTTAAACACAGCAACCTGAACGCGCCCTTCGCGTTAAATGAACGCTTTCAAATAAATTCACGAAGGTCAAGATTTGCGGTGCCACGGAAATACTAACTGCCGCCGAGATCCCCAGCCTATACAGTTCAATGTATAGGCTAAGCAGGCCATTGCCAACGGGCAGCCGATCTCAAAATTCGGTTCTGCAAATTTATCAAATATTAAGAGTGTGATGGCGGCTAACAAAGGTAAATTTCAAATGGTTGGCGTGCCAAGCAACTTTTTCCGTTTAGAGTTTAAATATTGCTAGGGCTTCCGGCAAATCGCGCACGCAAGAAAACATGACTGTTCTTTGTTTTCACCAATTCATCTTTACAAAAAGTTGAAGCACAACACCATGGTAATGTACGATTGCGTACAGTCGTGGATGCTGTAAGTTTACACCGGTTTAGCTCAGAAACTGGGCCGCGTTTTGTTGAGTTTCTGATCGTTTGTTACTGAGTGACAAATTTCCTGCTCTCCGTCGTCAACAAAATGTGGGGTTTATTTATTAATTTAATAAGCAAAGCCCCTAAACCTCTCAACGCAATTTCATGCAACAGGCAATTAGGTACCGTCGTTTAGTTATAATGAGAGTTTGCAGACAGCTTATGAAAGTTTAATGAAAGCTGCTATGAATAAATAGTGACGCGACTAGGTTGCGAACAGTTGCACAAACTTTGTTCTAGTAAGATGTAAATGCAAACTTTCAGTGTTTATTTTGGTTGCAGAGGAAAAGTTGTCAACTGCACTAGCCGAGCTTACATTCTTAATTTTTCTTTTGGTCAAGGAAACAAAGAGTATGTGCCAGGTCCCGTGAATGACCTTTTAGTGGCGAAGCCTCTTAGGGGCTGGGGCTGTTGGCGTCTCCTGCCATCGGCGTAATCGTCATCTCATGTAGTCAGGCAATAAAACGCCGGGAAACTCGTTTACTCCTGACGCTAGAATGTAACGCCTACCTAAAAAAAGAAAAGCACCGGGACACTCGTTTACGCCTCGCTCTAGAAAGCTTCGTGCTTCAAAGAGACTTTTAGAGCAAAGCTGTATACCTCTACCCCGTAACGGCTTCATCTCCGTTGGCAAAAACCAAAAACGCCAAGGCGACAAGAATACACTTATACACGGCATGCTTCGCCCCTTCCCAGGTTTCACCTTAGAGGAGATAGCCCGGGATTTTTCGCTTTATTTCGCTGCTTAAAAAGTAAAGAAAGCGCTTAGGCCATGCCATCCACTAATCCAACACGAGACAGCAACGGTTCCTTCAAACCACCCTTCCTGCACACATTTTTGTCAGGCATAACCATGCTCCTTTGCATGTCTAACGAGATTCTTAGTCCGTCTGTACGCCTTGCTTCATGGTCTCACAAAAAAGGCAGACCCGACAAACGCCGTCCTTAACTACATAGAATAAGGCAGACTTAAACAGTTTCGTTCGAAAGTTGAGCTCTAAATTGTTAAAATGTATCACGCTCAGGCGTTACTTTTTGCATCAGAGTACATATAATATATATAGAATGGTTCGTTTGCCACCACCGCTGCTACTCCCCTATGCAGCCGTAAAAATTAATTGAACGGGCCGAAATCCCACGGTGCACCGGCCCAATACTTTCCTCGAAGAGCGTCGTCGTCGACGCGTCTGAGTAGCTCTGACCGTAAAACAAACTTTATTGCTCGGAAAACCAACTCCAGGCGCAATGTGCTCCGTCCGGACGATTTCGCGCCCATCTACTTGCGTTACCGACGATTGAAAACGGGCTGGAAAATATCAATCTCTCTCACCGTCGGCTGCGCCTAAGCCCTCCTTATTCTCCCCTCCCCCCACCCCCCTCCCCACCCCACCCCTCATCCCGTATAGAAGTTCATTTGCACTCCCGGATTGTCCCACGGGGACCAATAGTCGTGTCCTGTGTGGGACGTCGTCCCAGCTAACGGGATTACACGAGCGTTGCGCGCGCTATCATTTATTTACCGAGCTACCGCTGGCCGTCGGGGAAGACTCTTTACGGTTCGATATCCGCGGTGGAGTCTTGAGCGCTCGACGGCGAGAGGATTAGGCGGCCAATCAGCGTCCAGGCTTGAGAAAGCTGATCCACGCTCGCCTTCGCCCGCGGCGACTAAGTGCGTCGCTTGACAGACGCTGCTTGGGTGCCCAGGATACGAGCAATGCTCCCGAAACAGACGACGAGGCTAACGAGCACTGTGTACGGCCCACGACGCCAAGATAACACGGATGCTGCCGCTCAGCCCGTTGACAACGCCGCCAACATGGCCCGGACCGGATGTCTTGTCGGTGTCGCGATGAGCGCTGGCCAGACAAGACGTCTGTAGAAGCCAGCCTTCCCGAGTGGTATTCTTAACACGCGTTTTGCTGTCTTGGACACCCTAAAATGAAACGACTGCGCTCGGTGTTAACGCGATCACCTCCACTTTCTTCGTATTGGCCCGTCCCGGGTGGCATTTAAATGTTATGCTTGTGCATTACTGTGTCAGAAACAATTTAAGTGAGACAAAAAGTGAATACGACTGGCCCCTGATGTACGCGGCCGGTAGAACAAAATTTGAGATATTTTATGTACTGTATGCTGATGGCAGCGGCGAGTATTACCAACCGCAGCTACATGCGCTAAGGTGTTATGCTGTTAGCACTTGACCGCGGGTGCCCGACGCGGAAGCTGAGTTTTCTGACAAAAGCAAAAATAAAATAATAATAATAATAATAAGCCGGCTTTGTACAATGTTTGTACCCGCTGTAAATATCCCTGAAGTGGTTTAAATTATTTTGTAGCCCTCTATTACAACGCTACATACACGTCCGGCTGTGTGGCCCAGGAGAATCTCCGGCACATTAAGCCTGATTTGAACCTTTATGACAAGTACTCAAATTGTCGTCATTCGATACAAAAACGTTTACACCTCTTCGGTAACTTTTACACCTCCGAAGAATCGAATTAATAAGTTACGAATAAGATAAATCATAAACACCTACCACTCAACGAAAGTAAGAGTCCACCTCTATTTTTCTTGTTCTTAGAGAAAAGCTAGTTTTTTGCTTTTATTCGTATATAACAACTTCTGTCACGAAAATTATCCGTCGGGAGAGGAGCTGATGCTTCCTATCGCAATGGGAACTAAAGTGGTGACCCTTGCAGCTGCCAGCGAAATCTGTTGGTGCGCTGAGATGATAGGAGAAAAAAAGGCTCCCATCTCTTACTGTGACCTTTAACCTGCTCGCCCTTCTTGTAGTGCGCGTATACATGCACCCATCTGAATCTCTTTATTTATTTATTTATTTATTTATTTATTTATTTATTTATTTATTTATTTATTTATTTATTTATTTATTTATTTATTTATTTATTTATTTCGAAATACCCTCAAGGTCACTGAAGACATTACAGAGGGGAGTGGGGGAAAATTGTACAATAACAAGTAGTACAGCATATGATGCGGACATAAGACCATGTCCAAAACAATCAAGAAAATATTACCGTTTTAAACATGAAATCCAGGCCTATGAAACATCAGAAAAATGCGCAAGTAGGGCAGCTTTGAATAGCTTATCGACACTAGCGGTTCGGTAAATACACCGCAGTACGCCATTGTGGCCCTTCACACCATTCTTTACGCAATTCAACTTAAAGAAGTACATACCTCCAACTCCGTAATCTAAAGACCATTAACCCCTCTATTTGGAGCTCTTTGGCGAAGCAGCTCTTGCGCCAATAAGCAACACAAACAACAACAACAACAACAACAACCACAACAACAACAACAACAACAACAACAACAACAACAACAACAACAACAACAACAACAACAACAACAACAACGACATTGCCACGTTGTATCATTGCGTCTGAAATTAACGCTTGAAGTGGTTTCAAATCGTGCCAACTAAAGTCTAACATTGAGCTAGCATCGATAACACTGTTTGCGCAGCTTTCTCTATTATGTCAGCGCTAATGTTGTGTAGCACGAATAAGCCTCTAGTGCCCCGCATTAAGATGTCGCGGTGAAAAAGTGCGGCGGCTGGGCACCGCTATCGAACTTCCGAAAATTTGTTCCGGCCGATAGTGTGCTCGTTTAGAAAGCATACAACGTGGGAGCTAATCTAGTGTCTCTCCTCTGTTCTCCTTTCCAGCAATACCTCATCCAAAACCCGAACCCATACTTCCGGCTGGAGGGCCCAAAACCAGGAGGAGGTAAGTTCTTCGTTATTATCGCATTACTTTTTTTCTTCATCACTCTGATGCGCTCACTGAGAGGCAATTTCCCCTAAACTGCTGAAAGGAGCCATGAAGAGAAAATACAACTTCGTTTAATTTGAAAGAACGAGGATTCAGTATCTCACTCAGCTCCATTAGAGCCACAAAAGATGTTTTTTTAACGAAAAAAAGAAAGAAGTATTTAAAAACTTTCAAATTTTGCGCCACAGTGACGTGTTATGAGCAAGAATGACGTCATACGGGCCAACAATAAAACATAATTTTCAGTGCGTTAACTGCACGTTAGCATTCAAGTGATGCGGTAAAATGGAACTAGAGGCTCCATTACAGACATCCAGTCATGTGTCGTCGCGACAGGTCTCTTAGGCGGCCGCCAATCGCACAAACAAGGTTCCGTGACGTCATAGAAAAGTTGCGGGAAATTGGCTAGGGGGTCGCGACTTCTTCAAACGTTTTCTTTAATATCTCCGTTATTTGTTCGAATATCGCGATGATATTGGTACCATTGTTATCGGGACTAAGAAGTCTTTCTAATAAACCCAACTTGTATTTTGTCTTCATGGCTCCTTGAAGTTCATTTTTATATACCCAACGTTAATTTGGCGTCTTGTAGTGTACGCACGTCTATTTGGTCGCAATGTCATCCTGAAACAAGTGATGGAAGTCAGATTTTTTACGTTTTGTAGCAAGTATTTTGTTGCCTGCTACTCGGAGCGACGTTAAAACGTCTACAGGTAAAATTTTGTAATCGCATCCCCTTATGGTTAACTATATTACACTTCAAAAATGCAATTTTTTGCGTCTCCAAAATAGCAATCGACATTTGAAGCAAGGAATAGCTAACCAGCCTGCATTCCATTACATGTAAATACTCTTCATCAAAGGTGTGACCTTAAAGAGGCCATAAAGAGAAAACACAAGTTTGGTTCATCCAAAAGACTGCCTCGTTATAATCATACTGACACCACTTTTATAGTAACCTTCACTCAAATAAGCAACATAATCTGTAAAAAATGGAATGGCCACGCGACCCACTCGCTCATTTCCTGCAACAGAACCTATGATGTCAAACCAGCCAGCTCTTTGGTTTGCAGAGGACGGCAAAAGCAAATTAAAATTAACCAGAGCTTATAAGCTTGCCGAACGAGCCATTTGCGCTTAAATTTAGGGCACATTCTTTTTAAAGCAGTAAGAATGGTGGGACAAACAGTGGAAGTTATGAAAGCACACGTAAAGATCTAATTACCGATGCGTACTGCTGTTGGTACTGCGCGCAATATGATTGGTTTAGGTGTACAGGACTGCGGCGCTTTGGGTTAGTTAGTCTTAGACGACACTGGCCGATTGACGCAAGCAACGATGTCTTACGTGACCTTATTTGTCGAGCGAGCACTATGTTTCACGAAACGATTCTTTTCTGCCTGAACAAAAACAAGCCAGGTTCAAATACGGTCAAAAACAAACCAGAGGCAGGAAACGGCTTGCCACGGTATGGTGGCGCCATCTAGGTTAACTAACGGTAAAAAACAAAGCTTCCCCGTGGTCTCCGCGATCGGCTGCCGGCGGGCGCGCCGCCGGCAGCCGATCACGGAGGCCGTGGCTTCCCAGTCGGCTGCAAAGCGGTCGGTCCCAGTGATGTCATTGCAGACCACGAAAACACACGATTTAGCGGGAAAATCAAAATTTTTACATAAATTGATTAATTTCTCAGTGAATAAAACATCGTTTGCAACCGGATAAGCGCTGGGGGCACTATAAAACAAGATATTTTTCGAATAAAACAAACTTGTATTTTGTCTTCATGGCTCTTCTAAAAATAATGTTTGGACTATTGTATTTGCGGGTGGCTCTAAATTATGTTTAGCAATAGACCAAAGGTGATGAGGCAGTGGCTGAAATTGACGGGTTGCTCAGCTGCCATGCCTGGATCTACTAGAGCAAACGCCAGGACGTGATATCAGTGAGGCGAAGTGAACTGCCCATGTACTGCCACACCGGCAGAGGTCGAAAGTGCAAGAAGCAGACAGGAAACTGTTACCGATAATATTTCTAAATCTGACTGCAATTTGTTTACCGGCAAAACGCCAGAGAAGGGTTCCGTCTGACTTCTGTTTCATGTTGTCGTCAAATAATAAAGGGGTGTTAGATTCTCAAGCCTAGGTTAATTGCCCTTATCGCAAAGTACACAATCAACTCAGACTACGTATACCAAGTGACTGTCTGTTTCTTTTCTTGCGTTTTCTAACCAATCCTCGGTTTATTTGACTAAAAAATTGATATAGACTTCCATAGAGTGCCTTCCCACGCGAATATATCATTTAAACTGATAAAAAGCTGTAGCACGATCAACGACGTCTAAATCAACCCCCTAAAAACTCCGGTTATGCGACTTTCTCTTCTGATTATTTGCCCTCCACAAAGCATCACCCCCAGCCTAACCGAGATACTGACCAATGCACGAAGGCCTAGGAGGCATACCACTGTCATAGCAACAACAGATGAAGATGAAAAATCATGATAACAGAAGACACACTTAATGAAATGTTCAGCTGAAATATTTGACTGCTGTGACGCGAGGCATCAACTGGTTTTCATTTTCTTGTAACTTACTGAAGTAGCGTAGAAAACCGGGCTAGTTGGTTCAGATTCATCTTCACAGCGCACAAATAACGGGACAAAGGGGAGGATGAAACTGGACAAGCGCTGCACGAAAACTAATTTTTTTATTGAAGAGACACAAATATAAAGCGATCGAAGGTGTAAAACAAAGATAAAAACATGACACACGAACCCATCAAAAGCGACTGCGCAGGCGCACGTTCTCATGTACCGCTCTCATCAAGATATGCAAATTCTGCCTTTAATGGCGTTTTCGGTTGGCCGCTCTGGTCCTCTGGCTCGGAGTCGCCAGATGCCAAGGCGGCTCGCAATCAAAGCGCGAGAAGCACCGTACCAACCGAATGCATCGGCGATCTCGGAGCAGCGCGCCTATAGCGCCACCGTGCAGCCAGCGCGGGGAGCCACTGGGTAAACATTCCTGCGCTGCATCGACAAATGGCGCCGATCAGTTAAGTGGCTAAACCGCGGCGTTTTCTGTCACGTGACCCGTCCTCCCGGCCAGGTCGCGCCACGCTCTCGCTTCGAAGTCAGAGCGGTCGGGAGCGCTCCGAGTCGGAGGCTGACGCTCCGAAAGAACCAACCGAAGGGAGTTCGAGCGCTCGAATTCTACCAACCGAAGGCACGGCCGCTTTTCAGAGCACTCCAGAGTGCTCGTAAACGCCCAACCGCATACGCCATAAAACCGACAAAGACGGAGCGGAAACACACGAGTCAGACATTTTTCGAATTTTATACGCTTCCACTACTTCCCTCGCCTTTTGGTCACCGTGCCGGAACAGTACTGTTGTATCATGAAAGAAAGGAGTACCACCACAATCATTGCAATAGGTGGAAAGATGGCCTGAAGGCACTCCCTTAAGTGAACTGTCATGCTCCTGCAAATGAACATTTAGGCAGCGGCCCGTTTGGCCAATATAAAAGCGATCACATTCGAGGGGGATGCAATAGACCACATTTTATCTGCAAGGAACAAACTGTTTTTCATGTTTGACACCACAGCTGTTTGCTCGACCCTTTCTCGGCCCAAATATAAAGCCTTCGATAGCTTTATATTTGTGCCTCTTCAATAAAAAAAGGTTAATTTTGGTTCAGCGCTTGTCCACTGTCATCCTCCCTTTTGTCCCGTTATTCGTGCGCTGTGGATATGAATTTGTAACTTACGTCAATAGCGCGCCAATGCGCGTTTGAACTGCAATTTTCTTTCCTTTACTTCTCTTCCTGCTATTTACGTAGATCTTCCTTTTAGGCCTTGGGAGTTTTAACCCTCGAATCTTCAAGCTCAATAGCAAAGTTTTAATTTGTTTCCTTGCTTTTCTTAAACATATAATTCAGATAGAAAACCAAAAACAGTAACACCGAAAATGGTAAGACGTAACGATTACCCATATATTCGTATCAAAACAAAAATCTGCAGGAAATCTTGTAAAAGAAGAAATGTTAATCCGGAACGCCAGGGTGATTAATGTTAAGCGTAAGACCCACGTACGTGGGGGACTTAGCTTCCTGATAAGGTCAAGTGGGAACAAGAAAGCGGAATTTATACAAAGTAGCCTAATTGTGCCCCAAGAGGCTTGAGATTCTTATAGATTCTTGTTCCGGCGAACGCGGGCTTTGCTAGGACATGGAAGGGAATTTTGCACCAGTGGGGCTGCGGGTGAGCGGCTTATTATTGCTTACTAATTGTACTTGGGCACACATAATCTTACACTAAGATGCTCGTTGTGCTGATACGGATAACATCACAGACCCGTCCCTTACATTTTCAGAATTAGTTATTCGAAATAGTGCCCCGTGGAACAACTTTAATTGCTCGTAGTAATGTTTTTTTTTTTAGTTCAAGGCAAGGTATGAATACAAGTTTGAAGGCAGTAATGTGACGTTTCACGCAATGGGAAACATATCGGCACTAAACCCTGTAGATTGGAAACGTGTACCAAGCTAAAGCGGTTTCACCCGAGAGGGCACATGGCTATGCTGCGTTTCTGAAAGAACTATGCGGCACATAGTGTTAGGATGCGAGGGTATCCATCCAAATCTACATGAGGGAAATATTCGGCTTCCAGAAGCCCCAGGATTTAAGGGTAGTACAGAGGGAGCTAACTTTAAAGCTGTCGAGGCGACGAAAAGAAGATTAGAATGCTGGTGGGCGAAAAGCAGAGAGGAATATTGCCTAGGATAGCTACCATCTGAAACAAAAAAAAAAGCATTTTGTGCGTCATAAGTTTTTCGTGCCTGCCCTAAGAGCAGCGCTAGTATTAAACGAACAGTATAAAACTTAGGTATACTATTAGTTTTTTTGTGTGGTAAGATGACACGTCATCACCCCGCTACAAAGGGAATACCAATAGCAATCATCATCAGCGGGCAATTGAAGTTTATGTGCCGTGTGCCTGCCATTGTTCTGTGGTGATGGTGGTTTCTCCTACATTGAGCGAAGTATTCATCCGCACTTGAGAACCAAAACTTTATTCCTTCTTTCCAATGTTTGTTGTTTTACCACAGTCTTAGCTGCCTTCCGGAAAATATGTAAAATAAGTTATCGAAGCCGTTCGTGTGAGGCGACAACCCAGAGTGGAGGAATCGAGAGAAAACGAGAGCCATATATTAGGAGGGAGCAAGAACAAGAATGAAAAAATGTGAAGAAACGGCCACCGGGGAGGGATGGGAATGGAATGGACGGAAATAATGTATTGTAGATAGCAGACCACAAGGATAAAGCGGAGCAAGGTTAAAGCAAGATCAAGTGCATGGCACTTTGAGGGTTTCCTTACGCACTTAAGTGTGGGATATGACTGTAGGTGTGCCCCGCATACACGCACACATTTGGAAGAGTTAATAGATATGAATACATATGATAAGAGTCATCCTGGTACCATAATGGGTGCGCCGCCGCGTAGGGGGATACGATACGCCATCGCACTATAGTTAACGAAAATAAATCGACTCTAATCTTCCTCCCTTTCTTCATAAAAAAAGCACCCCATAGCAATCTCTCGACGACGACAGCCATTAGACCATTGTTATCATAAATTCCTAACATCAATAATCCCAAATTATCCGAATCGCATCACCACGCTAATAAATTTCTACTTAACATTTCGTGAAGTCAAGGGCGTCGGAAAGGGGGAGATAAGGTGGCGTGTGTGTCCCCGGTCTTTGATGCCTTATTTATTGGCTTTGCAGAATGTGAGGGCTTCCTTTTTATGATTTCTGGCCTCGGCCATACATTTTTTTTCCCTTCTACGTTTCCTCAAACCTGCACAGCTTCTTCACTTTCGCGAACATTTCTGACGCCCTCTGACAGCGCAGTTAATTCAGGCGTTTATTCTACGTGCCCATTGGGTCACTGCGGTGACTCGGGGGTTTTGAGTTTCACCGCTACGTGCGGAGACGACTTTGTTTCCATCCGCTGCTCCATCTTTTACGGACCCGAAACACGAGAGCGCTCATTTACAGATGCTTGGCAAACTTTGGGGGAATGCGCAATTGTCAGAAGCTTTTCACTTCAATGGGGCTCATAGCTTAAGTATCTTGCCACGAAGCGTTAAGCCCCACTTTTTCTTTTATCTTTTTGTTGGCTAGTTGGTGCAACTCAAGACACGCGGGCCAGACTTCGCCTCTAGTCACCACAAATTTGCTCAGCCAGCTCTCATTTCGCTGGTCGTGACCACTGGCAAGCTGCAACTTTTTTCCCAAAAAGGTTCTTTCAAAAGGACCCTGAGGGCGCACTTTGGGTCTCTCGGCTGCTAACAGCTGTACACGATCGTGTTTTGTTACACATTCCCATAACACGAGACCAACAAGCATTAAATGTAATGGGCACGCAGCCTAACGAGGAGAAAGCAGCGTGCCCCGTCTTTGAGGTCGTAAGCACCTCATGGGAGGTAATGTGACCTTCTATCTACGACTCCCGTGCAGTAGTATTTTTATAAGTTTTCACTGCCCTTGTCGCTGTGGTTGTCCGAGTACAATGCGTGTGTGCTCGACCTGTGGAGGTCTACCCAGTAAGCGAGCCCAACTTTTACTGGAGCAGGACACAGTCCCAACTTGAACCGTTTTTCCAACTTTGTTCATGCGGAATGGCAACCTTTGAGTGTGTGTGTGTGTATGCATGTTTGGAGTGAACGAATAGAGTTCAGATGCCCCCGAGTGCCAGGACACGTGAATGGTTGTTGTGGACACCCATTGGGCACAGTTTGTGCGTGTGTGCGTGTGTGCGTGTGTGCGTGCGCGTGCGGCCGTATGGGCGGCAGAATCACGAAAGCGATGCTGCCGCGTATACGCGTGTTCTCATGTGTAAGAGGTGACATGGCAATAAAAAAACAAGAAACACATTTTATATCTCAAATGACAACACGCTTCCCCCCCACATTGCATTATAAAATCATTAGCGTCTATGAAATACAAGAATGAAGTGGTTTTTAGTAACTAGTTCATTCTGCAAACATTTTACTTTTGAAGAGTTAAACATAATGATGTCTTTTCTGCTGTGTTTGCCATCAAGCCTTGTTTCCACTTATTTTACTTTTGATAACTGTTGTGACTTGATAGCGTGAGAAGGGTTATTTCTATTAGCATATTTACTAAAAGAAAAGTGCAATGAATATAAGTGTGATCCTTGCGTTCTGTACTTGCTATACAAACTTTACTAAGACAAACATTGCTCGCCATAAGACGAAACAGTGGGTGTGGCTTCACCTCTTCAACACCGTCCCCGCACAGCTAGTGGGTCGACTAAAAGGTAATCGGGCGCTGATCGATGTGTACAAAAGACGCAAGTATCTAGTTCAGAAGAGTGACGAACAGTGATGGATGAACCAAGCCAAGACTTTGGAGCTACGCCCTTCAGACAAGATTTCTCGTTCGCAGGACACGACGCAAAAGAACACGAGTAGCGTGGGCCCTATTCTCTTCCCGAACTGAGAGTTAAAACCAAAAACTGGGTGTTCAGGGTGCTTTTTTTGTGTGTGGCACTGATTGATAGCCGACTCCCAGAGGTTCCTTACGAGGCATGTTATTTTCACTGCTGGGAAGATGGGAAGATGGCGGGAAAGCAGCGCCATTCCAGAAATAGAACAAGCGAAATAATGAATGCATAGAAGGGATTTGTTGGCCCTGGGGAAGAGAGAGGGGGGAGCGAGAATTTACGATCTTGCAGTTTCGCAAATCGCGAAACCTGCATGCCCAGGCAAAATTTGCTCCTTTGGCTATGCAACACCGACTTCGTGTAAACTATCAGTCCACAAACTACTAGTAAACGAGTGTACCTATAAAGTAGACGATACATTTTATCACTATGTAGTGTCAAGCACACCGAGCGCTTAAATTCCCATCTTCATTAAAAAAATTACTCCCACCTCCCCTCGCGGGAACCCCTGTGTAGATGCGAAGCATAGGGGGTTCCGTTGTTGTTTCGTTAGGTTGATTCTCCCATCGCGTGAAACGTGCCGTGAACCCCCTGCCGCGGCTATGACGCAACGTGGCGCGGCTATGACACAACACAATCCAACGCAATCCACTTTAATTCAATCCAATCCAAACTCAATCCAATCCAATCCAATCCAATCCAATCCAAGCCAATCCAATCGAATCCAATCCAATGCGCCTCGCGAGAGAGTGTTCGCTATCGAAGATGTGAGAGGGGGTGAGCGGCGGAGAGCGCAGCTCGCGCGGCGAGGAGAATGGGGGAGGGGTGTGGACGGACAATGACAACGCCGTATGGAGGGACAAGGCGATGAGATGCCGTCGCATCTAAAACTCTTTTGAACTTAATCAACCGGGTATTGATAGCGGTGGCTCAGTGGTGGTTCAGTGGTGGCTCAGTGGCTAAGGCGTTGCGCTGCTGAGCACGAGGTCGCGGGTTCGTCTCCCGGCCGCGGCGGCCGCTTTTCTGATGGAGGCGAAAAGCAAAAACGCCCGTGTGTACGAGATTTCGGCGCACGTTAAAGAACCCCAGGTGGTCAAAATTAATCCGGAGCCCTCCACTACGGCGCGCCTCATCGCCTGCGTTGCGTCGGCGCGTTAAAACCCTACAATCAATCAATCAGCTTCCAGGGAAGTTGAGAGCAAAGCACCCTTTACAGAACAGATCTTTTAAGTGCAGAGTACTTAGGGCCTAACCTTGTCGTCGTAGCGCACTCGCTGGGCCCAAATAGAGGCACACGGCGTTCAGTCGTAGCGGCTGTTCGACAGCCAAGTAGTTTATGTATTTATAAGCGTTCGAAACTCGTGAACCGCTGGCGCTTGTTATACATCTCCTCGTTGTTTAGCGCACAGAAAACTGTAGGTACATTTGAAGCAAAATATACGTAATCAACCGGCAGCGCCCGCGTTCATTTAGTTAGGAACGCTCGTTGGGTTGACTTTTACGATAGTAAGCGAGAAAAAGTGGCAGTGCAACGCCGGCACGTGCGGGAGGAAAAGCAAGCACAGAAAGAACAGAACTCCCACTGGCGTAGTTTCAGGGAGGGGGCGCGCGAGCACTGCGAAGGCGGGAAATTTGAATTGCATTGGGTGGTAACAGTCAGCGAATAACGGCGCTACAGCCCATTATTGATAATCACTGCTCTGCACTTCCGACAGCTTTCACATTGAGTGGAACGGCTTTAATTTTTTTTATGACGGGCTCCAGCTGCCTCCGGTAAGATCTAAAATGGGTTCGTCGGAGCTGTAGCATTCCGACATAAGCGCGCCGTTGAAAACGTAGTGCTGTAGGTGTCGATCAATACGGCCACTGTCTCAACGGCAGATAACGGGAGCACCGCAGCAGCTGCAAGTAGAACGAGGCCCTTGCAGCCACTGACGCCAAGATTTCGACTTTCGCCGCCTTCCAAACATAGAAAAACGTCATTTAAGTCAGCGCATCAAATGACTCCTAAGGGTTTGCGGCCGTTTAGGAGCCTGTAAAGAAGTGAAGACGAGTGTGTCAGCGCCTATCAGCTGGCGTTTCTGCCCGTAAGATGTTTTATTCATTATGTAGGTGTTGCCGTATCACCTACAACCATGGCAGGGCGAATTTGGGGGTGTGCCCTGGAACGGGAAGGGTGGGTGGTAGGAAGTTCTTTTTTGCTATGATGATGATCATGATATTACATGAGACGTTAGTAATACTAGTAACATTAAGATTAATCGTTATTTTTCTTATAATAATATAAAAATAACAAAAATATCATGCACCTCTCCGTCTAACGACGGCGATGGTTGAACTCCAAGCTTTCTCGTCCCTTTGGATGTCGTTTGAGTTTGAACTTAGTTTCGGCCATGTCGAAATGGCGCAGTCGGATAGACGTCGGCTTCATAGCGCAAGAGACCCAGGTTCGATTCTGGCCACGGAGCGCGTTTTTTTCTTTGAATTTCCTCACGATCATTCGCCATCATCGTCAGGGAAAGTTGGCTTTCCTGCGAGGCGTTTTCGCGTTACAGACGCAATAAGTGAGAGCACTAAAGCTTCGTTTTAATAATAATCAATTGCGCTTTTTTGCCCGCCGACGGGTCGCCAATAGGTCTGTATTGGCGACCGATACTGATTGATTATGAGGTTTAACGTGCCGACGCTACACAAGCGATGAGGTGCGCTGTAGTGGAGGGCTCCGGATTAATTTCGACCACGGGGTATCATTACGTGCGCCGAAATCTCGAACACACAGGCGTTTTCGCTTTTCGCCTCTATCAGAAAAGCGCCCTCCGTGGCCGGGTATCGAGCCCGCGTCCTTGGGCCCAGCAGTACATCGCCTTATCCACTGAGCCACCGCGGCGGGTGTTGGTGCCCGATATTACTTTGTTATGTTAATTTGTTGCACTAGGAGGTGGGCGGCCTCTTTTACCACCCCCTTCAAATCCATCGCTGCACCATAAGCCATGCTTTTGGGAGCCGAGTTTGGTTTGAGATTTGGTGTGTTATGATCATTAACGATAGGCATAACCCATTTTCCTATCAATGAACACCTGTTACTTTGCTAAACACATGGTAAGTTATGGTCTTGTCCGTTTTGTTGATTTGTCTTCGAATTGTATGTACGGCGCCCTCATTTAGAAGAACTCTCCCAGAAGTCCAAAACATTGCGTGAGAGAGTGAGTCATTGAGTGAGCGAGTGAGTGAGTGAGCGAACAAAAGTAAATAAGTGAGCTCACAGTAGTAATAAGTTAGAGCGAGTGAGTGAGTAAGTTAGTGGGTGAGTGAGTGTGTAAGTGGGTGGGTGAGTTAGTGAATGATAGAGTGAGTGAATGAGTGAGTGAGTGGGTGAGTGAGTGAGTGAGTGAGTGAGTGAGTGAGTGAGTGAGTTAGTGGGTGAGTCAGTGAGTCAGGGAGTCAGTGAGTGAATGAGTGAGTGAGTGAGTGAGTGAGTGAGTGAGTGAGTGGATGGGTGAGTTAGTGAATGATAGAGTGATTGAATGAATGATAGAGTGAGTGAGTGAGTGAGTGAGTGAGTGAGTGAGTGAGTGAGTGAGTGAGTGAGTGAGCGAGCAGAAGTAAATAAGTGGTGAGTGAGTGACTGAGTGAGTGACTGAGGGAGTCAGTGAATAAGTGAGTGAGTGAGTGAGTGAGTGAGTGAGTCAGTCAGTGAATGAATGAGTGAGTTAGTGAGTAGGTGAGTTAGTGAGTGAGTGGGTGAGTGAGTTAGTAAATGATAGAGTAAGTCAGCGAGCGAAAGTAAACAAGTGAGTGAGTGAGCAAGTGAGCGAACAAAAGTAAATAAGTGAAAGCGAGTGAGCGAGTAAGTTAGTGAGGGAGTGCGTGAGTGGGTAGGTGAGTTAGTGAGTGACAGAGTGAGTGGGTGAGTGAGTGAGCGAAAGAGTCAGTGAGTGAAAGAGTCAGTGAGTGAATGAGTGAGTGAGTGAGTTAGTGAGCAAGCGGGTGAGTGAGTTAGTGAATGATAGAGTGAGTGTGGGAATGGGTTGGTGAGTTAGTGAATGATAGAGTGAGTGAGTGTGTGAGCGAGCGAGCAGAAGTAAATAAGTGAGAGATCGAGTGAGTAAGTTAGTGGGTAAGTGAGTGAGTGAGGCAGTCAGTGAGTGAATGAGTGAGTTAGTGAGTGGGTGAGTTAGTGAGTGAGTGGGTGAGCGAGTTAGTGAATGATGAGTAAGTGAGCGAGCGAAAGTAAATAAGTGAGTGAGTGAGTGAGGGAGCAAGGGAGCGAACAAAAGTAAATAAGTGAGAGAGCGAGGGAATGAGTAAGTTAGTGGGTGAGTGAGTGAGTGAGTGAGTGAGTGAGTGAGTGAGTGAGTGAGTGGATGGGTGAGTTAGTGAGTGACAGAGTGAGTGAGTATGTTGGTAGGTAAGTGAGTGAGTGAGTCAGTGAATGAGTGAGGGAGTGGGTGGGTGAGTTAGTGAGTGAGAGGGTGAGTGAGTGAGTGTGCGAGCGAAAGTAAATGAGTGAGTGAGTGAGTGAGTGAGTGAGTGAGTGAGTGAGTGAGTGAGTGAGTGAGTGAGTGAGTGAGTGAGTGAGTGATCGAATGAAAGAGGAATGAAACTAAGTCCCAGGATGTGATGTGATGTTCGCGGGTAAGCCTCCTTGACCACCCGTTCAGGGGGCCGAAATGTCAATATATTGTTTCCCTCGTGGTCTGCGTTTTTTTAATTAGTATCTTGCCAGAGCAGACAGGCCTCCGTCGAAGCATTGGTTTCATGTGATGGGATGTGCCGCTTTACGATAAGTTGAGTCCGGCATTTGCGAATGGCCGGTAGAAGCTCCGAGTCAGTATCACTTTCTCGTTCAGAACATCACATTTATTGCAACGATGAACACTCCAAGAACCAATCACCCGCCAAGATATAAAGAAATCGTCCGCGTAGACCAGAAAAACGCTAGTATCGCCGCGTACGATAGTGTCGTCTCCTTCTCAGCGATAGACTGACTCGTCTAGTCAACGGAGCTTAGCGGCCGTTTCGCACAGCTTGAAGAGTATAAATCAAAGCCACGGCTAAAACGGAATTGTCAGGGGGTAAACTCCTAAAAATATTAAGAATTAAAAAATAGCGTGATCATTTCATAATACTCGATGTGAGATGATCCCTCCGCTCATTGCAGTAACAAAAAAGCGGTAATCGATGCGCATGCCGCTACTTTTACCTAGTTTTTGTGGCCCATTTCAAGGATTTCTGTTGTCCTCACTGCAGAATCGATTCTTTCATGGATTACGTGTTTTTTGCGTTCACCTTTTTTTTATGTTGTTGAAATTTTTACCCCTAAAATGTTTAATGGCCTAAGAAAATTTGCTGGCCATTTGTGTCCGTTTTTTTTTTTACTCGGAGCATCGTCAAGCACACCGGCAGCCATTTACAGTCCTCGGACCTTATGTAAAATGTCAGAAGCGAATAAAATACCTGAGGAAAAATTCCTCTCATAGGATTAGAATTCGTCAACCTGGTACGATTGGAAGGCTGGAAGCTTGTCACTTGATCAATGCCTTGCTACAAAACAATTACATGCTCTGACTGAAAACACGCTGTCCTATGAAAGTTGATAGAATCGGTGACAATGGAACTATTCGGGAGCAGTTAAGGGGGAAGGAAGATGAAAGGTATGGTAACAGTGATAAACAGAGCGAGACGGAAGAAATTTTGAGACGGTGTCGGCGAGATATGAGCAAATAATCTTGTGGCGATCGTGCCATCCAACAATTGTCCTCCCATACCTTCAGGATCATCACCACCACCGCCATTATCATCATCGTTGTCCTCTTCACCACCATCATCACCATCATCAACAGCAACAACAACTTACTTACTCACTTCCATGTTCTAACCTACCTTCAGTAAAGCTTGGTGTCGGGCTTCAAATGACTTATCTATTTTCTGCTCTGCCTGATTCTGAATGTTTTAAATCCTTTTGTTAAGTTGTGGCATTTTCTAATGTTCCGTGTCTCGTGTTCACGCAGACTGCTTATACCACAAGTCCGTGGAGGGCGAGTACACGTTCGTCTCGACGGGAATCGACAGCGTGTGCGCGCTGTACATCCTCGCGGAACCAGAGTATGTCGTCGAGTTCGAGATTCTGCGCTTCGACGTTAGCTGCACCAAGGGAGGCGCCCTCACGGCAAGTGCTCCTTTCTCCTACCTACGTTATACCGCCCACAGTTGTCGTTTGAAAAAAAGAAAATTCAAGAAACCTTGATTGTGTTTCCTCTCACTGATGAACTGGCATCTCCTTGGTACTCTTGAGCTTTTGTTTTTTTGTTGAGTGCCTGGGGTCCAAAAGCTCCTGAAGGTGTAACCCAATGACGTTTAAAAAACTTCTGGAGTGGAAGCGGCGCCCCACTATTGTAGCTGGCAGCTTCCATATTCCTCCAGGCAGAAAGCGTGCAAGTGGCCACTTATGCGCACGCAGCATTCCTCTTGTGTTAGAACGCTTCAGAACACTATGCTGATCTCGTGTGTCACCTGCGGCTGCAGGAATCGAGTGAAGCAAAAGCCAAGAAAAACTTTTGGTGAGCAAGTATGCACGAAACAGCCTTAAATCGCTTGTCACCTTCAGCGCGCTATATATCTCCCTAGAGCAGTGCAGGAGCAGTAGCAACTGAGAACTTTCTCTACGAACTTCTTTTTCTGGCGAATGTAAAGTAAAATCGGGTTTTGTGCGTGCGCCTTAGTTTCCCAAAGGACAAGACACTGCATGGGGTTCGGAGGGATGGCTGAATGCCTATAAGAATGCGCACGTTCTTGTCTCGGAGCAGTCTGAAACCAGCCGGCTGCTTTGACACGACGGACAAAACAACAACTCTGCGACAAGGGGATAAATTCCTGCCGTTTTCTGGCTTTCCACGCACATCTGCGCTAAAATCTGAACTGCGGCGGCCACTCAGCGATAATCAGGATCGATTACACCCATCGGGTGGACTTCTGGAAAAGCCTTTTGCCTGTTTTGAGCGCGGTAGTGCCAGATACGTCAGAATTTGTGCCACGAAATATGCATGGTAGCACATTCCGCGCGAGAGAGATAGAAACACTTTTATGGAGTTCTGTGGTTTAGCGGTGCGTGGTGGCCGCCGGTTGAAGTCCTGCGGCGACGGTGGCAGCTTTTGTGACCAGGAGTGTTTGCACGTCAAGGTCTGAGCTGCCCAACGCACGCTTCCTCTGCTCATCACTATTTACATGCCGGAAGGGATCTTGATGGCATGCCCACGGACAAGTGGGGCGGAGGCGCCACAAAGGAGGCAATTCGGTGAGAAATACTGATCGGGGCGATGGAGTACTGCCCGGCAAATGAGGGTATTCGTTTGCAGGAGATGCCAGAGGCGTTCCTGATAGTTGGTGAGCGATGACTGCTGCACTGAGGTGCTGTTTAGTGAGCTGCCGGAAGATGTCAAAACTAATGGTAGCGTTATGAGAGCATGTTCGGAAAATCGACCACAACGTAGAAAATGCAAGGTTTAAAATCGCCACATGCAAATAGTGAGAGCTTCTTATAGTAAAGATGTTCACACTGACCTTTGAACAGGCATTATTTGCTTAGTTGGAACCTCATCATTGGATTGCGATCCACGCAACAAGCAAATTTACGCTTTGTCGAAGAATACTGCCAACCTGTATGTAAAGGTCGGGCTTTACAAAATTAAAAAAAAAAAAATCATCCGGAAAACTCGCATCGCGGCGCACCAACACAGATAACAGGGTCTATTTTTTATAAATCCGTAAATGACACTTGGTAGCAGCCAACTGGCCAACTGGCCTGACCTTCTATTATTTTCTATTTTTCTGCTTTGTTTAGTTTTAAATAACGTTCGTTGTTGGGTTGGTTGGTCGATCATACTCAGGTGGCGTATAGCGCAAAAAAAGACGAAGGACGGGAAGGATGCACAAGGACAAAGCGCTTTGTCATCGTGCATTCTTGCCATCCTTTGTGTTTTTTTGCACCCCTTTATTAGTCTTTAATGGCGCGAGGGCGAACACCGTGGACGAAAAAAGAGCGGAAATGTGGAGGAGACCGAGGGAGGAATTCACCGCTCAGAAAATTTCCGGGAGTGTTCTGACCTTAAACCTAACTTTCCCTGATGATGATGATGACTGTGGGGAAAGTGCAGCAAAATTAAAACGCTTCCTTGCGAAGCTTGCCGACAGCTCCGTTACGCCCCCTCCGCTAAAAGGCGGCGCGACGCAGGCGTACGACAACGTAAATAAGCCTAACGTGGAGTTTTTAGGTGAACATCGACAGCATTACCCACAGGCCGACGTAGGGTAAGAATGGCACTGATCGGCGTAAGGCCTAACATTAGTCCTAACGTCACATCTGGGGGTTTAACATCTCAAACTCACACCCACTCAAAATACTGTTCACTGAACGCCACGCAGCAGGTACCAATTCGCACTGTACAGCTCAAACCCAAACGTCTGGCCTATACGTAGCGCACACCCGAGAGTTGCTGTGGGTATTCTATAAAAGTGGGGTGTACCTCCAGAGTAGCACATACTCGCAGTGTGGGATTGCGCAACTAAAGATCTTTCGTAGCCGTATGGCTGAATTTAGGTGGATGGCAAACTTTCCTTCGCGTAAAGATCTTCGCGTTGAGCCATCCTCGTCGTTAGGCGGAAGGGTGCATGATTTTTTTTTTTTCAAAATGTTTGCTTATATGCACTTCATCTTCAGGGTCGGTATTATAAACGACACATGCATGGCCCTGGCGGTTTTTCGGAGCAGAAAAACGCATGTCGCACGTAAGGCGGCAATGGAAACTTCTTCCGCACCCCCCCCCCCCCCTCCAAACTCCGGGCTACTAGCCGGAAAATGCCACGTATGCTTCGGCAGCGAATGTAATAAGACATTGTTGCTGGCAAAACTTGCGGAAGCGGACCGGTAATTTATCAGTGCAGTTGGAGTGCATTTGAATCGTCGTTTTTTTTTCTCTCGAGCAGCTGACAGCACCCACATTTTGAGCCCACGTGTAGGTGGTGTACCTAATTCAGTGATCAGGTTTGCAAATAGCGTGAACTTCTAGAATAAGTGAAATGATGGAGAGCGGTGACAACAGATCAGATACTCCGCTGCGTGCGAGGCTGCAACAGTGAGCTGCGCTCGTATAAGGAGAGCCGGTCTAATGGTTATGGTGTCCGTTCAGCCCGACACCAGTGAATTGTAGTTCCCAGAGAGGCAACGGTCTCACTGAATGAGCGTCATCTTGCTAGAAATGATACTTTGTAGGCAAATGTATTCAATGCACATTTCAAAGAAACCCCCGTTGTGGCATTCTGGAGCTTACACGGTAGATATTGTTAGAGAGACAAGGAAGCGGCAAGGAAACCGGTAGAATGATTTCTTTCTGATGCAAATGAAGCCGCTGACAAAAAAAAATAAGAAGAAACTCTCTCAACAGTTGGGGGAAAAATGAGGGGAGCCCGAAAAAGGATTGCCTGAAAAACCACGCGAGAAGGCTGTGATACAGTAAACATGAATATCACCGTAGCCCGTACTATGGCTGTTCCTTTTTCGCTTACCTAAATACTCCATGGTGCTAATCTAAAAGTTATCTTCAGTTTCAGCTGTCGTTGCTTTCCGGTATTAGAATTGCGTTCCGGTGTAAGTTAGAATTACATCACGGGTGTCCTTGACATTGTTTAATTCGCTCTTGATTTGTTGGATGAAAGTATTGGCGTTGTTTGGGCGTATTAGCCCTTTTAATGCGGAAAAACTGTTCGATATTTGATATTTCTGGCGCTGGTCTTAATATTTACGCATTTTAGTGCTTCCAGTACAGCGACGTCTTCGGCTTCAAAGCTACTTGAATACTGATGAAGTTTAAGTAATTTGGTCACCATTATTTTATTTTGATCACCTAAAACTACAGATCACTTCACCTGCAGGTGCTCACTGTCAACCGCGCACTTCTTCGCCGGCTTAAGGCGACAGCTCTAACCTTCCCACACATCGGTTAGCGCCTGCCGTGTCGCACGTTCTCCAATCGCATCTGCAACGAGAGCGCGCGCGTCTCTCCCGGAGTCTCGTGGAGGAAATAGCCGGAATGCTTGTTTGGGGTGGGCGTTGCGTACAGGGTCCTGCCCCGTGCGACTACTGGAGTTCGCATACGCAACACCTTAAGTTAATTCGGGCGACTGACGAGCACGTTCATACGAACAAAAGCGGCAACTACCTAAAGTGAGTGAACCCTTGTTATAATGAAATAGGTTTATTGGAAATATCGCTTTATACTAAAAGTTTCATGGCACCGACTGCTGTGCATTAAAGCAAACTATCCCCACTTTTAACAAGTTAGCGCTAATAAAGAGGCCAATATGCTATCCCGATAACTTTGTCTATTCAGTATTAACCACCAAAGCCTCAGCTTCAGCCAGCCTACCAGCCTACAGGGACCTCCTCTCAATCCCCTTAAAATAAATCCCAACGTGGTTGTTAGAATCGCGTTTCGCCTTTGTTATTTAGTATATACAATTTACAAAAGGTCATCTCGAGGGAGTTCGACTAACATCGATCACCGTGGGACACACAGGTGTAATAGCATCTTGGAGATTCATCATATAGTGATTGTAGAGTATGACATCAACAGATTTGCCACCCAACCGTACCTCGCCTTCATCACAGTTGACCGCGTCGCTCTTGTGTGATTACCATCGCCATGAAACACGGCTGCGGATACACACTTTTTCTCAGCACGTGCCTCCCAGACACATTAGGGAGTGATCACCACATAATCAGCCTGCAGCTGCCTCACACAAAAGCTACAAAAGCTCGTCTTGGCACTGCACGCTTAACGGGTTGGACACAATTTCGTCATGACACTCCTGCCCAATCTATTAATGACATCGAAGAATGGTCAGCTGCCATCCTGGACACAGCACGGAAGTGTACAAAGGAAATCCCTCTGACTCCTGACACCCCGGTGGTAGATGCTCACCTCGATCATCTTTGGGCTGCCGCCGTGGTCTAATCAAGAGATGGAAAACTCGAAGGACCAATCGGCGACTCCGCATTCGTATTGCTAAGTTAACCAAGTAGGCTGCGGATTATGCCCAGCATCTTAGCCAGCAAAATTGGGCTCAATTTTGTACAAAGCTCCAAGGAACGCTAGGCACGCGGCGAACTTGGCATCTCCTAAGATCCCTATGGGCAACAATGAAACCAAAACTGCAGTGGCCCAACAACTGCGCCGCCTCATACAAAACTATCCCGGCACGGAACAAGAACTTCTAGAGGAGCTAAGGAAACCATGGGCACGACCAGACGGGGACTCGTCCCTGCCCCATGCTCCTTACACTGGCCCCCCAAACGCTGACCTCGATGCGCCCTTCACCCTTCCAGAAATTGAGGCAGTAGTGCGGAACCTCACCCGCAATACCACACCGGGTAAGGACCGCATCCAGAACAAATACTTGCGCAATCTCGATACAGCCGCCCTTGAAGCTTTATTAGAGTATATCAACAAACAATGGAATGCGTGTACTCTACCACAACTCTGGCGGCACGCGGATATTACTCTTATCCCAAAGCCTAAGAAACCATTGACTCCAGGAAACCTTCACCCATTTCACTGACATCGTGTGCTGGGAAACTGTACGAACATTTAGTGCATAACCGCTTGGTAGCACACATCGAGGATAATGATCTCTTCCCAATGACCATGTTTGTCTTTCGACCCCGTCTGTCCACGCAAGATATTTTAATCCAACTTAAGTCGGACATTATTGATCGCCTCACATCATCCCACAAGCGCTGCATACTCACTCTGGACATCAAGGGTGCATTCGACAACGTTTCACACTCGGCAATACTTGCAGGACTCGCATCTCTCGGATGTGGACAGCGCATGTATGACTATGTCAAGGCCTTCTTAACGGACCGTACTGCGACAATTGGTATTGGATATCTTCGATCGTCCGCTTTCACGATTCAAGCGAAAGGTACTCCGCAAGGGTCAGTCATCTCGCCACTGTTATTTAACATCGCCATGAAGGACCTCCCACCGAAATTTCAGTCAATTCCCCACATTAAACACGCACTATATGCGGATGACCTTACCGTCTGGACGCCTACTGGCTCCATTGGAGAGCAGCAAGACGCCTTGCAGCAAGCGATTACTGCTACCTTTCACTACCTCCAGACAAGAGGCCTCCAGTGCGCACCCGAAAAATCGGCTTTGCTAACGCTCCACTCCCAGCCTTCTCACAAATCTGCTCGAGGTATACCTGAACCTCAACTGGCCATTGCAGGGCAGCCAGTCCCCAACGTCCCGCAACTGCGGGTGTTGGGTCTCACAATACCCAAAAACGGCTCTGGGCTGCACACAATTTCCCCTCTGCATAAAACCCTGTCGCAACTGATGCACCTTCTGCAACGCATCTCCCACCGCCGTCGAGGCCTTAAAGAGCACGATACCCTACAGATAGTGCAAGCTTTGCTTATTAGCCGCATTACCTACGGGACCCCGTACCTCGCTCTGAAAACAACAGAAAAGGCTCGGCTCAACACAATGATTCGCCAAGCGTACAAAACTTCGCTTGGCCTACCCACTGCTACTGCGACCCACAAACTACTCGCCTTGGGAGTTCACAACACGTGGGAAGAGCTGCAAGAAGCCCATCATTCAGCTCAACTACGGCGCGTGCAATTGACTCCCACTGGTCGACAGGTCCTTACAGCATTAGGACTCCGTCCGATACCCCCGAGGGAACAAAAACAACGCATTCCTCTAGCCCTGCGAGATGACATCCGGGTGGCCCCAATTCTTCGCGATATGCACGCCAACTACCACCTTGGCCGCCGGGCTGCCCGTGCTCGAGCCCTGACTGCGCGATACGGCGAAGACCCCAGCGCCCTATATACAAATGCTACCCCCTACCCTGGGCGCGCCGGCCACGTAGCCTGCGTAGTTACTCATACTGGCCAATGCGTCACTGCTTCCACTGCTACCACAAGCTCAATCGATGTCGCCGAAGAAATAGCCATTGCCCTGGCCGCCATTTCCCGCCCTGACCAAGTAACCATCCTCACCGATTCGCAGACAGCCTGCCGAAATTACCAAATTGGCCGAATTTCTTCATCAGCACTTCACATATCCTCAAAAACTGCTCAACGACCCCTGACATCCGCATCGTCTGGGCTCCTGGACACGCCGCCATCCCCGGCAATGAAGCGGCTCACGCCGCGGCTCGCGATATGATACACCGAGCCATTGCCGACGGTGGCCAATGTTTACCCCCTCACGATCAACTCCACCCACTCAGTGGCTACACGGAGATTCTCGCGCATTACCGGCAAACTCGCCGTCGTCTCCCACCACCACACTGGCGCCTCTCCAGAGAGGACGCTACAACTTGGCGGCGGCTCCAAACGAATACCTATCCACATCCCATCCGCCTCCACCTCATCTTCCCCACCCAACAACCTTCCCTCTGCGCTTACTGTCCCCAGCCTGGCACCCTCTACCACATCATATGGGAGTGCCAACGAACTCCAGACTTTCCCCCCCTTTCCAACCCAACCTTCGAGCAGTGGAGGGCTTCCCTGGCCAGCCCGGACCCGGATATCCAGCTTAAGTTGGTGACCCGAGCACGGACAGCCAGCCGAAGTCAAGGCATCCCGGACTAGGGACGCCTTCCATGGGGCGACGCCCACACATCAGCCTCTGCTGGAGAAATAAAATCTCTCTCTCTCTCTCTCTCTCTCTCTCTCTCTCTCTCTCTCTCTCTCTCTCTCTCTCTCTCTCTCTCTCTCTCTCTCTCTCTCTCTCTCTCTCTCTCTCAGCAGCATTTTTCTTTAGGAGAACGTTGACGTTCTCTCGAAGTACGCGTACATAACACAAGCGTGTGGAAGGCTCGCGGAAAATAACAGCTGCTTTTTACACAGGTTCGCTTCATATGAAGCGAAATAAATTAATGATCACCCACGACGGGTACTTTTAAGGCTATTTATTAAGTAAATGCTCCTCACATACTTTAAACATGTGGTTATTTTCAACAGGAACGAACTTTAACCTAATAAGTTACAACGCCGCATCTTGTGCATTACGTCGATGTTCAGTTAATTGAGATTTAGCGTATGAGAGATCGTAAAGCGATAAAAAATTACAATGTAGGGTTTTTGAGTTTTTAAGTCCCATCGTTGCCTTAAAATAGCTTAGCTTTTTACAAGGCTACGATAATAAAACCTTGAAACAACGACCGGCAGACCACAAGGAATCAAAAGTCCCATTAGTACTATTTCGGCCTTTCGACTGCAGAAACCGGAAGTAGCGTGACTTACTCCAAATGTCAGCTGTGGGACAGCCCTGTGTGCGTTTCTCCTGATGTGCGGGCCAAATCAGGCGTCGTGTTTTTTTTTTTTGTTTTTTTTCCGAGGGGGGGGGGGGGGGGGCATTTTTTACAGTTTATATATTTTTTTAGGTTGACTTGAGCACAACTTTAGCATTTCTGTGCCCGCTGTTGTTCTGCCATGTTTTTACCCTTTCGCTTTTATCGATTCCTGCACCTTGTATTGCAGTTCGCCGTCGGTAAGGTTTACGCCTAAATGTCTTGTCTTGTTTTGCGCAACTCTACCCCGCATAAACTTTTCCCGCATTTCCACAACTCCAGTACACACGCCAGCCACACCAGCCAACCGACTTAACAAAAAACGGTATTGTTTACGTCTCCTTAGAATAGAATGCCCGCAAGCGTAGCCTAAAGGGGAAGCCAAGTACGGATCTTCGCTGTAAGAGCACTGGAGGTTGTGGCAGGCTTCCGACTTTAGGCGTTTTCGGAATTTATTTTTTTATACCCAGTTGCCCAGCTGTCCAACTAATCTCTTGAGAACAACATTCACTTCAGGTGTTTGTTCCTTCATAGGAACTGTTTCCATGGTTACCGATAACGTTTTTACCGTGGGTGTGTTTTCTAAGCGCTAGTCTCCCCCACCTCGCTTCTGGCCATTCCGAAACCTGTCGCCAATCAGGTTAAGGCTAATTTTGGATATATGGACAACCGCTCTGTCGTTCACGGACGTAGCGAGCAGCACACATTTGTCATATTAGGTTGGTTCCCTTTTTAACTCCTGTCAGATTTCCTGTTAGCGGAGTTTTGCACATCCTCAACGACGCTTTCTTTAGCGTATCTTGTACATAAGCTGTCATTTTAACACCAGAGCTGTCTGAGGCGAGCGTTATCCGTCCGTCGCAACAGAAAACCTCGGGGAGCGATGACGTCACCTCACGTTGCCTAGCAACTCCTGGCGCAGCTGTGCATATATTCGAGCATGCTTCGCCAGCCTAGGCATGGCTTCGCCGATCCTCACTGGCGCCTGTCAAGCGGTGACGCCACAGCGCAACGCAAGGTCTAAAGGCTCGTGTACTGCGGCGTCGTCCAGGCTTGCGCATGGGCTTTCGCCACGTGAGGAGCTCGCAAAAAAAAAAAAAAAGACAAAGGGAGAGGGGCCACCAGTTCTGCGGCTTCTCCAGCTATACACAACTGGTGCAAGCTGTGTCAATTTTATCCTGCGCTTCTAACGAAATATTCTTTTTCCATCCAGTTTTAATGTTACACACGCATGGGACTATACCAGAAGCCAGGCGCTCGATTTTTATCATGGACATAAAAACCAATTGCTCGCAGTTAGAATGTGTGCTGTATAGTGCACCATGCCTCCTATAATAATACAAATGTGGTTGGTGGGTGTTTCGTTCGGTCAGGCAGTGATCAACGACCAGTTTTACCTACTCAGAACGGCACATAAATATTCTAAAACACACCCGGTCACACATGCACGTACGAACGCACGCACTGAAGTTTTTTCGCAAACTACAGACATTCTGAGTTATTAAAAAAAGGGTCGTTATTTTTTAACATTCTCGGAGACAGTGCGTCGAACTTCAGAACACACCGAGAGAAATACCGCGACAATACGAACGTGCTTGTGGCCCGGAAAATCCGAAGCGAAATAAATCCACGCTGTATTTCCGTTCGATGAATACGAAATGCCTCCTCGTGAGCCATGCCATTTTCCAGCACACTAAAATGTAGGGACTTGATTGCTTACGCGTACTTCGAATTTCATAGCAATAACTCTTTGGGAAGCCCTTCACCTTCAAACTGTTCCTTGTATGCGGAGTACATACACTAGGTTTATGCTTAACAAAGCTCTTTACATCAGACTAATGTAGCATGAAGACCGTCGTCATTACTTTTTGTGATACTTTGTGTAATGAGTGGGACAGAACGGTCGTGCGCGTTTGCATCAACACACATACTGGAGCGCGTTGAGACAGGGCAGCGCAGCATGCTTCCCCGTAATCTGCACGGTTTCGTAAAATGCACTTGATATCGTACACATTTGGCAGTGCTTGTACCAGCTAGTTGGAAATTTTAATCTGAAAGGGGTATTAAAACACGGAGCAATCAGAGCCCCTTTGTGTGGACACACTTAGCATGTTTAAAATGTTTATTTCGACGTGGTTGACTACAGGACATGGATGAGGAAAGGTATAGACCAGGGACAAGCTTCTTAACAAAGGTTCTTTTTTTACCTAGTACGCCGTCCCAATACTGAGACCGTGTTGTACAAAATGATTTTCCTAAAAGGGAGCTTCCTTGAATGTTAGCTCTGAAAAGACATTTACATGTTGGTTTTGCGCTTTGTACCCTGCATTAGGCTTTGGTAGCAAGCGTAAGGTGCCGGTGTCAGTATCCTTTGCACCTTTTGACACTGATGGCTGTCCCAGATTCTCTGTGACTGTATATATACGTGGGCAGCAGTCGTGCAGGTATGGCTGATGCGTTTCAGAAGCGCATTGCAATCATAAAGTGGGGAAAAAAGATGAGGTGTAAGATGTGAACTCCCACTTCTTCGGGGGCATCCTTGCTGCAAACAGCGTAGGAACGTCATAATGTCTGCACATACGACGGAAATATCACAGCTAGGTGTACGATCATTCACATTTAATAGTAATTTTATTAACCACAGTAAAAAATTGTTACGCTGAATTCGCTTGCGTACTTACATATACGCCCTGCTTACATTCCAAACCATTTCCTTTGTAAGTGTTACGCGTATAGCACTGAATATTCACGCAACATGATCTTGTATGTATTACTGCTAAGGCGAATTCTCCAACATTCGGTAGGCTTTTTGGGACAGCAGTGCATGACCATAAAAGAGAGCGGAAACCTTGCGTAAATTGATTGATTGATTGATTGATTGATTGATTGATTGTGGGGGTTTAACGCGCCGACGCAACGCAGGCGATGAGGCGCGCCGTAGTGGAGGGCTACGGATTAATTTTGACCACCTGGGGATCTTTAACGTGCGCCGAAATCTCGTACACACGGGCGTTTTTGCTTTTCGCCTCCATCAGAAAAGCGGCCGCCGCGGCCGGGAATCGAACCCGCGACCTCGTGCTCAGCACCTTGCGGAAATACCCGTTGGGGAATATTACAGGACTCAATTCGTCCCGCCATGGTATTCCACGCTGGATTTTGTATCTACGTAGTGCTTTATGTCGTCGTTTTAAACATCCCAGTGAGTTAACATCAATATCAAGAGTGTTCCGCATTCAGTTTCAATGAAAGGTTTTTCCGCTCCGCAGGAATGTCCTCTCCGGCTCACATCCTGTTCGGCCACGCACCACAGGGCAAAAAATGAGAAACACCTTAAAAGAGCTATCTACCACGTATAACGGCCGACAAGGCAAAGTTCATCCGAAGCACGCTTAGCAGTTTTACGGCTACATTGTTCGCAACTTAATACGAAAGCCAAAGTTCATTGATTAGCCTTGCATAACCATCTCAAGAAGATCCGTTGCTAGCCTGAAGCACGTTTTTCTTAGTTGCTCGAACACCCGTGTCCAATCAGCAAAGTGGGGCACATTCAATCAGCATCGACGGTAGTAACTTCACTTTGCCGAAGGCTAAATAATGTAATGGAGGACCACCATTGCATAGGGCAGACTACATTATGGTAATCTTTAGTCATGAAGCAATTTCCTTAAAGAGGGAGACAACGGCAAAAAAGTTTCCCGTTCTGTTCTATGGTTTGCATAAACAGGCGTGTTCGGCGTGGGAACGTGTCGCAGTACGGTGGAGTTTCTTTTCTTTTCTTGCTTACGAAGCCGTAAAAGAGAAAGTTTTAGTTTAGACTGGTGAAATCTTGTGCTGTGTATTTATGTGGACAAAATTTCCAAATGGCCGCACAAGCAATGGCCGGCCGGCGTTATTATCATTTGCCAAATTGTGTAATGTTTTTTTTCTTCATTGGCGAAATTTCTAAAACTTCGTAGGATTGCGGTCTTACGCAATCGCATGACGGAAGTTGGCTTAACGAGTATATATATATATATATATATATATATATATATATATATATAAAAGGCATTTGAATTGAGAACTAATACTAGTATAGGTGGGTATATGAGTGAGTGAGTGAGTGAGTGAGTGGAAAGCGGGGATGGAATGGAGAGGATTTTTGGTCGAGGACTGTATTTAAAGAGGGGCTTCTGGTTGATGAAGTCTGGAAGTACTGGAAGAACAAATTTCAAAGCCTCTCGTTTTAGTGCGCGAAGACCCCGCTTTCCTCAGTATCCGTCAAAGTTCATTCGCTTCAGCACGCCCCCTTAAGCACTGCAGTCGAAAGCGCTTACATTTCACAGTAGAAAGTAGGGCGCTGCCTTGGTTTCTTTGACAGAATACATAGGAAACGTTCTCTCCAGTCAACACGTTCGTTGTCTCCCCGGCGCAGATTCTCGACGGGTGGGAGATGAACAACGAGTACTTCCCAAGCCAAGAGGACCACCCCAAGCCAGCGCAACAGCGGTTCGTAGAGTTCTGCGGTCCCATCAAGCCCTGGAAACCGTTCATCACGTCGCAGAACGTCGGCGTCGTGATGTTCAGGGTGCCAACTCGCGGAAACTACTTCTCCGTCCTCGTCTCCTTCCGCAGGAACCCCAAGCGTGAGTGCGGTCTCTTACGATGACTGCGCCGCTGAGCAGCCAGCACACATAGCGGACGGCGCTCGGGTGGGAGCCAGGTAGCCTCAAACGGAAGTAGAAAGGAGAAAAAAAATGTGGTTGGTGCCTCTTTCATAGGAACCGGTTAAAAAACGGAAGTGAAATGTGCCTTCACAGGAGCATTTAAATGTTTATTGTGCATCCATTAGAACTTGCACATCGCTATTTATATTACGTCGGTATGACACCGTTAGACGCATCAACGTTAGACATTGGATTCCACGCGCCGGAACATTGCGTAAATCCGACTGAAACCACAGCCCCTTGAAAACCGTGCGAACAAAACCAAACCGAAACCGAAACCGAAAGCAGTAGGTGGCGGAGGGTGCATCAATTTATCTGCGTCCCGTGCGTACACGAAGACGCTGGCATCGAGGCGCCAAGTGTCGGCGCACATTTGCGTCATGATGAACTACTTCGCTTCGCCTCTTTTAGACGGCAGCACCACCTGAATAAAGACGGCAGTGGGAAAGATATAAGGCGCATTCGTAAACCTATTTGCGCCTGAGTACATAGCGCAGTTGGCAGAGCGCTATGTACTTCTCGTTGCGGCGGGAGAGTTCGTGTTTCGGATCCGGGCGGAGCCGCGTCAACGAAACTTTTTCTGGTGATGTAATTTCCGTGACGGATATGACGCCGGTGAGATCTTGGTGCACCCGGGCATAAAGCACTTTCGTGTTATAATGGGTGAGATTGTGTGCGGCCGTGAGACCGGTTGGCTACTCTGCGCTTGGGGGTAGGGTGTAGAGCTGAGTGGGTTATGTAGACAGCAGCGCGCAAAAAAAAGGGGGTAATACATGGAGGAAAGAATGGTAATAGTAGGGGAAGCATCTGCGCGCACATATACTTACGGGAGACGCCACAAACGCTCGCGTAGTCCCACTCATTTTAAAGAATATGGAGAAAAGCTTTGATAAACGAGACTTGGTAGAGTTGCGCCCCATCGAGTGCCGTGAGGCAGGACAACTATTTAAGAAAAGACAAAGGGTAATTTTTTTGTTGCTCTTTCTTGCTACGGTGCTTGATTTGCAATTACCCAGAATAGTCCGCAAAATATAGGACACGGGACGCTCAAAGTACTATATTATGCCAGAATCCGTTGCCGCGTTGTCACGTTGCAATAGTCAGCTTTCAAGCAAAAAGCCGTCCCTGAGAGATAGAAGGAAAGCGAAGGGAAAGGCTGAGAGGTTATCGAGGCTCAGAGCCAGGATTTTTTTTCGGAACTGGGGAAGGGGTGTGCAGGGGATGAAAGAGAGGGAAGGCGAAAATGCGGGGATAAGAGCGGGGATGCGCACCCCCTTTGGTTCCTTTGTGGGCACTATAGTCTTTCATCTAAGCCTGAGTCCTTCATGAAACGCAGAAAGACTTTCGTTGCCTTGTGTGAAGTCAAATTGATGGCGGTACGAGTATCGTGGATCGTGCTTGCTAGAAATTTGTACTAACTTGTGTAAATGACGTAATTGCGCGACGTGAGCATTCATAGTATGCGATTTAAAACGTTTCAAGCGCATTTATAGAGCCCTAAGATAAAAATTACTGAAAATACAAAAACAAAAAGCAGCCATTGCGTGAATAAAGTATGGGTGCACGTAGCCGCGATGAATGTGCTAACCTGAACGTGACGCATTAGAAAATGCACACTATGATAAAATTTTGAAAGAAAATAAGCAGGAACAAAATATCATTGATGAAAAGAAGGCAAAAGGCACAAGTGACGTGTATGGGCGAAAATTGAATGGTGTCATGCTTCGATTGCACCTCCGTCGCTCCCCTGCCTCGCTTAAAACCGCTTTGCAGCAATTTCTCTTCTTTTTTTTTTCTAGCGAGTTACACTTGTTACGTACTTTATCACCCTCCACATAAAATGATCCGATGTGCAAAATCCAAAGAATAGATGCAAATACAAGACGCAAAGGTAATTTATTACTCCAGGAATTTTCTGTTACTGAAGTATAACAATTTTATTAAGCTGGCTGGCTGACTAGAAGAGTGGGTGTTAATGACCTTAAGAGAGCTTCGACTACACCTTGAATTTGGTGGAAGTGACGTACCAGTGGTCATTCCTCCTGCTTCTTCAATGCAGCGTGCAACGTGATGCTACAGCCGCTGACCGACAACTCCGTGTACACGCTACGCAACTACGGTCGGCGTGTGAACTGCAGCGCCGCCTTTATTTACGCCATGAACTTCCGGATCCTGGCCACCAGCATCGGCTCTCAGCCCTTCCCCGGATCTGGCAACGCTGAGTTCGAAACGGGAATTATCACAAAAGTACGCAAGTCAGGATACCGCTTTCTCTACAAACTCCCCATTTTCGTTGTTGTGCTTGTTGTTTATTAATTATGCAAGAGTTTACTAAGAAACGTATCAGAGTTTTGGTATTGGAGGATATAAGAGGTCAGGTCGTGGCCCTATGCCTCACTCCTCTCTTTACGCTGGTACGGCGAGGGATAACCATTTCCCGTGAAGAAGGGGGCGAAAATGGTACCATTCCTCACAATACCGCGTTTTAAGGGCATAGCACTTTAGGGGCTCCCCTTGTCGTCGTAGCTCGCTCGCTGGACCCAAGTAGAGCCACACGTCCTTACTTCGTAGCGGCTGCCATCGCGGCGTAAACTAGAGGCTTCGAAAGCCAAGCGGTTTTTATAGTCATTAGCGTTCGAAACTCGTGAACCGCTGGCGCTTGTAATACATGTCCCCGTTGTTTAAACTGCAGGTACATTTGAGGCAAGATATACGTAATTAACGGGCAGTGCCCTCGTTCGTTTAGTTAGGAATGCTGGTTGGGTTGGGTTTTGCGATAGTAAGTGGAAGAAAGTGGCCGTGCCGCGCCGGCACGTTCGGGAGGAAAAGCGAGCACAAAAAGAACAGAACTCCCGCTGGCGCAGTTTCAGGCAGGGGACGCGCGAGCACTGCGAAGGCAAAGCTCGTGCGCCCCCTGCCTGAATTTGAATTGCCTTGGGTGGTAGCAGTGAGCGGATAACAGTGAGCGGCTACCACTACTGCTAGTTCATTATGGCGAATCACTGCCATGCGCTACCGACAGCTTTCCCGAACATTGAGTGGAACGGCTTTAGTTTTTTTTTTTTTTTTTTTTTTTGATGACTTGCAGGCTCGTGAATAAGGGAACAAAACACACTCCCAGGCCTCTCGTGGGGGAGTGGGTTTTAATTTCACTCATTGTGCCATTTTACAAGTTAACCAAGACCGCGATAAAGCGCAACTTTCATATACACCAAATTTACATTGCGGTTTCACTGGATGAAACCGCAATGTGAATTGCGGTTTCATTCACTGAAATCTGAGCTACCAGGGGTACCGTAGCAGCCGGTTACGGATAGGTTACAACCTGCAAATTTTTAACGCGTGCAGAAGTACCGACACGCGGGTGCTTTCGTGTTTTACCTCTATCAAAAAACGGCCTTCGCGGTAGGGATCGGGCACGCGACCTTGTGCTCAACAGCACAAAGCTTCAGTCACCATGTGCCTCTCATACCAGGATTTTCCGTTGCGTTCCTGTCGAAGCACTGGGTAAGGTTGCCTGCCTTCCGTCAACACGCTTTCCAGCAAGACGAACATGCATATCTTTTCTTTTTCTGACCGGTCTTGCGTGCGACAGCGTTATTTGCTCTCACATTAGATGTATACGTGTCACCATACCATTTATAAGATTTCGCTTCATATTTCTGTCTTCCTTTTCTGAGGCTGCGTACATTCGTACTATTGTTTTAATGAAATTGAAGTCCTCAATTATCCCGCGGTATACTGTTCAATGTGCAGTCAACATAATATAAACAGCACCAGATCTCTGCGCAACTTATTCATGTTTTTTTTTGTGTGTGTGGGAGTTGGGTGAGGAGGGGAGGGGGAGACCAGCAGATATTTTCAGGCATTCGCTATTCACTGAAACTTAGGGCCTCCTTCTCTGCAATCTTTGTCCCTGTGCTCAAAGGGAAGACATTGCTGGCAAAATTTCGCCTCCTTCATATATATCGCTGGAAATACCCCGCAATTTTCAGTCTCCATGAAGTGAACCCCTTTTCTAAGATCAGTTTCACGCCGCGAGGAGTAATAAAAAGAAAGTCTGCGCATCTGTTCTGCGTTGGTAATGGAGGCGGCACGTGCTGTTTCTTGTACACATGCGGTCAGCATTGAAAGGCTCAACTGCATTACCTGCGCATAACGCTGCCGATGGGTGTAGCTTTCGGTGTCGTAACAACAGACCAACAGCGCCAATGTGGCGGTATGATGTTACTACGCTACAAAAACTGCCAGAGAGGTGCACTTGAATAAGTCAATTGCTGAAACTGCCGAAAAACAACCCCAAAAATTCCAAGCCTCGCACTTCCAATGGCCCCGCACACACAGAGTAGGCTGAGTACTATCAGATCACTACCTCGACCAGAAGCTGCGAAAGTTAACTGCGGCGTTTGTCCGGAACCCGAGCTTACACCTCCAGAAATTGCGCAACGTAGCTTACAGCACCGAACGGTAAATAAACGTGATGCGAAGCTTCCCTATTTCGTCGAGCCGGGCTGGAGTGAAGGCAGAATAAGTCGGAAAGCCTTTGTCTTTGCTGAGTGACTCTGCTCTTCCGTGCTGTCTCCTTTTCCGCTCCTCTCATCTTTTGGGAACCCTTCATTCGAAATGAAAAAATAAATAACGACTCATTATACTCTGCGAAGGTGGACTACCAGCGAAGCTTTTTAAAAAATCACACGACATAGACGTGACACAGAATTCAGGCTAAATGTGCAAGCAAATTTTGTTTCCCTTAAGTGTTGAGTGCGCTAATACCTACGAAGCACACATACGTACACGCACACACTTTTCGTTTGAGTCTACGTATCTTGAAAAAGGGTGCGTATTATCAGGTAATCTACTCACGGTGTATATACAAATGATGAGACATATAATTTGCGTGGAAGTCATGTTTTAAACGGGGTGCGACCTTAGTGGTGACCGCTTGGACGCACACTGGGGCGTTCATTTTCCAACGCCTCACGCTATTGAATGCATGCCTGACGCTTCAGAGGCACGTAAAGCCCCACGAGTTCTTGTTCGCAGGCACGAAAAGTACGCGAAACCGTGGCGATATAAGCTTCGCTTTAAAAAAAAGGCCAAACGGATACCCTCATTGGGATGCAACGCGAACTATTTTTCTTTTTCCAGCCATAGTAAAAAAAAAAACTAGAAATGCACCCTTTTATTCATACGTGGTTGGTGGTAAGAACAATAGTTTCGACTCGTAATCTCCTTCCCACTGTGGGAATGGTCTACACAGCCATATCACCTGTACAGAGGTTTTTTTGTACAGACGTGTAGGTCACGCCCTCGCGTCACCTACTTCGCCCGAATTCGCGTATAAACTATTTAATGCCCCTCCGTAACGTAATTCCTAGGTAAGAAACCCCCACTCCGAAGCCATTCCACTAGCAACGAGGTGTCTAATTGTGTTCTTTAGGGATAATATCTGTCTATAACGTGCCATTTGCGCGAACGTTGCAATTGAATTACAGAGTGCGCGGAAAGTCAGGTTGGATGGGGGCCTACCACTGCGCACTTTTACAGCGAATGTTTCTAATTTCTTCAGACCCTAACCAGCACTAGAGACAAATAGCACGTTCGTCAGAATAGTTCGCGGTTTCCACCGCTTTCAATGAAGAAAAACAACAGGAGCGCCGACAACAGATATCTGGTCAGGTTAATTCAATTACCTTCCGTGCTATGTTGATTCTAGATGCTTATGAACGCGTACGCAGTTGAGATATGCGCTCGGTGAATACACATACCACTTTCGCTAATTACATTGTCTTCGTTATGAGGGAGTCTTTTTATAATTGTTCTGCTTTTTCAGTGCTCCTTTCAACCGGAATCGCGCTGACCCAAAAGTGGGCGTCGGTAACTGTATAATCGACGCAGAAAGTCGGCACTAGGGCGTAAAGAAAGCGCGTTCGCGCTGTGATAAACCAGGCAGATATGTCAACAGACGGAATATTCAACAGACATGATATTCAACAGACATAATAGTCAACAGACATGGTGCTATGTTCCTCCTTGTTCGCCGCCGTTCCTGACTGAGATTATGCGCTCCCAAAAACGAATAATGCGTTATTCGTGGCACACTATCACCAAATGATAGGGAAGTGAATGGAAACAGTCTAATTATCTTTATACCTCAGTCAGAGTTAACACCATGCTCCCTGCGCCAGATAACCAGATAACCAGATAACCAGACGGCGGTCCACACACGCACGGATTCATTCTCGGAAAAACTCCAGCAGGCTCCCGCAAAGGTGACTTGCGACGGAGTGTAGAAATCATCCTTATTCAGGGTGGGTTTAAAAGAACGTTTTGTTTTCAGTTGTATCTGCCGAAAATATATATAGGTACAGTAGACTCGCGATAATTCAAACTCGAATAACATTGAATTATGGTCAATTAAAACAAATTTCAAAATTTTTATTGGCCCGCTATGTTTTGAATGTATTTTAAAGCCGCTTAAGTTAAACTCCCACTGTGTAAATTCGGTAAATTCTTGCTTTTTGCTTGTCCTTGACAGAAAACATCGGCGGCATGGGCTGCTTTCAGCTCCCCGTTTGCATCGTTATATGGCTAATAGACACGAACAAGGCCGACCACCTGCATACACGTGTCAAAGCGAAACCGCGCGCGCCAACAACGGCGTGTGGAGTGAGGAAGAAAGAAAAAAAAATGGCTGTGGCTTACCTCAGCTAACCTTGGATATGCAAAGCAAAAGCTTGTCCTAGTCTGGCTGAGTCTTAGTTTCGCTCGGTTAACCTTTTGTTTAGCTGTATTGCCGACCATGTCTCAAAGCTATTGGGCTGCGTGCAACGCTCACAGAAGGAGGCCAGGTGAACGGGGCGTTCGACGGGGCGCACGCGGCGTTCATTCGCATCGAACGCACCGATCCTTTTCGCCGGTCGCGAGACGAGTCACGTTGCCCGAGGCAACCCAGCGCCGCACGGTAGGCAGGCCGCGGGTTTGATCGGCTGTCACGGCCGCCGCCGAAGAACGACTTAAAACGGAGCCTTGTGCGCAGCGCCGAAAGCGGGCCCGGCGATGCGCTTCGAGGGGCGTGTCGCCGGGGGTGTGTCTCCGGTCACAAGGTCACCTTGCGCATCCGTGAAATCGCTCGACGAAAGTAGCAAAGCTTTGCCTTAAAAAAAAAAAAAAAAAAAAGCAAGATGGCATGTGGAGGCAGGCGCCGGCAGCGTGTTTCCAAATGCTTCGCTGCACAGAGCGCCCACGTGACATGTGTGATGTCACTAAGGCGCTATTCTTTTGAGCGCCCGTTAAAAGGAACCCACCGTCTGGGCTCTGTGGCCTTGATGTAGAGTGCTGAGTACTGGAGCTGAGGGGTTGAGTTCGAGCCCCAGCAGGTCTGTCTCAGTTGTTTTGTATTGCTCAGCTTTTTTTTTCTAACTTTATTTTTTTTTTCTGAATGCAAATCTACGTGTTGTTTTTGTCAATAATGGTAATTTGGTATGTTTTAGGTCGCTTTAGGTTTAGGGCGGTTCCAATGACGACCTTTAATTACCATTCTCCTTCGCGCGGCGCGGCACGTACGAAAATGCCACGCGTGACCCTCGATCAACTCCGCACGCGCCGCAGCACATGACCTGTCTTGTGCATGAATGTTGTATTATTACATATATGTGAGTGTTTCCTTACAATACCCGTTGGTATGTTGCCCGGAGTCATGTGAGCTGCTGCTGAGATCATCTGCGATCATCATCATCTGACCGGCGGAAGAAGGCGACGCTTGGACTCGGACACGGCAAGCACGCAGGCGCAACTGTCATTATTGGCAATAAAGCCAACTGTGCTACCCCTAGATCACTGGTTTCCATCGCCTCATCAGTGACAATACATATACATATGTGCGCTCGTACGTGCGTGCGTAATCAAACTTTGAGTACGACTCACGTTTACAAAAACAAAGAGGCTTACAAAAGTTTTCTGTTTGTAACCACCTGTGTTCTTGTTTTTTTTTTTTTTGAACGTGCGCCGGTCTCCAATTTTATTATATAACAAAACAAAACATAGACATAACCTCTCTATTACGCCAATATTTTCTAATACAAATACATGAATCTTTTTTTTTTTGCGTACCATTAACGAATGGAATTCCCTGCCCGTTGAAGTTTTACAATCAAGAACCTTTTCACAAGAACTGAAAAAACTACTTGCCTCATGAATTAGAATAATCTAAACCTGGGCTTGGGAACACTTCTACTTTAAAAGAAAATTACCTGCTGTTTTGTTATATTAGTGCTGTGTTGTTGTTGGGGCAAGGTGTTTTTGTGACATGTTATAGGTATGATCTTGTTCATGCATTGTTTGTATTCTTGCTCTGTATTGCCCTCCCTGCATTGCCCTGCACCATCTTGGCCTGCAGTATGAATAAATGAATGAATGAAAATGTATAAATATGCACGCCGCGGTGAGCGCGTGGTTGTCTAGTTATAAAGTCACTAGTTCTGGCGGGCCGTTATATGGTGGACCTCCAAAATATTCCACGAAAGCGGTTCTTCGTGAATGAAGCCATGGCAGATTTCCTGCAGCGTAGTTCCGCGACGCCGTAATGTGGCACCGTGCATTCTTAAACGTCTCTTTTGCCGCATGCTCATTCAGTGCAGAAAGCGAGGCGTTCAAGACTACGTCGAGTTCCTGGGAGGAGGCGGACTCGGCACTGAAGAGATGATGCTTATCCAAGACGTCTGCGGCCTCGACTCCATTCCCAGTGAGTCCGCGGCGGGAGTTTCAAATCCCGGCTTATCTCCATATTCTCCCTATCTCCCTAGTCTATATCGTCGCACGGAACATAATATGCTCAAAAGGATAGCCAAGACAGAGCCGTAATGGGCACAGGAAGCATTATGTCGCAGTCCGTGTCCTCTAAAGGGCAATTTTGGCGCGAAATGCAAACCTTAGCGTGGCAACAAGTTATGCCGTCGGCCATAAAGATTGCGCGCGGGGGCGTATACGCATTGGGAGAGAGAAAAAAACGAAAACTAGATAATGCTGCTTTTTTGAAATCCTGTTCAACATTTGTGGCAATGTGGCGCTGGCGGACGCAATTTCCGTCTTGTAATGTTAGGAAGTATCGTCATTCTTTACGGCGTTTTGTAGAAGGAACAGTACAGAAAGCTAACGACGGCGGTGATGTTTGGCTCTCCCGTTAACGAGCGAGTTTACGTTATCACGGAGAACGCACCTCATTTTCTCCCTGCTTATGACGTCAATTGCACAGCCGTCTAGAGCAGGACATAAAACTGCCCATGTGATGTTTTCTCTGGCTACACGGCGTCCAGTTCGGGCCCAGTGCAAACGCCCGTCATCAAGGGGGCACGAAATACGACAAAATAAAAAAAACAATAAAAAGGAATGGAGGATGGAGAGCGTACACTTTTACATAGTCAAGATTGAACGATAAAAATTTGGCGAACGTTGGTTTCGGGCCGCATTGCGTGCATCAAGTAATGCGATACTGTAATTGAATATACATATGCAGACTGGGCTTGTTTTTAAAGCGTAAAAGAGATATTGGCCCTTCCCGTGCACTTTCTGAAACAAATCAGTAACGTGACACTGGCTTTTAATGTGTTGTAGTACTACTTCTGCCTTTTGTGTTTTCGCATCCAGTTTTTTGCTTGTCAGGTGCAGATAACATCACGTTTCTGATTTGTACGGACTTGACAGCGCGTCGTCCGAGCACCGTCATCAAAACTTGAAAAGGGTACATACGCGGCACACTTGAATTCATTTTATCCGCGGAAAAGAAGTGCGAATTAGAAAGACTAACTGCCAAAACGCAGAATACAAACTAAATTTTATTTTATGACCTGACTATACACTGTTTCTGGGGTCTGTAGTGTCGATAAAGCGAAGCTATCACGTGGGCATGCTATATTTTCTATTTTTAAATATAAAAATTGCAGAAGTCTACAGGTGAAGAGCCTTCTCTTTTCACTCAGTAAGGTCCTGCCTATGCAGTGATGTGCGTTTTAAGCTCAGGTCCCAGCCGGCGCGGTTCCGCAGCCTCATACATTTTCTGCCTGTTTGGTTACTTTACCCGAAAGCACCTGTATAAACCCTTTTTGTTTGTTTGTTTATTTCTTTGACGAGTAACTCATTAACTGGATCCGCCACGGTGGCTCAGTGGTTAAGGCGTAGCGCTGCTGAGCACGAGGTCGCGGGTTCGATTCCCGGCCGCGGCGGCAGCTTTTCTGATGGAGGCGAAAAGCAAAAACGCCCGTGTGTTCAAGATTTCGGCGCACGTTAAAGATCCCGAGGTGGTCCAATTCAATACGGAGCCCTCCACTAACGACCCGCCTCATCGCCTGCGTTGCGTCGGCGCGTTAAACCCTACAATCAATCAACTCATTAACTGGTAGTGCGGCACGCATCCGAGCCGTAAATGGGAAATACGAGCTAATTACATTACGGGATAGAAATGATTGTGTTTATAGTATTAAAAATAATTGTTCAACTCGAGTAGCACTTTAACAGAGCAACACTCCATGGCATGCCTACGGACGAGGACGCTTCTGGGAAGGACTGCACGTGTCGGCAGAATCTGTGCTGAACAACATTATTTTTTCAAGATTAGTCTTAGTACAGTCGCTACGCCAGTGCATCCACCAGCCTCTTATCGCTAAGCCCCAGCTTTTTAAGTAAGCTAGTATTAAGTCTTGAATGCTAGTCAGCGTTGAGAACTAATGCAACTACTACCACACGATAAACACTTTTGTTAGCATAAATACGCGCAGTTTATGCAAAACCCACTATGGGATTTTAGCAGCTCAGGTAAGTTTAGCTGCCCCTTAGACACACCTATTCAGGCTACGATTATTTTGGGGGCTGCTTCGAGCATCCCTTACTTCAATTATCAGGGCTGTCTATAAGCGCTTAGTGCATCTTTTTCTGCAGCGCTTTGCCGCGAGACAGTGTAGCTCCGATTTTGTTTAATGAGCTTAGGCGCATGCGTGGGCTTACAAAACGTTCCCAAAGAGGATGCGTTTGAGATGTTTCCGACAGCGGGTTAGATGTATGTCGCACTGGCGGGCATAATTACAACAGCAGGGCGACTGGTGGGCGCACTTTTTTCTATTCCCTGAACCGTAGAAATGCCGCGCGTTGGCGTTTCGGGACCCAGGCTGCGCAGGGGCGCGTTATTAGTTGTCGTGAACGACGAACCAAGTAAGGAGCGGATTCGGGCGTTGTTGTATTGGCCTCATAATTATTCCCTAAACCAAGTGAGCGCTCCCGCAAAATTGCGCTAGTTCGCCGCTTCTGACTCGGCTGCTGTCACTAGACGAGAAAATCAAGTCGGATTGCTAAAGGCGAGTCCAGCGGTAGGAGACGGCGTCCGGCATCAGTTGTGTGCATCTTTGTGCGGTGCGGGCGACGAGCTGGTCACATAAAGAAAGCGCCACCGCCGCCGCCAACGCGACGTTAGGTGTTTCTCAAGTCTTACAATTTTGTAAGCGGGCTTTCACTAGGTGAACGCGAGCTCCTGCACGAAGTCGCACCATCAGGGGCTGCCAGGTTATTGCACTATTCGGGCGCTGAAAATGGAGAATTCCAAGAATGGAGGCAAAAAGCAAGAACGCCCTCGTGTACGAGATTTCGGCGCACATTAAAGATCCCCAGGGGGTCAAAATTAATCCGGAGCCTTCCATTACGGCGAGCCTCATCGCCTGCGTTGCGTCGGCGCGTTAAACCCTACAAACAAAACCAATTCCGACGCCGCAGAGAACCAGACAACGAAACGAAAATTTAAGCTTTACGTTTGAAGTACTGAAAGCTGGCACACCTGGCACTGTAGGTGAGAAGCATAGTGTTCTTATTTTTATTTTGAAAGAATGTAAGGAGCTATATATGATTGGATGGCTGCCGTGCTGTCATGAGGCTGGTTCAGAATGATACGTTTTACGCTGTTTAATAGCGAGTCTGTTTTCTGGTCTTCGACTGCCGCACTACTTATCGCCCTTTCTTAGCAGTGTTAACTGCGACGTTGACGGCATGTGTACCCAGTTTGCAGTGCCTCGATTCGAAAACAACCGCCTCTTCCACCACCTTGCATCTGCGTTACAGAGTGCTTACAACTCCTACAGCAGAGAGTTATACACGCACTGCACAGAACTACGGAGATGGCGCGCGAGCGAAATTGCGTCTTTTTTTTTTCCCCCCCAGCCTGCGCGCGCGTCTGGTTGCCGACTTTCTTGTTTTGGCACAGCGCGGAACATAGGTTGGCCTCTTTTGCTGGAGAAACATGAGGATTACATCCTGTGCCTGTTTGCCTCCGAACTCATTTCCCAAGCTCATTATTTCTCGTTATCGGCCTCGAACGAGATAACAAGTAGACAAACCGCAGCGAAAAAAAAAAAAACAGGGCACAGTAGCCTATTATCAGGGGCGGATGCCCAACTGTTTATTAGGGTACGCAGGCGCTGCATGAAACGCGACGCTGACGTTAGTGTTACCAATGAGGCATGTCTTAGCTTAGCAGCAGTTTCTAGAATGGCAACGAATTTTCTTTTGCCCTTTAAGCCTACAATAACGTTTCATTTTTGAAATGACCTTTTCCCACCTTCTTGGACCTTTGTGAAAAGTTAGCCTCGTTTGGGCCAGCTTATTTATATCGCATAACTGGGTTATGTGTACATCAATTATATTATCCCTTTCATCATTATCGCATTGGAGCGTCATAAAGAGTCGGCGACTTTCTTCAGTTTGAAACTCCCAACCCGTAAATGAAGAAAACAGTAAGCGACCATGAAATGCTTCTTTTCAATCACTGAGAAATCCAGTTACGAAATTTCTATTCATGGGCGTAATACTTGCGGCCCGAGTTTGAGCTCTCCATTTAAATTAGGCAACTTTGAAAATAAATTTATTCATTCAATTATTTATTTGTACATATGGCAGGAGTGAGCATGCAACAGAACAAATTAGAGCAACCATTAAACAGAGCAACGGAGCAATACAACAAAAGCACAATCACGACAAATCAGAAACGGCATGTACAAATTTTTCGAGCGGAAGGGAACGGGTGTCACCAGACAATCCGTTTCAGTATTCGGCAGTTAAAAGAAAAAAAACTAAATTTGAATTTGTTAGTTCTACAGTGGTGAGGTTTGATGTTAAGATGCTGATTGCTTCTAGTAACGGACGACGACGAAAACGAAATGCTTGTAACGTCAGATATGCGGTACGCTGAATGAATAAAACAGCGAAGCAACTTATAGAATTATTGAGTCGGCGGGTGCGTAGTGAGGTAAGTTCTAGAAATGATAGGGCAAGGGAAGGCGAGAAGCAGCGGTCATAACGACTACAAATGAATGTGATGGCTTTTCTTTAATGGCCACGATTTTATCAATTTCACCCTGCTTGTGAGGGTTCCATACGGGACATGCGTAGTCAAGCACGGGCCGAATCAGTTTTTTATGCATTAGTACATTAGTAATTTAGTGCTTTCAGAGGATTGTAGCAGCGTTCGTCTAAAATAACCTAATTTTTTTAAAGATCGCATGCAGACAGAGTTGATGTGTGGAGACCAAGATAGATTGCTGGAAAGGATAACACCAAAATGCTTGTATTCTGTTACTTTTTTTAGGGTGGATCCGTTAGAATAATACGTGAGGCAGGAAGGGGACTTGCTATTTGTGAAAGACATAAGCACAGATTTGTTAAAATTAATACACATTTGGCAGGTTACACACCATTCACATTTTTTTTAAATGATCCATTTAGACAATGGTGAGATTCGGGAGAGTCAGTGAATTCGAATGAAACACAATCATCAGCATACAGGCGAATTTTAGAATTGACGTTACTAGGCAAATCGTTAATATACAGACGAAACAGTAGAGGTCCAAGTACGGAACCTTGTGGAGCGCCAGAACAAACATTAACAACATTGGAGTCAGTCGAGTTATAAGAAACGTATTGGGAGCGGTCCGAAAGAAAATTAGAAATCCAAGTAACTAGTTGCTGGTTGTTCAATATGTTGTTTAATTTACATAGTAATCCAGAGTGAAATACAGCGTCGAACGCTTTCAAAAAGTCAATGAATAGTGCGTCAAATTGACTTCCAATGTCCATGTTACTAGCAAAGTCGTGCACAAATTCATTTAGCTTGGTCACGGTACTGTAACCTCGCCTGAATCCGTGTTGGTAATTAGGCAACAGATTGTTAAATTCCAGAAATTCAATGATGTGTGTAAATAATGTGCTCTAGTAGCTTGCAGCAATAAAGGGTGAGATAATTGGGCCTATAATTTCTGAGGACTTGCTTGTCACCAGGTACTATTACTATTACTATAAATTATTACTTATTACTATAAAGGTACTAGTGTTTCGTTTTTACAACATCTGGGAACGGTACCAGATTTTAAGGAGTTATTGAAATTTTTTGTAAGGTATCGAGAGGTTTACAGAGAGTAGCGAAGGAGAAACATGCTAGGTATACCATCGGGGCCATTACATTTTTTTTGTGTCCAAAATAGGTACAAGGTTTAACACGCCCTCTTCACTGACCACTACATCATTAATTGGAAACGTTTAATTCTAGATGAAAAAAGAAGGAACAATAAGATTTTCGACGGTAAAAACAGACTGAAAAAGCGAATTAAAAATGCTCAAAATTTCCGCCGGATAATTTATGATTCTGCGGTTCATTTTGAAAGAATTGCAGAAGGCGTCACGGGGCAGGACCAAGCGCCAAAATTTTCGGGGATTTTCTGATAGTAAACGTTGTAGTTGAACACGGAAAAAGAAGTCTTTAGCAATATTGTGCTACTCTCGAAGTTCCCTCTTGGCGTCATTAAACCTGATAATGCATTGTGGATTGCTAAGTGATTTGCAGCGCCTAAGTCTAAACGCGCCTATAATTCTATGTGAAGCACAACTTTCTCAGAACAACTGGAAGTCTGCGTTCGGGGCATTCGTTGTGAGATACTCAGATTAACGCATGTGCCATTTGCAAATGCCTTCGAAAATAGGGTTAAGCTTGATGGCTAGGGTCTAACCAGGGACGACCGTGCACCGCAACGCCCCAGTACTATCGCTACAACAATTTCAAATTTAAACCCCCAACCCATCCAATAACTAGCATTTTCATTCGAATTTATACTTACAGCGCAGCTGCAACTATAATTTCGAATAAACTACTATATGGAGTTCCGACACAGCACATCGGACTCGTGTATCAAAAAGTGACTACTCCTTTTTCCCTAGTTTCAGAAAATTATAAGCATACAGTCAAACCCGGCTATAACGAACCCGGATAGAGCGAATTATGCTATATATCGAACAAAAATAATTCAGTTACGGAAATACATGGGAAACACATTCCTAATAACGAAGTTCACATCCGATATATCGAACTCTGCGCGCCTAGAATGGCCGCCAAAATGCATGGTCTCGGAGTGGCGATTGAGATGTGGATTGGCCGCGACCACGGAGCAAGAGTTGCGACTGAGGCATTGCGCCTCGCATGGAGCGACGTGACGCCCGACACTTTCCGTAACTGTTTCCGACGCGCGGGACTCACTACGGAACCCGAGCAGTCAGCGAGTCCGGACCAAGACAGCAGCATCGGTGAACTGTGGGAAGAGCTACCCCACGTTTTCGATGATGTCGCGAGTGAAATCGGTGCGACGCTTATAATGAAGCGCTTTCGGCAGTCGATGTGCTCCGCCAATGCTTCTTAGATTTTGGAGGACGCAGACTTGAACTGGTGCAAACAATGTTCCGTGTAGAGAATGCTATGCTAGTTGAAGCCACCAAAACGAAAGTGAAAACAAAAATCACCGCTTTTTTTTTTGCAAAGTAGGCAGTTCAGGTGGAAAGTAGGTTTATTATTTGCAATAAATGGATTATTTTGGGTACAGTAATGGCTACGTCACTGTGTTCGTTTCTGCATGCGGGGATGGTGAAGTTGGGGAGGAGGAGGAAGTGGGGGTGGGCTCCCGCGGATTGCGAACTTGTAACAATAATTTCGTTATTATAGGCGGGTTCGGCTATATCGAACTATTAGATATATCGAACTAATCGCGGTGCATATTGCAATTCGCTATAAATGGGTTTGACTGTATACAGATTAGCCTGCCATCTGATGACACTTACTCAAAAAAACAAGAGATGCACTGCCATATTTACCGCATTGATCAAACGATTTAGAACTTTTGGGTACTAATGGAAACGGCATCCTTTTCTTTGCCGAAGGAAGTTTCATGACGCTTAAAAACCCTGGAATAATTTAATGCAGCCCGTTCCCGTTCTGCCGGAATGCCATCGTTGCGATAGATAACTGATAACATAGAATAAGGGGGAGAGGATGGCGGCACTCGGGCGTCATATATTGCAAGAACAGTTTTGCAACCGGTATCTACTGCAGAAGTCCGGCCCCAACCATAGATAATTATTGGGAATACAGTGGTGGTCAGATAATATTGCTTGATAATTCAACGATATATATATATATATATATATATATATATATATATATATATATATATATATATATATATATATATATATATATATATATATATATATATATATATATATATATATATATATATATATATATATATATATATATATATATACCGGAGAGCTCAATGGCTTCACTTCCAAGATTGTTTTGCAAGCCCCGGTTGCCCAGTTTGCCACCACCACTTGCTGTGGTCGTGCCTCGCTTTGCGTCCTACGAGACTGCGACATCTTGTGGCGACGGGCCTCCGCGTAAATGACGCATCCGCATACAACGCATGAATATATGGGCCTCATCATCGTTCCCACCTAGACTTTATACGCGAAGTGAACATTTTCATGTTCATCTAATCAGTTTTCCTCATCATCAACTCATGCCCCTTATCTATGCCCTGCGGCAAAATAAACGCTCAAAAAAAGCCTAGGTATAAAAATTAATGGCAAGCTCTAATTAACGGCTTGTCAGACGACCCGGGCTGATCTAAGCAAGCCATTTTGATTACTTAGAAGCACCTGCCTGTGTCACGTATGTTCTCGTATCTCGTTTCTGGAGATGTATTTCGTAGTTTAATCATAAACCAACTTAGTCAAGCCTGCACATTAACTTTGTTCTGAATAAAATTCAGTAAAGCGCTTTTTTACGCCAGCTAACACATGTTTGGATACACTGCGCTGCGCAAGCGGTACAAACCAAGAACGGACAAATAAAACGCGTCAAATAAACGGATCTGCGGAAACTAGGAAATTTTGATGTTGTTTTTAACCTACTGCGTCTTAGGCTGATCCAGCTTCCGCCTCCGGCCCCCTTTGCTCGTCTTACCGTTCTTCGGTGCGCAGCCAACGTGTTCAAACATGTTTTAAAACCTGTACAGCCGGAGCTAGCCTTATTCATTTTACCTTGAATTTAAAGGCGCGCGTTTTAGCCGCAAATTCGCTGTGATGTACGATCCCAGAATGGTCCGACATTTTCTTGTCTCCCGCAGGTAAGAGACCCATCCAGATTCCGTGCGCAACTACCGCGGTTCGCCTAGTCTCCACGGGAAGGTTCGAGGACTCCATCACCTTTGGATACGAGCCCATCCTCGACAGAGACCGCGTTCAAGTTTGCTCCAAGGAGCTGGTTACTGTGTGACGTCACTGGTAAGAATATATCCTGGACCAATCTGAGCCATTTCCCCCAACATCCGATGTTCAGTTTGCTATGGGAAGTTTAGACTGGGGCTTAACGTTAGTCTCGGGTTAAAGGTATACGCAGAGGATTCGGCTCCTGCAATCTGTTTTCTCTTACTACTAAGCCCCGATCTTTGCTTAAGCTCCGGGTATAACTGTTACGAGCGAAATGGTTCGGAAGTGGGTCCTTGCGACAACTAAAATCTGGGTTTCTGGGTGCAGCTGATGTTACGAGCAGTTGGGCTCAGCTACAGAAAACACATACAAATGGTAAAGAAAGACAAACTCGGGAACCCGTGCTTATTATTTGGTCCACCCTTGTTTAAAGGTCAAGAGACTAAATGGCCTCTTTTGCGAAGCACAGACCCATTTTCTCTTATATCAAGGGCGATGAAAAAAGAATTTAGGGCGAAGACTAAATCTCGCATTCATGCATATGAAAAGAGCTCAGCTATCATTTTCTATGTCGTTTTGTTTACTGGCAGATAACAACATTGAAAAAAAAACCGACATATTTTCTCTTCAAGCATGGCTTATGGTGTTTCGATGTTAGAATTCGTAGAGAAACCAGGCGCCAAGTAAATATGTACGTATAAGTTTAAAGCACGTATTATGAGGCAAACTATTGTCACAGCACACATAATGTGATAAGTAAACCTGCTCGTAGCGCAATGATCCTTCAGCATACAGTTTATGCGGGACGATTTCTTCTTCGTGATCGCGTCACTAGAGTGGCATCGAAGCAGACGAAATAAATTAGGGAAAGAGCTAGAAGTAACCTACATAAAATGGTCACGGAATGTCTACTAAGCCCTGAGCCTATTAAAGGGACACTGAAGTGATATGTAAACATTGCGGGATTACTAGCGCAAATTGTAGTCCGGAGTCCCCAGGCCATGTTTCGACCACTCTAGGCGCGTTTACGCGATTTTATTTAGTAGAAAAACTAATTCGAAAATGCTGTCCTCCTCTCTTTACGCTCGCCCATTTTCTGTGGCGTTTTCGTGTGACGTCAGGAGGGGATGAGCTGGCAATTGGCTGCGCCACGGCTGCGCTACTGCACGGCTCCCCGGCCGACAGAGTCAGTCGGCCCAGCGTTTCGTCCGCCGGCCGCCGGCAGGTCGTCGCAATCAAGGAGGTTAAAAAAAATTGCATGGTCGCAATTCGTTCGCTTAGTTGAAACGAAGCCAGGACACGTTTGTGAATGGAAGAATGTGCCTTTCTTTACTTGGTTTGTTTGTACACTGTATCTAGCTCCAAGTCAAGTTCGCTTCCCACAAGTGCTGCACAAGCGCACATGCGACGCTTCGCTGACTGGTACGCCAGTAGGAAAATATAAGGCATCTTGAAGGCGGGAGAAGAGTCAGCGAAGTCAATATAGGTACTAAGGAAATAAAATCAACTGATATTTTTACCGTACAGCGTAAAACTAGGGCGCGGGAAGCACTTTTTTGCGCTGGGCGAACAAGCACAGCGGTCAGCAGCACGACTACGCATCTGCGAACGCTTTTCGGTCTACGAAATGCAATTGCTAGACGTGAGCTACTGTGGAAACTCGGGCGACGCTTACTGCACGATCGCAGTACAAGAAATAGTCACCTAAGCTGCTTGAAATGCCAAAACTAAATAAAAGTGTAAACCGGTTGTACAATATATACCCTATATTAGCATAGCCTTCGCGTCCCGCTCCGTGGCTCAGTAATCTGGGGCGCTGGCTATGTCACCGCAAATGTTTTGCAAGTCACGAGTTCGAATCCCCGCGGGTACATGCTTTTTTTTTTTGTAAGTTAACTTTTTTGTTTTCCGCCGATGTTTTCTATATTGAGTTCACCTTTTTTTGGGCCGCAACGTTCATAGCTACACGAACTAGTTCACAAAACACGCGCAGGCTGGCACATGCATGGCGCGCTAGCGAGTTCTCGTTGGCGTGCTGTTGCCATAAGCACCGACTGCTTGCAGGCAGTGGGCACAGGCCAGAATGAACAGACCCTTGGCCTGGTGCGAACACGCTTTTTACGATACAGGCATGAGGGAGGCAAGCTCCAATTATGGGGGAAAAGCGCATGACATTTGGGCGTCTACGGGTACGCGGAGGGCGTTCATGCACTGCGTAGGTTTCGGCTAGTGAATGCTACGATTCCAAGCCGTCCTAGGAGGCTTATCTTTATGCATTTTTACAGCTGACAACATGACAGAAGCGCGGTACGATGATTACTGAGTCATTGAGAATGCCCATCCAACAACGCCACCGGTTGTGTTTTACAGAACCGAAACCGAAACCGAAACTTGTTTGGTTGCTCACCTTGGGCATCGTCCAATCACGGTGCCCGCTCCTCCTAACGTCACAGCTTTAGTTGGTGCGGCCGCCGCAAACCGCGCATGGTAGTTTTTCTTCTTTCGCGCTTTGTAAAATAATTACCGATTTGTCAATCGTAAAAACGATGAAAAGTGTGCTAATTTGAGCCAGTCTACACAGTGCAAACAAAAACGGGAGCTTGACAAATTCACTTCAGTGTCCCTTTAAATAAACGCAAACACAACAAAACGTAGAAACGAAGCCGACACCGTTCAGCCTGCTGAAGGAGAAATAGCAAAGTCCCCACTCCTTCCCTATTCCGCAGGAGGCAATCTTCTGTAGAATAAATTTGGTGGGTATATTATTTATTATTGATGTCATCCTGATGTTGAAGGGGCTATGACGACCGTTTGTTTTATTCAAAAGATTTCATGTTTTATAGTACACCCAGCGCTTGACCGGCAGCTAGTGATGTGTTATGCACTGAGAAATTGAACAATTGAAGCCCGAATTGAATTCTTCCGCGGCATCAAGTGTCTTGTGACGTCAGCAATGACGTATTGCGGCCAAACACATAAAACTAAAGTTAGTATGTTGACTGAGGCTGCTTCTATCGGCAGATCACCCTTTGGTAACATTGGTTACCGCCCGCCTGCCTAGATGGCGCAGCAACACCGCAGCCACAGTGCCAACCCGTTTCAAAGGGCATGGCAAATAAATCATCATCATCATGCTTTCTGTCCGCACTCTGCTTCTGACCAAACTTGCATACCTGCCACATTTTTATTAAGGTTGATAATAATCCTTTTGTGAAACATTGGGTATGACCCGACAAAAAGTGCACGTAAGTGGCAGTGTCGCTGATCTCAGTTGACCAGTTTCGTGTCAGAGATGCCCAATGCGCCCCATGGCTTTTTAAACAGCTCCGGCCGGCGTAGAGCTACACTAGGTGTTCCTATGTTTACGTGTTTGTTCGTTACTTCCATTGTTTACACACCATTCTTACTGCTATAAAATATGCACTAAAGTTTGGTTCAATCAGCCAGTTCTGCAAGCTTGTAAACCCTGTTTAATTTGCGTTAGATTTTGTAGGCCTCAGCCAATCTCAACAAACGGTCCACAATACGTCCTACGTTCAGTGCGGAACAACAGCTTGTGGGTCGCACGCTTATTGTCTGTTTTCATCATCATGTAGCTTATGTGGATTAAGTTTATATAACGTTGCCTTGTTAAGTAACTCGGCGGACGAATTGCAAAGCAGGCTTACTGCACTGGTCAAGCAGGGTAGAATTGTGGGCCTGAAAACTAATATGCACAAAATTCAAGTAATGATCAATAACTTTGGGACAGCACAGCGATTTGAGATAGGTGGCGAAGCAGTGGAAGTCGTCAGCGTATATATCTACTTAGGCCAAGTTTAGACCCCGGATCCCAACCACGAGGCATAGATAATTAGAAGGATAAGAATGGGGTGGAGTGCATTCGGCAGGCATTCTCAGATAATGAATGGCAGCCTACCATTGTCCCTGAAGAAGAAACTGTATGACAGCTGCATCTCACCGGTACTCACCTACGGGGCAGAAACTTGGAGGCTCACTAGGAGGGTTCAACTTAAATTGAGGAAGACTGAGCGAGCAATGGAACGGAAGATGATAGCGGTAACATTAAGGGACAAGAAGAGCACGGAGTGGGTCGGGGAACAAACGCATTTTAAGGACATATTAGTAAAAATTCAGACGAAATGGGTGTGGGCAGGACATGTAATGCGAAGGCAAGGTAACCGTTGGTCATTAAGTGTAACAGAGTGGATACCTAGAGAAGGCAAGCGTGGCAGGGGGCGGCAGAAGGTTGGATGGGCAGATGAGATCAAGAAGTTTGCGGGGATAAATTGGTCGCAGTTAGCACAGGACCGGGATAATTGGAGATCTATAGGAGAGGCCTGCAGTAGATGTAGATAGGCAGATGATGAGTTAACGATTGATCGATTGAGTGAGTGAGTGAGTGAGTGAGTGAGTGAGTGAGTGAGTGAGTGAGTGAGTGAGTGAGTGAGTGAGTGAGTGAGTGAGTGAGTGAGTGAGTGAGTGAGTGAGTGAGTGGTGAGTGAGTGAGTGAGTGAGTGAGTGAGTGAGTGAGGGAGGGAGGGAGGGAGGGAGGGAGGGAGGGAGGGAGGGAGAGAGAGAGAGGGAGGGAGGGAAGGAGGGAGGTATGGAGTTACCATGATGATTTGCTTATGTCGGGCTTTCTCTCTCTTTTTTCTGGCCATTCTATAGACGACGGGCGAGATGAAGATGACTGCAACTTGGAATACTCACTCCAGGCGTGTGAAGCGCATCGGAAATCACTCCGGAATGGAAACAATCTGAAGAAAAAAAAATGCCGAAATGCTTGTGATGTAGGAATGAGTGATGCCGTCGACGCCCTTCCTCCCTGTTTTCCCTTAAATTGCCCTTAGCCGACCATCTTTACTCATGAATTGAGCATGTACATAATCAGCTTCTGTTTACCTTTTTTTTTTTTTGACACTGCATTATCTATAACCGCCACGTCAAAAACGCCGTCTCACAGAGTCAGCCTCCAATTCGCCAGCACGGAAGGACCGTACGCCATGGTGGGGTTTTATACCCTAGATAAAACAACGCAAGACCTGTTTATGATCAATCAGACGCCATCACCATCGCTTTCCGTGCATTTCTCGGTGCCAGTACCAAAATATGTGCAACTGCACTACCATACCAGCGGTGCGGGACAGCGAGTAAAAGCAACGGCAATAAATTAAAAAATCTACAGTACTTGCATTGGGCAGGCGGCAAGACGTCAATGTAAAGGTGTTTTTCGCTGTCAGTACGGCCCAGATGCCAACGTAACGTGAAAGGTGATAATATTACGCGGGAGTTTTCGAGCTCCTAGAAAACCTTCGCTCTAGAAATCTCAGTTACCTTATTTTGCATACTTTTCCAACAAAGAGTCTCGAACCTCGAAACCTAAACTAATGGAGGTGAATAACTCGACACAGGAGGTATTCCAGCAAGTGTTGTTACTCAGAAGTTCGAATTCATGTTTTAAACTGTGTATTCTCAGTGCTTTGCTGCCTTGATGATGTCCCTTGCTACTCCTGTAGAGTCCCGTAGAATGATTTGCGAGAGCGCGACATTGTGAAGTAATTTTAGTAAAGCCGTAGTGAAAGTTCATGGTCAAGGCTTCCCACTTCATAAACGTCCACGGCGGGAGTTTCGACAAAGTTATTGTAATCAAAATACTGATTTGCAGGGGAGCTAAACATGGAGTCTTTTCCGTTTCACTTAAGATGATTATGCTTGGTGTGCATTTGAAATTCTGCAGTAAATGCAATAGAAATTTGTGCAAATGAACTCCCAAAGACAACGTGATGTCTCCAATGTAAGCAAAATAGCGTAACATCGTTTGCCTCGGTGGAAGATGGCAAAAAGGTTGACCCTTGTGTTAAACTGTTACTTATTGAAAATTGCATGATGAGCTGGTGTTGACAAGGTCTTCTCCGCGATATACATGCCCAAACTCTGCGTGTATAACGCCACACCATTCCAAACTAAGCAGAAGTAATAGGATATGCTACCGTTATAACTTTTTAAAATCGAGCTTCGGAAATCCTAGGTCATTTTCTTTCCTCAAGGCACAGACTATGTTCATTCTGGGACATATTGATATCAAGAACGAAAACTGAAGCGGCTCCTAGGGCATGACTCCCTACATGCTGGACCCATGAACAAGCAATATAAATTTACAACTTTTTAAAACGAAGTTTGGCTTTCAGAAAGTGGGATCAGGCACAACGTGCCTAAAGACTTGTTCAAAAGGAAAAGCTTGCATAGTTCCGTTTCCGCAGCATCATATCCCCCATAGCGGCTAAACACGACAATCCCCACCCCGTTTTTTCGGGTGACCCGGAATGCTGACTTATGCGAAAGAAACTCTCCTTGTTTTTAAAAACGTACTTGTTTTTTTTTTTCTACGTCTCCACAATCCGCGTTTCGCACTCTTGTTAGGACTTTCAGAGTGAACGCGCCTCAGGTGTAATGGTTCTGGTGTTTCCTCAAGTTCCAAATTCTTTTCGAAGCGTTGTAGAAAAATCGCCTCAAATTTACACTTCAACCCGCAGAGCGGGGCTCAGCGCCCTTTTCTCTAAATGTCTCGAGAGAAAACGCAACTTTGAAGAAAAGAGCTATACATAGTCCGGTGTTAGTAATTTGGAAGGCCAAACAGTTATTTCGTAGTTTCTTCAGTGACAGTGTTGGTTTTGAATTCTTTTTTTTTTGTATTTGAAATTCCCGCGCAGAACTGAAGAAGTGTCTAGCAGGCACAGTGTGACAGTGGCGTTAGTTGTGTGCTATTTTTCTCTCTTACGACCGGAAGCAGCCCACAACTCCCTCAACCTAGAGAACAAATCATTCAATGCGAGCACCTGCATCAGTTCGATTGACGCGGACGGGAGGGGGAGAGAGAGAGGAGGAGACGTGCCCTGGCTTTCGTGCGCACGATGCGTTGATAAGCACGGGCGCAGGCGTGCGCGCTGTGTATACATACTATAAATATCTGTACAAGCCAAGTGTTTCCAGTGGCGTTCGTTCTTTTTCCAAGGTGGAGAGGAGAGAAAGGTGAAAAAGAAGTAACTCTGTTCCTCTTGTGGTGCCCCTCTGCTGTACAGAGAGTGCGCAGTGCGCTAATGGTGAAAGTTGTTGTCTCATTCCCGTGTGGCTATAGTTGTTCCGAGAAACAAACAATGCTGTATGAATAAAAGTTTCCTAAACCATGCTGCAGGAGGTCCTTCTGCTTGTCATTATAATACTACTTTTCAGAAAGAGAGAGTGAAACTTTTTTTGTAAGATGTTGACCTGGGTCGAGGGTTACGAGGGTTAACGGCCTACCATCTGAGCTTAGGTGTGAAAGAAACACACACACACACACACACACACACACACACACACACACACACACATATATATATATATATATATATATATATATATATATATATATATATATATATATGACAGAAATAAGAATTGGCAGTGAGGAAGACCTCGGAAAGCAAAGGGGAGGATGTAGTAGCTCAAGATAAAGAATTTGGAAAATAAGAAAGTGGAGAAAAAATGCCCGCCAGGTGGGATCCGAACCCATGACCTAAAGAATACCGGTCTGGTGCGATAACCACTACGCTACCGGCGGGGCTACTTTAGCCTCCACTTTCTGTGGTATTTATGTTCAGGTGTTTTTGTTTCCTGCGCTTGGGGGTGGTAGCCAGCGCCACTCGGACTACTCGGGGTATATATATATATATATATATATATATATATATATATATATATATATATATATATATATATATATATATATAGATATATATATATATATATACTACTCGGGGTATATATATATCTATATGTATATACAGGGTGTCCCAGCTATCATGCACCAAGATTTAAAAAAAGAGAAATTGCGTAGCTCGAAGAAAACCTAGTGCTTAATGTTTGCAGTACTGTGTAGAAGCGGAGAGTAATTTTTTCGTTAATGAGACATAATTAATTAATTGTAATTAATTATCTAACTCGAGATATACTGTCCTAATCACTAAAGTGTCAATGAGGCACTTGTAGGTAACCACGAGGGGAATCTAACTGCGGTATTTTCAGCGATGAACTAATTGCGTACTCATTTATTCTGACTGATAAAGGAAACCCACGAAATATGAAAAATACCACGTGATGAAGCTTACGCGCGCATTGTAAAGCAGCGTCCCCAAACAAAGCTAATTGAAAGCAACTGCTTCGCTTGTTACCCGCCCGAAGAGACAGCGCATCACCTTGATAATAGCATGCATGGAAGGAGCAGCAGCAGCAAGATTCGCGGGACGCGTGTGCAAATAAGGAACAAACTCGGTCGCGATTTCTTCTTTATTTCTTTTGTCTTTCATGCTGGCTGACTCCGAGGCAGCCTGTTTGAGGGCGTTGCTTTACGGTGCGCGCGGAGGCGCCGTCACGTGGTATTTTTCATATTTCGCGGGTTTCCTTTATCAGTCAGAATAAATGTGTATGCAATTAGTTCATCGCTGGAAATACCGCATGCCCCCCGTGGTTACCTACAAGTGGCTCATTGACACTTTAGGGATTAGGACAGTATTTCTCGAGTTAGATAATTAATTACAATTAGTTAATTAGGTCTCATTAAAGAAAAAAATACTGTCCGCTTCTTCACAGTACTGCAAACGTTATGCACCTGGTTTCCTTCGAGTTACGCCTTTACTCTTTTTTTAAATCTTGGTGCATGATAGCTGAGACACCCTGTATATATATAGCGAGTCACAATGGGAAATGAGGGGCTCGTTGAAAATAAGACAGAAATAAGAGTTGGCAGTCAAGAAAACCTCGGAAAGCAAAGGGGAGGATGTGGTAGGTCATTGAAACAGATAAATAATTTGGAAAGAAAGAAAGCAAGTGGAGAAAAAATGCCCGCCAGGTGAGATCCGAACCCATGACCTCCAGAATACCGGTGTGGTGTGATAACCACTACGCTACCGGCGGGGCAATTTTCCCCTCCACTTTCTGGGGTATCTACGATTAGATACCCCAGGTAGCCGAGTGGCGCTGGCTACCACCCCCATCATCCTGTGCTTGGGGGTGGTAGCCAGCGCCACTCGGACTACTCGGGGTGAAGGGGACCTTTTTACCCCCGGGCCGTGACTCGAGTGCCTACGACATGTCAAGAGGGGTTGGCCAGCGTTGAACCCTCTTAAGCTTCCTATATATATATATATATATATATATATATATATATATATATATATATATATATATATATATATATATATATATATATATATATATATATTGCCACGTGATCGAACTGTGGGAAGACGATCTTATAAAGTAGGACAGACATGCTAAAGTAAAGGACATGCTAATCCCCCGAGTGTGTACGTGCCGTTTGATGCGCCACAGCAGTCGACGACGAAGGAGCGCGTTGGCGGGCAGCTCGTGTTCGGGTTTTGGTCGCCATATCGCTAACCACCACCCGGTGCTCTCAGTCTGTTTCACCTCGCAAGTTAGACACATCGCCTAGTAAATACTTTGCCCCTTCGTCTTCGTGAAGACAACTTCCTTGCTACCCAGTTTGACAGGACGCAACAATATATATATATATATATATATATATATATATATATATATATATATATATATATATATATATATATATATATATTTACACGGAGACTTACATATAATATATGTGGGGACAGGGCAGAACGGATGTTACTACTACGTCATGAGAAATTCTATAGCTGTGCCCGTAAGTCGCTGTTTAGATTTAAACCCAAGCTGTACGAATCCAGAAACAAAAGGATGTGCGCTCGTGTGGTCCCAGCGCATGAACTGCTGTAAACCACACATTTCTCTGGATAAGATGTCAATATGCCCATACTGTGTCTACGTACTTCCACAGCATAATAATTACAGTTTGAAGGCATTATGGCGCCGAAGGGAACATTTTGTAGCAGGAATCCTGTCTTGGTTGGCATGATAAAAAATTAGGCAAAACCATAATAAGTCAACATATATGTTCTGACCGCACGTCTCGTGTTCTTTACAAGACCATCAAGGATATCAGTCGTAACATGGAGTAAACGTAAAATGCAGACTGGCAACTTCAATCTTCAGCTCCTTCAAAAAAGGTTCCTTTAGGACGAAACAAAAACAACTCTCGTGTGAATTTTGCAAGCTACGCTAGGCGTGCTTCACCGACCGCCCTTATGTGCATGTCTAGGACTTGGGACTACGGAAAGCATAAAGGAAGCCAGGTGCCTCAGAAAATTTTGCAACGTAGAAAGGGAAAACTTTTTGATCAGTCGTCCTCACGCCATTGGACAGCGTAGTAGTTAAAGCACACATAAAAGGGTGTTACAAAAAGAATTACAAATTGACTTTTAACTGGAACTTTATACTACGTTATTTACAATCGTATTGATAACTTGGTGCAGTCATAATGACTTGCCGAAACAAAACACGACGGTTTCAAGTTTACGATTTAACGTTCTCTTGAATGCATGAGGAAATTTGAAGGACTACAGTTTTATCCCACCAGAAAAAATCCCGGGTCATCTTTACTAGCGTGAAACCTGGGGAGGGGTGAAGCATGCAGTGTATAACTGTATTCTTGGTGCCTTGGCGTTTGTGCCAACAGAGATGAAACTGTTGGGGGGTAGAGGTATACAGCTTTGCTGTAAAAGTATCTTGTCTTTGAAGCACGAAGCTCTCTAGCACGAGGCGTAAACGAGTGTCCCGGTGTTTTTAAAGACGATAGTCTTTGTTGGGCTACTTAAACCCAGTAATTTTGGTCTGTCTGTATGACTGTTTGTCTGTCTGTCTGTCTGTCTGTCTGTAACTCGATTCAGCCACCCGGCCAAAGTAAATTGCTTACAGTCCAATAGTCTTATATACTCACAGCCAAATGTAAACGTCTAAGCCCGGTTTATATGTTCATACTGGTCAACTTTGTTGAACTAGAACATGAGATTACGCAAATATAAAAGAGAAAATAAATGTATGAGTGATATTTGCAGTGTTCCTTTATTAAAATATTCCTAGATGCTTGGTTTTTCGATAGCAAATGATATTCTACATCTACTGCAGAAAACCGCCGCTGCTGTTCTGTTGCCCGCACCACCTCCTGGCGGCATATAAGAAATCACGCGGCAACAGCAAAGAAAGGTTCCACTAGATAGGTTTCATGTTCCGCTTGGAACGCACGTGGAGCATGGCAACGCGGTTCTATAAACCATGAAGTCGGCCACCTCGATTCACGCGCGTCTCGTCCGTACTGCAGCGTTGGCATCGAGGAACCTTAGCCTGTAGCAGTGAAACGCGGTAAATTCAAATCGCCTTGAGAAAACGTTTAGTGTGTTTACCTTGGGAGAGCGCGACGGAACAGAAACAGCATATGAGGTGAGCGGGAAAGCAAAGGAAGGCATTTCCTTGGCAAATGTGTACAAAGACTATCGTCTTTTGACGACATTTGCAACGAAAGGAGCAGATACGCGGCCAATTTTTTTTAGTACGCGTTACGTTCCAGCGCGAGGCGTAAATGAGTTTCCCGGTGTTTTAGTACCATGACTACATGAAACTACGATTACGAAGACGACAATGGCAGGAGACGCCAACAGCCCCAGCCGCTAAGGGGCTTGGCCCCTAAAACATGGGGCTGTCCTTGCTACGGCGGCGTTGTGATGCGGGTAAGATGGCTCAGGAGTGTGTGCTTGGTGTACTTTGTATTAAAACTGCGACTGATAAGTATTTTTAATACCTGCTGAGATAAAATTCGTCATGGTTATGAAGTCTCTTGGGCATGCCTATTTCATATCATTTGTTTTTGGGTGTTTCTGATGGAACACAAGTTACAGCCGCTGTATAAATCGTACGTTTCTTGTAGAAGCCGTTGTACTGACAGCAAGCAGATGGAAATTTCGAATTGTTTACAATTCAAGGATGAACTAATATTGAGAAGGAAATAAAACTCGATGTAAGTATGGAGTCATCTCAGCGGCCAATTGCATAATGGTTTGCTCCCCAGATATCTACACTATATTGACAGCTGCAAAACATTCGCGAGAAAGTTGGTTTTGCTGTAAAGCGATTGCCGGTTACCCCGGAAGAAGAAATCCCACGGGTAGGCCCATGTGCAGTTTCGCTGTAGTAGGGGGTTTGTAGGTATACTTCATTCGCGTAAGCGCTGCCCCTGACAGAGGCGCCAGCTCATCTTGTTATACATTGCTACGGAGGCCATTCGGCTGTGACGTGGTACGCCGCGCGTTTCTTGGAATTTCGTGGCACTTGCCCGAGGGTCCCAAAAATACACGAAAAAAGACACCAATAAAATTGCAGTTTCGGCTGCGACCAGGCTTCCGCACGAGCAAGGCATTCATTTCGCGCGCAGACGAGCGGACTTCGAAGAGAACGGCGTACATTCTAGAGAACACAGGAGTGTCTGTACGTAGCGCTAGAAGGGGCTACCTACAACGTTCGGATGTCAAGCGGAGGAATTCACACTGCCTGAAAGGCCACCCATGGGAGCACTTAGCCGCATTCGAGAACGTCCCATTTGGCCACGGTGACTTTTGGGTGAATTTTCGGGACTTTTCGACAATCAGCGCCAAAGTCAAATTCAAAGTAGTCAGTACACTAGTCAAACCCGTTTATAGCGAACTGCAATATGCACCGCGATTAGTTCGATATATCCAATAGTTCGATATAGCCGAACCCGCCTATAACGAGCTTATTGTTACGAGTTCGCAATCCGCGGGAGCCCCCCGCCCCCTCCCCAACTCCACCATCCGCGTATGCAGGAACGAACACAGTACCGTAACCAGACCAAAATAATCCACTTATTGCAAGTATCGAAGCTATTTTCCGCCTTAACTGCCCACATTGCAAAAAAAAAAACGGTGATTTTTGTTTTCACTTTCGTTTTGGCGGCTTCAACTAGCATAGCATTCTCTACACGAAACATTGTTTGCACCAGTTAGAGACCACGTCCTTAAATATCTAAGAAGCATTGGCGGAGCACATCGAGTGCCGAACGCGCTTCATTATAAGCGTCGGACGGATTTCACTGGCGACATCAACGGGAACGTTGGCGAGCTCTTCCCACAGTTCACCGATGCTGCTGTCTTGGTCCGCACTCACTGACTGGGCGGGTTCCGTCGCGAGTCCCGCGCATCGGAAACAGTTCCGGAAAGTATTGGGCGTCACGTCGCTCCGTGCGAAGCGCAATGTCTCAGTCGCGGCTCTTGCTCCATGGTCCACATCTCCAATCCACATCTCAATCGCCGCTCCGAGATCATGCATTTCGGCGGCAATTCTAGGCGCCCATAGTTCGATATATCGGATGTGAACTTCGTTATAAGGAATATGTTTCCCATTTATTTCCGTAACTAAATTATTTTTGTTCGATATATAGCATAATTCGCTCTATCCGGGTTCGTTATAGCCGGGTTTGACTGTATACCACCGAGGTAGCCCCCAAGGAGGCGTCTTGAGCCTCACGTTGTTTAACCTAACACTCATCGGCCTGGCAACTTCACTTCCAAGAACGGTTCATCTGTCAATTACGCGGATGACATTTGCATATGGGGAGATAGAGTGACACAACGGCACGTGCGCGCGCGCCTGCAAAAGACTGCAGACTTGACCATTTCCTACCTGCACACAAAGAGGTTGGAAAGTGTCTACCAGCAAATGCGCAGTGCTTGCGTTTTCCCGGAAGCCTATGTATGCATACCCTTTGTGAATTGATGGCGAAAGCGTCTCTTATGTGAAATGTCACAAGTTTCTCGTCGTGATTGTCGATAGAGACCTTTCTTGGAGCCCCCATATACTTAGTATGAAGAAGCGACTGTCTGCCGTAACCCATATTCTTCAGTTCATTGGCGGTAAGACGTGGGGAACGCCATGTAATCAATGTTGCAGCTATATAATACCCTAGTCTTGGAATCCCTACGGTACAGCCTGCCTGTACTTTCAGGTACATGCCGCATAAATATTCAGGATCTGCAGGTAATAAGAGCGCAGGCTCCCCGAACGGGCCCTTGGCCTACCACGGCGCACGTCAACAGCTGCAACCATTGCTGTGGCCTGTGATCGTCCTTTGTCCACCTATGTGGCAACTGGTACACTCAGGGCGCATTTTAGGCACTTAGTCAGACTGCCTGATAATCACCTGGCGAGTATGCCATCGGAACGCCCCCATCATGTCTTACCATTCCAGGGTTAACGGAAAAGCGAGACTGTCTAACGCTAGCACTACAGCAGCTAACTCTCATCCATTTACACCGATGGCTACGTTACAACCTCTGGTTCTGCCGACGCCGTGGTTATACCACGATTGTCGATAACCGCAGAATTCAAGATAGCCCATCCCACCCCTTCCTCAGCTACAGAACTTACCGCCATCCGTTGCGCTCTTCACACCATTGAGCAAGCCTCATGCCGAAGATGGGCGATCTTCTGTGACTCCGAGCCTGCGCTCTAATCGTTCCAGTCCGCCCTGTGCCGTGGACGTCATGAACAGCTGCTGGCCGAGATAAGACTACTGTATGACCATGCTGCTCAAGCGGGTCATGACATTGCCTTCCAATGGTTTCCCCGTCACTGTGGCATTGTCGCCAATGAAAGTGCGGACGCTACCACCCACTTGGCATAGCAAACGTCGGAGACCATATACACTCCATTATCCAGGATGGACGCCGCTAAGAGTATGCGCAAACTTGCCCGGGAGACCACGATAGCCAAATGGACTACCCAAGAGTTCACGAGCTCTCGTATTCATGCCCTGGACCCGCATCTTCACCGTCCTCTTCCATTAGGCCTTCCATGGACTGATGCAACCGTTCTTTGTTGTCTCTGGCTTGGAGTCACATTCACAAGTGCTTACTCCCATTTGATTTGAATGGCAGACAGTAAGGAGTTTGAAGCCTGTGTCACACCGGAGACCATACGCTATCTTCTATACCAATGTCCATGTTTTTCATCGGCAAAAAAACAACTTTCATCAACTTTACGGAAGCTCGATTCTCGGTGGCCGTTCTCTGAGTGCACCGGATCCGCACGGACATTCTGGAGTACTACGTGGATCCGGTGAATTGAACTTTCAAATCAGGACCTGGACTTAGGTCCTGCGGAAAATAAAGTTTGTTCTCTCTCTCTCTGAGGAGAAAATCCTGGGCCACTGGCCTTCACCGTCATCTACGCACAAGGCGACAAAAGTGCTCCTGTGCTTTCTAAAAACAACGAACTTGCTCAGAAGACCGTAGCACAAACGACTACTCTCTATTAAGTCAATGAACTCTATCGTCCATAGTGTCATAACGCTGGCCGCACCTCTTTACGCTCTGTCCTTACCTTCCCCTTCTTTTACTGCTTTCTTCTTTTTTTCCCATTGTTCCCCTTCCGCACGTGTAGAATAGCCGAACTAGGCCACAGTCTGGTTGACATTCCTGCCTTTCCTTTATCTTTATTCTTTCCTTCCTTCATTCCTTTCTTCCTTCCGTCAGTTTTATTTTTGGTGTCAAAAGATACAAGCCCCAGAGTCTGTAGACTGTAACGGGACCCACAATGAGGAATGCTAAACACGACATTGTAAAGCAGAAAACAAATAAACATGACCAGACCTAATCGAAAAAAGTTCCAAATAGTAAGCCATGGTTTTCAGAATCAGAAAACACGGGATTAAGCTAAAGCACATAAATACACATTACAGGAAACAATGTTATAATGAAGTGCAAGCAGTACGGCATAACGGTTTACAAGACCGAACAGCAATATTAAGAACATGAAATGTAAGCGTGATTTTCGAAGTTAATTACAACAAACAATCATAAGGCCTTTTCAAAGCCTGTTATGAAAGATATTGACTTTACGGTGAGAAGGAGGCTGTTCCACAACGAAATTGCAGCAAAGGAAAAAGTTTTCTAGTCCTAATTAGTATGCACATTTTGTAATAAAAATTTGTTATTAGCTGAAAACCTGGTAAAATTTTAACCACAAAATGTCACAATGAAAGAACCTGAAAAAACTTATTCCTAAGTTGTAGCGAAATAATTGAGATAATTGAACTGAGGGGAAATACAGAACGATGGGAATTACGTGTGATAATGGGAATGGATTAATTCTGAATATCTTATACTGATGAGATATGGGAAGAAAATGTGTTACCTCAAGAGGGAACGTTATAATTGATATGGCTGTGAATGAAAGGGAAATACAATGATAATAAATCATGATGAGTAAAAATTGGCCCTTTCAATAATTCTCTGACGCCAAATGCAGTTTTATGCTAGAGTTGAGAAAAATAAAAACAAAACTTAACGCTAGGGTCGAGGTCAGTGCCAAGAAATTTTGCATGTTCAGATGAAGCAATGGTGTCAGGTTCGAGATATATGGGGGATAGGATGCTGGTCTGCTGTAAAATCCTGTAAACCATAAATTTGTTTTTTACTAAAAACCAAGCGATTGCTGCTACACGAGTCAACGACGTTATTTAGCACAGTACTTAACGTGGAGGTGAGAGCAGTTGTCGATCTATCGGATAAATATATTGTTGTATTATCAGCATATAAGACACAATGAAAGGAATGAAGTAAATTAGGTAGGTAAATAATGTATAAAGTGAAGAGTAGCGAACCCAAAAAGGACCCCTGGGGTACGGCTTGGTTGACTGTTTTGGTTTCTGAAAAGGTATCAGATACACATACTGTGTACTGCCTGTTGAGCAAAAACATATGGGGGCGAAGCACCTCAAGTGCGAGGCTTGTCCGTCCGGCGTCCGTGCTCAAGGCACAACACCGTGTAAATCGAAACATCTGTGAACAAAAGGTTCACAAAAGGTTACCAAGAACAAAATAAAGGTTTCACAAAATGTAAGAGAGAGAGGGGGAGATAGATAGATAGATAGATAGATAGATAGATAGATAGATAGATAGATAGATAGATAGATAGATAGATAGATAGATAGATAGATAGATAGAGAGAGAGAGAGAGAGAGAGAGAGAGAGAGAGGAGAGAGAGAGAGAGAGAGAGAAAGAGAGAGACGCACAGCACCGTGTAAATCAAAACATCTGTGAACAAAACGTTCACAAAACGTTAACAAGAATAAAATAAAAGGTTCACAAAGGTGAGAGAGAGAGAGAGAGAGAGAGAGAGAGAGAGAGAGAGAGAGAGAGAGAGAGAGAGAGAGAGAGAGAGAGAGAGAGAGAGAGAGAGAGAGAGAGAGAGAGAGAGCTCCTGGAGAGCCGTGCTGCGCATGCGCGAGGAGCATTAGATTGGATTGGATTGGATTGAATTGGATTGGATTTCATTGAAATGAATTGGATTGGTTTGGATTAAATTGAAGTGAATTGTATTGGATTAGATTAGGAAATCGTCTTAGCAGCAGTAAGCACTCTCACGGGTGAGTTACGTAAGAACGATCCCCAGTGCTTCGCCCACTCGTCTTTATTCACTTCGTGGAGATGCGGGAATTTTTTAGTAATGTTAGTGCTGACCCTGTAACCTCGTCTACTTCTAATTTCTGGATAAAAACATCGTGATTATTCGGGTCAAACGTTGTACTGAAATAAAAAGAACTGAAACCACAAAATTTCCGGGGACAATTGATTTTCATATGGTCTGTTAAAGCAATGCTAAGTTAGTAGAACGCCCCGATCGGACACCAAAGTGGGGTTCCTTAAGGAAATCGAATTTACGTAGAAAACTATTGGTACGCTTAGCAAATAAATGCTGCATTAATTTACTATTAGCAGGAAGAATGGAAATATGCCGACAATTAACAGTAGGTTGCCTCTTTTAAGATGCGAATGACTTTTGCTTTTTTAGGAGGAAGGCTACACCTTGGTTTTTAAGATACGGTTGATTATGTTACTGACCGGGTCAGAAATGAGATGAGCAACCAATTTTAAATGACATATAGAAATTTTATCCAGGCCAGTGTTGCGACCGGAAGGCCGGCCCGAGCCGAGCTCCGTCACCTCCGACATACGTGGGGTAGAGTGGTGTGAAGCGAGCGGCCAGCCGATCTTGCAGCCGGTAAGAAGTCCAGAAGCCGTAGGCTAACGTAACTGTACTTCATAGCGAGAGGTGAGCCGAAGCCAAAGAACAATGCCCCGACGGGCGAGGTTACAGTACAGGACTCGAGCAGAGTGACAGCATTGATTCACTGCTCAAACAGGAATGAACTATAGTGCTTGAGGGCGGTCGTATTTATACCCAAAGCGCTAACGGTCGAAATAAGCGTTTCCTCTAGATTGTGCACATGATACGTGCGGCACAGACACACACAACACTCTTTCTGGAGTTCGTAAGTGGTCGGTAGTAGCGGCGCACGCTGAGTCCGAGAGAGGGGAGAGAGGAGGTTTCCCCCACGGTCGTGGGGCCTCTGTGTTCTTGGTACAGGTCTCTACGAGTTGCGTCGGCACGCCACCGCAGTTTGATCGTGCCGATAGATAGGCGCCAGAAACCCAGGCTTGTCGGAGCTTGCTGCAAACGTGAGTCACCGACAGGGAGGGCCTGCTTGAAAGACGCACGTAGTGGAGGCTTCACCGCACAGCCAAGGAGTGTTGAAACAAAGCCCAGCGGTGGACGCATTCGTAACAGCTTCTCCGCCGGGGGTCCGAGATCCCGATGGATAAGGGTCTTCAACCGTTGTCCGGAGGGATGCTTTCGGAGAGAAGTGCTCGCCAGTTGCTCGACTCCAAGCCTGGGCTGTACGACACCGTGCTGGAGCTTCACCGGGGACGGCCACTGGACGAATAGTGGCTTGCCAAGAACGTCTCTGGCTTGGTGAGGCAAGCAACAGAACAACACAGCAAGACACAACCGCATCGCCGGCAAGTGCGAAGACAAATCCACACTGAAGCTCTACCAGGCTTTTATTTGCGATAAAATACGCTAATAACTAACTACACTAGTTATATTTTAGCCCAGCAGTATTTTAGCCATGCACACAAACTTGAAAGGTGACATTTAGCGTGATTGAAAAAGTCCCACACAAAAAAAAACGTAATCGTTAAGGGCGAAACCTGATTCAGGAAAAATAATGAAATTGAGAAGGTCAGGCGTCTACAGGCCACTTCTCGCGTTGAGAACTGCGATTTGAGCTCTCGTCATTGCTCTGAGCTTTCCCCTGTTTCAATCGCACCTTAGGTGCGCCCGCTCTCTGAAAGTGACTGCGACCGGTCGAGAGGACATCGGCCTTCTTCCGAGACGTATCTCGAGCGCGCGGAGAAAACTGCTCTGATTTCCACCGCTCGAGCAAGGCGTGCGCTTTCGTTCTCGGCTGCTCCGAGGTCCGCTGAGACCCGGCGCAAAACGTGCGTGCGGCGCTGCCACTCGGAAGGCCCGCATAGGAGCTCGTGTCGCACTTTTTTGCAACACTGTCGGTGAGCGAACACCAGAGGGTGCTTTCGCTCTCTTTCCGGCTGTCAAGGCCAATTTAGGCACGGGCGGCCCGGTCTCAACAGGCGGCTCACGCCCAGGCGACACCAGAATCACTACGAGCTCGGCTAGCCGTTGCTCGACATCGAGTATCTGAGTTGGAGGGGGAACGCTAGCGACTTGCTCAGTTGCAGCGTCGTCAAGCTTAGCTGCACCATGAAAACCGTTCAGTGTCTCGACTGCCGGCTCTGCCCCTGCGTAGCTCGGTTCTGAACTCGCGTCCGGAGAAACACCTTTCGTTTCAACGGACTCGTGTTGCCTACTTTCGCTAACGTCACGGTTTTGGCTTTCCCGCGGAACGTCGTTAGCCTGCAAAATGCGCGAGTTCGGGTCGGTAGCCGTTTTCAAGGCCTCCCGTAAACCTGAGCACTCCGAACACGACGACGCTGACACATCTCCGCTTACAGTAGAGGCCTTGTACTTACGCTGCGCTCTGTCGTGAGCCTCCAGGAATGCCCCATCCTCGCTATCTGTCTGAGTTTCGCCATTCTTCTCAGAGGTGGCGACACTGTCGTTACTTGAGCCCTTTGCAGCAAGCCCAGCTGATTCTTTCCTCGGCAGTTTCTCGAAATTGTACCCCTTGTCGCGTAACAGCTGAACCGGCCTGTTCGAGAATAGGTACCTGTATTCTGGAAGAAGTTGTGGGGATACCGCCGCCTGCGTGACAAGTTCACCAAACGGACTTCCGATGCTGACTTTAGCAATCGGCAGGCGCACGTTTTGTGCTGCTACGGCCTGCTTCACCCAAACACACTGGCCCGTCAGCTGATCCGGTTCAACGTACGAAGGGTGGACCATGTCTACCGTCGCCGCGGAGTCGCGATGAACTCGGCACGGTTTACCATTGACCACGAGCTCACGTACGTAGGGCTCCAGAAACTGCCTGCTATTCTCGCTCAGACCTAGTACGTGAAAGACGAGTTTGCCCTTCTTGCAAATCGCAGCGAAATGCCCCGTCTCACCGCAGTTTTAACACGCAGCCTGTCTGCGCGCTTCAAAAGCTTTCTTTCTGCGCTGCTCCTCAGCGTCTGCTCTCTTTTTGTTTTCCCGATCGGTTTCACTACCCGAGAGAACGACTTTACTAGCTCGACCATCATCCTGGGGTTCGAACTCTGCCTTTCGGCCCTGACTTATCAGGCCTTGGTCTGAACTCTTTTTGGCCATCTTTCGGCCCCTGCGCACCTCGTCCTGCGACAAACTCGTCGGCTAGCTGAGCTGCATGATCCACAGTATTTACCCCTGGCCTATCTTGCACCCAGAGTCTTAGGTTTTCTGGTAGACGGCGGTAAAACTGCTCGAGAGCGAAGCACTCAACTACCTTTTCGTGCTCTCCGAAAGCTTTTGCCTCTTTGAGCCACTCTTCCATGTTAGCCCTCAGCTTATAGGCCAACTCCGAGTACGACTCGCCCTTAGCTTTTTCGGCTTCACGGAATTTCTGGCGAAATGCCTCTGCCGACAGCCTGTACATACGCAGGAGGCCCGACTTGACTTTCTCGTAATCCTCCGCCTCCTCCTTTGGTAAGCGGGCCATCACGTCGGATGCCTCACCTGGCAAAAGCGTAAGCAGCTTTTGCGGCCACAAGTCTCGGCTAAACTGGGCCCTCTCGCACGTACGCTCGAAGTTGACCAAAAAAGACCGATGTCTTCTACTTTGTAGTGTCGCGTTAGGTCAGTCATTCGTAACGTAGGTCGCTCAGTCGCCGCAGACTGCATGTTTGGCGCGCTGCTGTCACTCTCACGCCTAGATCGAGATGCCTCTATGTCAAGACGCTTCGTTTACAACTCATGCTGTCGCTTTCTTTCCTCATGCTCTCGTTCCTCACGCTGGCTCTCAGCCTCTTCAGCCTGACGCTTAGCGGTCTCCCTGCCATTAGCTCAATGCACTCAGACGGCTCGTCATCGTCAGCCCCAACAGCCAGTATAGCCTGTATCAGCTCTGGCTTTCTCAGCGCGTCCGTAACATCCAAGCGAAACTCTTTTGCAAGCTCCAACAACTGCGGTTTTTTAAACACCTTCAAATTCATGGCCGGTCTAGAGTACTGCTTTCCCACTGCTCCAAAATTGTTTTGCGCGGATACCCCACGTGACAAAAACACACGCACTACCAGCTATCTTCAGAAGCCTAGTAAAACTCAGTGAAGAAAAGTCCCGCACTCACCACTGACCGCCGTGAATTCTGCGAAGTCCGAAGCCGCCTTGACATCATGGTGTTGGATCTCGCACCGCTGGCTCCAGGTGTTACGAAGTTGCCATCCGACCACTGCCAACCAGTTTTTGTGACCGTCGTCATCTCACCGGTGACAACCCGTTGCTGCGTACGGGAAGGCCGACCCGAGCCGAGCTCCATCGCCTCCCACATACGTGTGGTAGCGTGGTGTGAAGCGAACGGCCAGCCGCTGTTGCAGCCGTGGAGAAGTCCAGAAGCCGTAGGCTAACGTATCTGTTTACTTCATAGCGAGAGGTGAGCCGAAGCCAAAGAACAACGCCCCGACGGGCGAGGTAACAGTACAAGACTCGAGCAGAGTGACAGCATTGATTCACTGCTCAAACAGGAATGAACTATAGCGCTTGAGGGCGGTCGTATTTATACCCAAAGCGCTAACGGTCGAAACAAGCGTTCCCTCTAGATTGTGCACACGATACGAACGGCACAGACACACACAACACTCTTTCCAGAGTTCGTAAGTGGTCGGTAGTAGCGGCGCCCGCTGAGTCCGAGAGAGGGGAGAGAGGAGGTTTCCGCCACGGTCGCGGGACCTCTGTGTCCTTGGGACAGGGCTCTACGTGTTGCGTCGGCACGCCACCGCAGTTTGATAACGCCGATAGATAGGCGCCAGAAACCCAGGCTTGTCGCAGCTTTCTGCAAGCGTGAGTAACCGAGAGGTGGGGCCTGCTTGAAAGGCGCACGTAGTGGAGGCTTCGCCGCACAGCCGAGGAGTGTTGAAATAAAGCCCAGCGGCGGGCTCATTGGTAACACCAGCAATCATATTTTTGAGAGAAAAGAGTGTGACAAGCATTTCACTTTCCGTAACTGGTGAAAGGAAGAATGACTGCTCCCTCAGAATGAATGACTGGCTAGCAAGAGTTATGACCCACATTTATATTGTGATAGGTGTGTGTGTGCAGTAAGAAGAGAATTATCCACTAAAAGTTTTAGCAGTGCGAACGAATTGATTATGCCATTATGGGTAATGCAGCAAATTCCGTTGTTGTTTAGAGTTTTTTTATTTTTAGCAAATTTCCATTACTGCTACTACTACTACTGTCGGTGCATCACTACTACTACTACTACTACTACTACTACTACTAAGTGATTCGGTATGTAAAAGGAAAATAAATGCAGTGGGGATATTATTGATCCCGTTTGGGAACTTCTACTAAAACAGGTTAAAAAAGCGTTACTGCAAATTCGCATTCATTGTAACGCTTTTTCGCCTATTTTAGTAGAAGTTCAAGAGAAAACAGGGCCTTCTTTTAGGATGGGCAGGGTTAAAATTGAAAAGCTCTCTTTTAGGGGTGAAGCCCCTTAGGGCTATTGGCGTCTCATGTTGTCGTCGTAACCATCGTCTGGTGTAGTCACGGTAATAAAACACCGGGACACTCGTTTACGCCTCGCGCTGGAACGCTTCGTTAAGCGCACTAAGAAAACACCGCGACACTCGTTTAAGCCTCGCGCTAGAACGCTGCCTGCTTAAAGACGCAAGACTTTTACAGCAAAGCTGTATACCTCTACCCCCCAACGGTTTCATATCGGTTAGCAAAAACGCCAAGGCGCAAAGGCGCCAAGAGAATCACTGCATGCTTCACAGATGGCCAGAGATTGTTTGTCTGTATATTTGATCTGATTAGATGCGAAGCATCTCATGG